>NW_003307568.1:1271070-1294156 GCF_000143455.1 Volvox carteri f. nagariensis | reverse complement strand
CGGTTGGGTTAATGGGCCCCAAACGGTCGGTAACCGGCATGTTTATGCCATAGGGCTTGTTTTTGTTGTTCAACACGCGCCCGCCCTCCCACCCTTTGTTAGTGCAGCCCGCGTTAGTTGTGTTGCGGTGTCTCTTTCTCTGTTGTGTTTCGGCCCGTCTTCTTCGGGCCTTCCTGTGTCTCATTTCTGTAACAGAAAATGGCATTTACCTATGGAGCAACAACTAATTATTGATACGTAGCGGTTTTAAGAGCCTCAAAACACTTACTGTCTTTTTGAGCAGCTGCCATTTAGAGCCACTGATGCTTTATTTAAGGGTGCATTTCCAGTGCGGATTAAGGCCAGGGATTAACCCTCTGTCCTCTATCGATACTTGCTTAAACGGCTAAGTTGTTGGCAAACTTACCTCGCCTTTTCAACCTTTGGCTCCCTTATGGAACAAAACTATGTGGTAAGCTCGTACCAAGGACTTCCGTGCCCTAATCCCACGTGCACTGGAAATGCACCCTAAAACTAACGTTAGTTATGCGCTAAGCATACCGTACTGCTACGAATGTTTCGTGCCACACCTTTCGCGGGTACCCCAAAAATATAGCTGGAATTTTTCGTTTTGTTACACCAATTCGCGAGGGCTGTCAGTTTTTATGGCACACATTTGTTTACATGAACACACATTTCGCGGGGCTCCAGGGAAGCCACAACAAGGAGCGACAGCGTCAAAGCTCCCAAACTGCTGGACATATCGTTTACTATATGTTTACGCAGAAGAACAGAAGACAGGCCCGTTGGTGCGGCACCAAAGTCAGGTGCGGTTTACCAAACGCCCCGATTCTACACCATGTACACGGCGTACAACACATTCGTGCCAGACATTTTCGCGACAAGTAAATAATTTTCCCCATAGAGCTTTTTCCACTGTGACACACTTCGTGGCCCAAAACGAAAGGTGTGGCGCGAAACATTCGTAGCAGTACGGTATTTCATTACATTTATTGTATGGTGAAGAAACCAGTATATATTTTATATTATATCTGTTAGGTTTTCTCGTTAGTTGTTAAGTCGTTAACTTTACTCGTGGACAAGCATTTGGAATATGGATAATGTACGACCTTCCGGCGCCGCCTAGGCTCTGGATAACTATTTAACTCGTTGTGTTGTTTAGATTGTTATGTCATCGTTATTACATCTTGTGCAGGATTAGCAGGCTTACGTCGCTCGGCCCTCGTTGTAACATTTGTGACATCCCAACGAGAAACGGAGCCTATTCCCTTTCAGTTGGTATCGATCTAGACGATCCGGCCTATACGCTTCGCTCCGCCTTCGTCTTCGTCGTCATCGCTTCGCTTCGCTTTGCTTCGCTTTGCTTTGCTGGTCATCTTCGTCATCATCATCTTCGACATCGTCGTCGTCTTCGTCATCGTCGTCTTCATCATCTTCGTCTCCGTCATCCTCTGATGGCTCCCGTCCCCACCACGGGACCCTCTCAAACGCAGCTTGCTATGTTTGCCTTGGCGCAGGGTTCTGGACCAAACTCTTTACAATGTTACATTGCGGAATTCAAACACCTTATGGCCGACCTGCCGTACCGCCACGAGAAAGACCACGTCCTCTTCTTCGCACGAGGACTGCAGGACGACCTCAGGAAGGAGATCTTCTCGCGCTTATGCAACCTGGGTTCCTACATACGACTACAGGATGTGATCGACCTCGCGTGCACCATTTCAATGGAGCGTGATGCCGCTCACCGCTCACCACATTCGCTACCGCAGGGCATCCGCACCATCAACGTCCCCACCGACCACTCACCCTTTCGCTCCACCACCTCCCGAACCGCAAGCCGCTCTCCTTCCCGCTCCCCCTCCCGCTCCCCGGCTCACACTGACAACTCCACCCACCATTGTCAGGACAACGACCGCGGACACACCTTTCCCTCCCGTTCAGACAGCCCCCACCCTCGCCATGATGACCAGCACCGCCGCGCTGACCCAACCCGCCACCGCTCTCCCCATCCCCGTTAACGTGGCCTTTAAGCCACCACCAGCAGAACAGGTTAGCCACAGCATGCCGGTGCGTTTTGCTGTGCAACGGTCAGCCGAGTCTGACACCCTGCCGCCGCCGCCGTTCAATGTTTTGCGCCTAACCCAGATCGCCAGTAAGCCTGCCCGCCATGTAGGTTGTATGCATGCTCGTGTTGCAGCAGCCTCCACGGCGGAAGCGCACCGGGTGGACAGCGACTGGATGCTTTCATGCACCGTCTTCCTCGATCTTGACTCACAGTATGGCCCCTTCACCGTTGACGCCTGCTGCGACGACTTCGGTATCAACACCCACGTCGTTCCCTTCTTCTCACCGTCTCGCTCCTTTCTGTCGGCCCAAGTCGATGGCGAGTGTGTCTGGATGGTCCCGCCTACATCGACCCTGTCCACCTTCATCTCCCAGTACCTGGAATCCAAAACGACTAACCCTTGCACTGCTCCCATATCAACCTTGGTGATAATATAGCATTATGTCCTATAGCCTTCATGGCTTGCTGTACGGTTGCGTTCAGGGTGCCGGATAGGACAGGACGAGGCAAAACCGGGGCTGCCAAGGGCCTTACACTACTGCAGTACTACTGCTGCTCTCGGAGCACCAGGGCGCATGTGCACCGAAGCGCGGTCTAGCGCCACATGGCGCGGTCTGAGCGCACGCAGCGCTGTCCAGCGCGGCCACACCGGCACGGCCGAAAAACTGACACACAGCACTAGACAACTAAACGCAGCATTAATAACTGCGTCCATTGGTCACCCGCCCCGAGGGCAAACCTGAAGTGTCAGCAACACACGAACCACATCCTGGCCAGCGGGGCTTGCCAGGCGACATTCCTAGCGCACAGCGATACTCTAAAGGCACTTTTTTGCCGTGCGGTAATCACTGTACAGCTGTGCGTCTGGCACTCCGAGGGGGCTGCCTAATCCCAGGTCTCCAACTGGGCCGAGCCTGCCGCTTGTAAACGAGGGACACTAAGGGCGGGGGAAGGGAAGTGAGAGCAACAATAATAAGCTCCAATAGTGTAGGCAGAATGCCGGAACTATGGAGTTGTCAGCTGAAATAGTAAATTCGAAATCTCAGCAAGCCATACGGCTGCCGTACATAACCTAGCTTAGAGGCTCTACTCGCTTTGCTCCTGCCGCATCTAAGCTACAATTTACTGAAGACCCAAACGAAGGTAATCACCTCGAAGGATTTAAGAGAAATATGGTTGTAACCTGCGTTGTAACTGAGGAATTAGCAATTACGTTCATAATACTCCTCTTTTAAATTCTGAGACCTTAAATAAAATGCAACTTTCACCTCTTTCTGGGGCCCGTCGAGCCCGCCTTCGGGGTTTTACAGCTCTGGAAGTTCCATGGAAAAGGTAGGGTCACATCACCTCTTGCGAATTGTGTCGGATAATTGTTCGTTCACAAGAGGGGCACCGATGGACGATTATCCATTAGCTCATCCGCTCCCTTATTTCGGCTCCTTTCATTTTTGGGGCTTTTGGGGCAAAGACATCATCTAGTAACAACGTGCAAATACCTGCCAATATTTATTGGTGGGCCTTCTAGTTGTAGTATTCTGGGTATCACGGGATCAAACATCCGCCGATCGGTTCTTTTCCTGCGATAAGACGTGATACAACAAATTGGTATCGAGACTCGGTATCCCAAACCCGACCTGGGGTCGACTCTCAATCCGGCCTGCTGCCGCTGGTGTCCTGTGGTTACTGACATCACACAAGTGCCCTAAGAGACGGACGGTCGAGGACTCCTTCAACTCTGGAGGAGGGTTAATTGAAGTATCCTGGGTATCACGGGATCTAGCATCTGCCGATCGGTTCTTAAGATGTGATACAACACTAATGGAGGTCCGCAGCCTTTCGCTAGCTAGGGAGTTCAATAGCAAACTTAGGTGATCGTGGGCTTCTGAGCTTACCCTTTGGGTTCGCTTTCTGTTGTCTGGGTGGCCTGCGTTGTCTGGTCTGGGCGAGTGTCTTGACTGCTCTGATCGTGCTGGGCCTCAGGCTCTACTCTTCACGAGTCTGGGGCCCACTATAACAACCACACACACCAGGCATTAACCTGAGCATGCTCACTACATGTGCACCGGCATGTTCGATGCCTCTAATCGATTAGGCCTTGAGCACGGTGGAGCAAGCTGAACACGTAATTTACCGGTGCACCGGCCATTAGCCTGAGCATGCTCACTACCGGTGCACCGGCATGTTTGTTAACTGGCCGGACAAAGCAAGACGGTAACCGGATTACATACAATATTGGCCGTCGTTAGTTGGCCGGCAGTGACATGCCTATGGCGCTTTCGCTGGGCCAGGCGCGGGCCGAAACACCTGCATGAGCATTATCTGGGAAGTCGCCATTGCAAGCGACCCTATCTTCAGCCGATGCCACCACGCGTAAAGACACATATGTACATGTCAGCATGAACGGATGTGCAAAAACGCACGCATGAACGGATAGCACATTTCGTCGCAACCAATAAAAAAACTTAACAAGCACAGCAAACCGATAGAGGCCATTGCTCAAGCCCCGCAGTATTGCAGCGGGAACCCTTAGCGTGTAATAAATAGAAACGTTGGTACCTTCAGCAAAGCCGCAGCGGCGCCCCTCAGACATGCCGGGCTTGCCGTCACGAGCAATTGTTCAAGCCCAACATTTGAAGTTCACGAGGACCAGATCTGTGTGTGCGCGCTATAGTGCGCAGGTCGATTAAACTAAATGTTTAGTTCAGTAACGTACTCATAGTGAACACTAAGCAAAGCGGCGTGAGCTCCGGGGAAAAGGCGCAAGGCCTATCCACTACAAGAGCAGCGAAAGGGCACCAGCAAGTGGTGCAGGCGGGCAGCAATATAAAGCGCGATGCAATGCGTGCCGGGAGGGGCTAGTTGCTTGGAAACACACAGCGTTGGGAGCGGAGATCTGTAAGTGCATATGATTCCGGACGCCGAACTATCCAGTGAACAGAGAGTACTACCCCAGTGAAGCAACACTCCAATACTCACCCTTGCTGTGAGCTTTTGGAAATGAATGATTATCAAAGTCCAACCAATGCCATGCTTTTCTTCTTGACCAAGCAACAAGAAAAGCTACGTATCTAACCCTACCAGCCCCTTTAAACAACAAACATCAACACCTGCTGTCCAAGGCATAACCTCCTGCAATATGTCCGCTGACCCTTACAGACCCCGCTAAAAAGATTCAGATCCCATATCCCAAGTCATTCCGTTGGAATCCCCGCTCAGGTGGAGGCAGGCCAATTTCGCGTTTGTATGCACGCAGCATCAATGAGGCGAAAAGACTGCACCGCCGCGGCATGAAGCAACCTGCTGCTTGCGCCTATCCTGATGGGAGTCCTGATTGGCAATGGCCAATGTGCAGAGAGCATGTCTCAACCGTCGCAAATACGAAAGTAAAATAGTTAGACAGTTCCGGGCAGTTCCTCTCCATGAGCAATTGTCGAGATAAGACCTCTCGTCTTCGTGTGTGTGCGAGACCGGCGATGGAGGATCATGCATCATGTCACGCCGCATGCGCATGTGACACATATGCATCTGACACATAGGAAACTACACACAGACATGACAGCTCCCTCTCCTAAATCGAGCTAATCAACCGAGCAACGTCTCCTTCGAAGCGCATATACTCCAAACGGACGCCAACGGATTGGCGACGACCCGCGTGGGTCCAAAGCCAATATACTCAGTTAACATGAGCCTGCCTTCCACAATGCCAAAAACCGAATGCAAAAAACGGTTATAAATCTGGAAATGAGTATGAACGTCACTCTCATTCCAGTATTGGCCAAGCCTGGTCCATGATGGACGGCGTCCCATCCTAAATCCTTGGCCCATCCCAGCAATTTCAGGAATGCTCCCGGCGGCGCATGCTGTCGCTTTGCAAGCCAGCAGGCGTGCGCGCCTTTGGTGTGTTCGCGCTGTCCGACTCCCCAGTACCTGTCACTGCAGGGCCAGCCTCGCCACCCGCCACCATTAGTGAAGCCACCTCACTACGCAGCAGCGACGCCGTGGCCACATATTCCATCATACCGCCCGGCAGCATCAGGACTGGTGCCTGCTCTGTCTGGCGGCCACTGCCAGGCCTCTGCTGCTGAGGATCCAGAGGCTCCATGGCAGCTGCACGCTTTCTGCCCTCATCGCCATTACCAGACATCTGCTCTGCACCCGCCCGAATGTCGTTACTGCCACCAACAGACTTGACGCGCGGCGACATCGATTCAGACACGCCCATGGAGCGGTTCAAGGTCTCAACAGGCGTGCCGCTAGCAGGAGCACCGGCACCCACACTGGTCGCTGCAGCCTCCACAGCAACCTTAGGACTGACAGGTCCGCTACCAGCAGCGGCGGCGGCGGCCTTGGTTTGATCGTGATCTGGCAATTGCTCAATCTCCGCGCTGTCCGCATCCCAGACAGTGCTGCCAGTGGCCATGTTCGGTGCATACTTCATGGTGGTGTCTGAAGGGCGGCGGGTGGTTGGCTGGCCAGGTGTCAGCTGTGCTGGTGAGCGCGAGCCACCAACTGAGCCACTGGCAGTGGTCGCGATGGCGCCACTGGCAGCGGCTGCCACACTGACAGATGCATCCGGGGCCAACATGGCCTCCCCTTCCACAGCGTCGACTGCGCCCGACTGTGCACCTGGTGGAACAAGCGGTAGGCTGCTATGTGGCATACGGGCAGTGGAGGTGAGTGGACCGATAAACTGCGCTGGGCTCAGGGGGGTTGGTCCGGCGGCCAACACGCTGGCACGCGGCGAAGTGGGGTTCTCCTCCGACTCCTGCACGGGTACCGCAGTGCGGCTGACGCGTAAAGCTGCGGCACGCTCTCCAGGCGTCTCATAGGCGGGGTTGGTCAACACGAAGGCCTGGCGTGTATTCGCACTGCCAGGCCGGCCGGCCGCTGGAGCTGGCGACATGGAGCTGCTGACCTCACCGGTACTCAGTGAACCACGTGGCAACACGGGCCGGGGCCGCTTAGCATGACGCCGAACCACAATGACAGCCACAACTGCTGCTACGAAAATACAACCTCCAACCATGCCGACTGCAATGCCCACAACAGCCGCGGAGCTAAGGGCCCAGCCCCTATTGTTGCTCCCGCTTCCAGTGTTGCTGCTGCTTCCACCGCTACCTATACTGCTTCCACCGCTACCAGTACTGCTTCCACCGCTACCAGTACTGCTTCCACCGCTACCGCCACCGGCTGGTGCAGCCTCCGTGTTGGGTAAAATGAGCGGTGGTGGTGGACTGAGGGTGACACCACCCGACGGTGAATTGGCCCCGGAAGACATAAGCGGCGGAGGGGGTGAAGCAGCAACTCCGACATTGCTCCAGTCTGCTGTCGGCACGCCAATGGGCTGAAAGCCAAGGTTGCTGCTTGCATTTGGATCCGTGACCGCTGCTACAAAAGCATTGTATGCTGCAGTCAAGTCGGCAAGTACAGCCGAGGATGAGGTCAATGGTGGTGGGGGCGGTGGTGATGTGGATGATGATGTGGTGGAGGTGACTGCGGCGGCTGCTGGGTTAGTGACGACAGGGTCAGTGGGATCCACAGCGGCCGACACTGAGTTCTCCGGCAGCGCGTCGACGGGAATGGACTTATCGGGCTCAACACCAATCGTGGCGCTTACGGAGCCGGCCACAATCTTCGCCACATAGAGACGGTTCATATCAATACCCATTACAGCTGCGAGGTTCTTCAGGAAGACCGCCTGCTGTGCGTAGAAGTTGTCAATCGTTACAGCGAAAGACTGTGAAACCTGCGATACATAACATCATCATTTGCGGACCCAGTCGTTAGAACCAGTCAGGCTGCAGGCTGCTCCATGGCTGCCGCACTGCAGCAGTGAAACCCATTGTACCCGTTGCATCCTCCCGACCCAGGCAAATCTCGAGGACTACATTTGCATGAAGTGATATAACTTACCTGCCTAGCACCCAACCTAGCCAGGTGCAATCCAGCAAAAGCGAGAGCCAGCCCTGGTGTACACAACCTGCTACCCTGTGATCCAGCATGCCCCACAGCATGTCCTGGGCCCCACTCACCATCACAGCGCTCTCAGTGCGTGTCTCAACCGTCATGCCACCCTTGATCTTCACATACAGCAGCGTGTTATCTTGGTCCCAGAAGTACGACCCGTGAGGTGTGCCATCACCAATTCTTATAGGCTTGTCCCATGGCATCACTCGGCCCGTGGTGTTGCCATTACCAGGCGGCAGCCAGGTGAAGCGACGGTTAAGGGTGTAGAGCATATTGATAACCAAGACAATTTCCTTGTCCGGGTCTGCGTAGGGAAACCAGATGCGGAAGTTCTGCGAAGGTGTGCCGGTAAAGTTGATGTACACTGTCTGCCCAGTTGGCACGTAGGTCCAGAAGGTTGACAGCCGCTTCTGACATGTGTACGCAAAGCACCAGCCATGATCCATGGCTGCCGTCACCAGGTCGATTGAGCCAGACACGTTGAAGAATACAGGGCCAAAGTTGCGGTCCTCAGTGTCTTTGTCACGGCTCTCGAGCACTAGCATCTGCGGGTCGCCCCAAATGCCATCTGCTGGCACAGGGTTAGGCTTGTATCTCGGATCTAGGCCGGTCTCCGCTATGTATGAGGTCGAGTTAACGACGCACTGATACGAATCCTGATACGCAGAGTATGTGCATGCCCCAGGCAGCACGGGTGAGCCCTGATCCATTGGGAACACGCGTTTGGACGTGAAGATGCCTGCGGTGGTGCTGACGGTGCCGGTAAGTGAGCCATCCAGATCCCGCCAGTAGGCGTGTGCCGGACCGGCACAGTTAAGCATGATCTGGGAGCCGTCGGGCCGCGTATAGGCCGCCTCTCCACAGTCCGCCTCGTTGCGCCAGTCAGGGTCGGGCGGGGTGTGATAAAACATTCCCTGGCTCACCCTGCAGAGAGATGGGTCATGGGTGAAGGGCAGGTAGGGGGCATGGGGCCAAGGCGGCGTTCTTATGGATGTTGCCATGCGTTCCGTGTGTGCATAGCTGGTGGGGCTATAGTTCAGGGTGTAAGCTTGCCTGTTGCAATTACTGCAACTACCGAAATCCACAGGCCAAGCAAAGTCCGCTAGAGTCCGGTTTGCCATCCGACTTACCCGATGCCGACGTTTTGGACGTTAATTTTGGAGAAATAGTGCGGATAGAAAGCTTCTGGCGCCTTAGGCTGGTTCGCCAACGCATAAGTGCCGCTTTGTGAGCCTCCGCAGCCCGCGGGGCCCAGAAAGTCCGCCAAGGTGATACCGCTGATGTTGAACATGCCCTGTGGTTTGAGGTCCGTGGTTAGTGAAGGGGTTTGCCTGAGAAGCCATAGGCATCAGACAGTCTGGCCCTGAGACAACTGAAACACCGTGCCAAGCCGTTGCCAAAGCTATTCCTAGCGAGTGAAGCACAGGAAGGCGCAGTGTTGTCGCCCCAACCTTTCCATGACTCACATGGATTAGTGAGTAGCCCATAGGCTTGTCGTACGGCTTCTTCTCGGGGCCCACCGCAAATCCCAGTGCAAACTGTGACGACTGCAGGCCAACTGCTGGTGTGAAGGGGTCGTACTGATTGAATGACTGGGTGGACAATTTGGGGTGGCAGCCAGGGTCACTTCGCTTCGTGCAGGCAGAGCAGACATCATTGCTCGACTGGCCAACAAGGAGGCCACCGTCCCAGCGCATCCAGCCCTTGTCGGTCATTTCACCATAACGCATTAGATGGATGCCCGCGTGCTTGTTGTCCAGGATATTGACGTCCTTCAGGACAATGTCCGTCGAAACGCCACGTGTGGAGATGATGCCGAAATCTGTCAAGCAAAGTGGCAAGAGGAATGACAACATGCAGCATCCTAAAGTGGCAACATGCAGCATCCTATGGCATTTCATAGACATTGAGTAAAACTGGGACGCTGATGATCGCCTTTCCTCACCAGCTGGCCGATGCTCAGCCTTGCACTTACCCCAGTTCATGTATGTGGTGAAGTTCGTCAACTGTGCACAACCCTGGATGAGTGCCTCGGGACTGGCTTGAAACCACAGGCCGGCAAGGGATGAATGGGCCGTGTTGTTGCGGAAGGAGCCATTTGTGAAGTTGCCGCACGGTAAACCGTAATACGCAAAGCCGTAGCGTTCCGAACCAGCTGCCACGTTGTCAGTGACCCAGTTAGATGCGTATAAGATGCTGAATGACGATGGCATCATAATATCAAAGTGACTCTTGCCCGTCATATCCTTGATTGTGCCGATTACCAAGTTGCCACGGATTATGTTGCCCCTGTAATGCAAGGGAAGCAGGGCATGTAGTCATGCTTCTACTATTCCTTTCCCAGCCAACCAGCATACCAAAGCATATCCCCGGCCTCCCCTCATCATTTGGAACTTTTGGAGAATTGGGGTATCGGACCCTGGCCCCTCCTACAGCCAAACACTACTTACGTCGTATACACATCCACGCTGTGTGTGTCATACGCCTCGTACATGATGTTGTCGGCCAGGGTGACTGGGTTCGCAACTGAGGGCTTGCCATTAATGAGCACGTTCGAGGCCATACCATACAGCAGCACGCTGCCTTTAACAAATGATGGATTTGGAATTGCGGATAGCGTTGTCATGTTGGTGACATTGTCCGTACGCAGCACTGTAACTGGCGCCATGCGGTCAAAGTATATGCACGCGCGATCGTCAAAGCCAGCCTGGCCGCAATAAGCCATACCCATACTGTCAAAGCGGCCTGTGGAGTTGCCCGAAACCACTACGCGTGCACCGAACATTTCTCCATCATACGAGTGGGTACTCTCGCCATCATCCGCAGTAATGAGGACGTTGGAAGAGACCAGGCCAACCTCCGCGCGCATATCCACGGTGGGGCCGCCGGGATAAGCTTTGACCCGCGCCCCATGGGGGTGGGCCAGCGGCGAGTCCAGCAGCAGCTGGGAGCCGTTGTTGCGGATCCCAGTGATGATGCGGAACTCGCTTTGATTCCAGTTAAACGAGGTGGAGGTAATCAGGATCTTATCACCGACACTCCAGCCGTGGTTGGGGTCCGATACATTAATGGCATTGTTGCCAATCTGTGCCGCGGATCCTAACTTGATCCAGCGCTTACGGGCCTGCATCCACAGAGCACACAAGGTTATGACACGCACTAAGGGAAGAAGCGGTAAGCCGGATATCAGCTGGAAAAGCCCCAAACAATGCAGCAGGTGGATGGCGGCTCTTGTTCAGCCAACGAACCAATGTGACTATCATGCACCTACCGGTTTGCCGTACAGGTTGATTGTGCCTCCTGAAAGAGCTGCCAGCACCTTGGAGCCCAAGTTAAGGTTATTATCAATGCCATAATCGGGTGTGTCGCGAGCACCGTTCAGCCGAATAGTGGCCTTGGCGGGGTGCGGCTCCGTGGCGCTGCCAGCGCTCAGCACACCCTGGCCCATGACAATAATATAGGTAGCGGTCAGGTTGATGTCCCGCGTGGTGTCAAAGCGTAAATTGCCCTGAACGGTCAGCGCCAGCAGCGGCGGTGGTGACTCGTCAATGACCAGGTCCCAGCCGTACGGAATGGTCACATTGTCGCCAGCTACTGGTTTGCGGAAGTTGTTCACGGCGCTCGTGTTCCAGGTGCTCGTGTTAGACCAGTACAATGTGCCGTCGCGGATGTCCACAACGGCATCGGGTACATTGCTGCAGCCTGTGTTAGGGCAGGTGAATGCCTTCATGTCGAGGGTGGTGTCGAGGCGCCCATCTAAAAAGACTGTAAACTTGGTGTCGTTATAGGTGCGGTTACTCCACCACCAGGAATTAGGCGCCTTGGTTTTGTTGTAGTAGAACATGCCGTGGGTTGAGTTGGTGGGAGGCGGCATCGCGGTCAAGTTGTTCCACTGGTCGTTGTTATTGATTGTGAAGTGGTCCTTGACCTGAATGTGCTTTGTGGTAATGTACACGTAGTCACTCGTGTTCATCAAGTCCATCTTGTGCAGCCTGGAGAAAGGTGGTCATCGGGTTGGAGGGTAACCAGTTAGTTATGCCGATGGAAGATGTTCACGTACGATACCCTCATGAAATCTCAGTTTGATGTAGGAAGGTTTTCAGGTATGTTACCCCACGTAAAAAATTAGTTACGCCGATGGAAGATGTTCACGTACGATACCTCACGTGCAGTACCCAACGAGACTTAAGATGGCCATGGAAACATGGTTCGAGGTTCAATGGAAGGGAGGGTTTCACCCGGGTTACCCCATGTACAACTCCCAGCAGGTGACTCAGCAACCTGTCCCCAAAAGGTCTAAGCAACGTACTGACACAGCACATAATCCACAGAGCCCAACCCAATCTACCATGCCGGGCTTCCTTTCACCCTGCCCTGCTTACTGGTATGTGTCGGGGTCGAAACGGAAAGGCATGTCCCATTGCACCCAATAGTCGCGGGTAGTGGCGACAGTGAACTGGTAACCGTTCTCGTTATACTTGGTGAAGTGCACAAGAGATGTGCGATTGGTGGCCAACGAAGTAAGGATGAGGTCCTTGAACATGATGGACTGCGTGCAGGCGGCGGAAAGTGCAAGGTGGGTTGAAGGCAGGAAAAGGTGATGAGGCAAGCTTCCCTCGTCCAGGTTGAGCTCCAACGCATGCACATAGGAAGGTGTGACGACAGGCTCCCGCGGGAAAATTATATTGTCAGGGTGCAACCTAACCTGCACATTGAGCGCACCTGTTGTGCGGTGCTTCCATTCAACATACCTCGGGGGTGTGGCCGTGAAGCATCACGCGGCGGAACGACAAGCCGGGGCTGCAATATGCTCCGTTGTTGCTTGTGCGTGTGTTCCGCACATACTTGCATTCGTTGGGATCAAACAGCTCGCTTTCGACCGACGAATGCCAGGTAGCCCCGGGGCCAAGAGTTACGTTGGTGCCCACATTAGGCAAGAGCGAAGCGGGCAGCGACTTGTTGTTCAGTAACGTGCCGTCTGTGTCAAGGTAGACGCCCTGGTGGCCCCAGCTCCAGTATGACATCATGGAGCTGCTGTTGTCTGATGTGATGATAGAGATGTTGGCTGTGAATGTGGTAGAGCCGCCCTGGAAGGTCTTGCACTTGCCGCATGCCTCCAACATGGAGAATAGCGTGCAGTCATCCCAGCCCTTGAAGTCCACAAATGTTACGTTGATTAGGCTCATTAATGCAGAGTGCTTCGAGTCGCCTAGGACGGGACTCTGTGTAATGATACCCGCCACACGGCGGCATGAGGGCCACTGACCAGCATTACCGCGCTTTCCAACACTGGTGCGCGCGTAAATGGTAGCATTCACGATACCGGCCATCTCTGTGATCTGTAACCCCACACGGCTGCGGTCGTCGACCACCCATGACAATTCAAGATCGCCACCATGGTCCTTGCCGTTGACAACGTGCTGCTTGGGCCCACCACCGTTATCGCCTGTTATCACGTTGACAAGCTGCACCAAGCCAACCTGTATGAGTGCGTGCAGGCATAAGGAACACCTCGTCGCTCCTTATTTAGCAGTTATGGATGCAAATAATAAAAATGCATGCCAATGCCGTCCATGGCAAAAAACGACATAGGGAGCCACCAATCCTGGATTGAGCAGCGTACCTGAGTGCCGACGGCGCCCTTCATGCCGTTCTTATAGGCCACCAGGCCGTTGAACACCGCAGGCACTTGCTCAAACGTTCCAGAAAACCCGTTGCACGGGATGTTACGGGGGTAGAACTCTGGATGGATACGCAGTCCGTAAAACATGCTCGAGTGGGCGGTGTTGTTGGTGAACTCTAGGAGGGGTGTAAACTTGGGGCAGATGGTCGTCGTGTATGACGGGCCCTCGGGATTATCCTGTAAAATGAACAGTAGCAAATAACGGATTCCGTGATTAGGAGAACTTGCGGAGATGCAAATAATAATGGTATCAGTAGAAGCAACATTTATGACAATGCAAAACTGGGCTACCCCTTGCTGGAAAGCCAAGAAAGGTCTCCGGCAAATGCATGTGAACGCTGTGGGCTTACCAGCATGCGATACCAATACCCATAAGCCGCCGAACCAGCAGCCACGTTGTTGCGCACTGTGTTGTTTGGATTGGTAATCCAGAAAGCGGCTGGGGTGGTATCGGTGTTGAGCAGCGCGTCTGATACTTTGACATGAATGGCCAGGTTGCCTTCAATGAGGTTGCCAGACTCAATACCGTCCTGCAGTACATAGCGTCCTCCGTTTCACTAACCAAAACTCCGGCCACAGCAAAAAAAAGCGCAAAGCACAAAAAACCATTCAAGGCAATAATAGAAAGAAGAATCCTATCCCCTGACAACTAACCAGGCCACAGCTCACCTCCAGGAAGAAGGTGTGACCCATGGTGTTGTAGGCCACATTATTTTGCAGGATTGCGCGATGTGTGCCGTGGATAGTGGTGGCACGGTTGTATGTGTGGTGGATAGCGCAGCCGCGCAACCATGACTGATACGCGACATCGCCGTGCATGTGCCAGTGCATGGAGTAGCGTCCCAGGCGGAACGCCTGGCCAGACTGGGTGATCTCGATGTTGTCAAAGCGAACAAGTGCGCGGGGCAGGTATTTGGGCGAATTAACCATGACCTGCACGCCATACATATTCTTGGCGCTGGTGTAATCACCCTGCAGCAAAATGTTACGTGTGAGCACGGCCACCTCAGCGCGCATGTCCAGGGGTTTAGTTCCCTGCACGCTGTGCAGCTCTCCCAAGTGCACGTATTGAAGTGGCGTGTCTAGCGTAATGACGGTACAGCCAGATACGGTCCTGTTGTCGAGCGCTGTGATGGTTGCCTCATCCACCTCACTCCCGTAGAAGCTGCTGCTGGCGATGACGATGCGGTCGCCAACCTGAATTTCATGAGGGATTGGCATATGTACATCAAGCCATAGCGCAAGCATAACGCCTGATATTCAGAAAGCCCCACATAGAGCAAAGCAATGTGACTACGTACTGCTCAATACTGAGGACAGATTCCTTACCATTACAATTATGGTGTAAGAATTGGAGAATTGCAATTATTTCAGCCCCCCTTAGTCGTACCTGCCAATTAATTGCTCCGTTGACGACAATGCTGGTGTCCCCTGGATCCGCCGTCCGGTTCAGCTTGGTATAATGCGGGATCTTGGGCTGCCCGAAGAAGGTGACGACGCCTTGCCGCACGGCCAGTGCCTTGGCGCCATACATCGGAAGATCCCTGCTATTTGGGGCCCCATGCATGGTAATGTTGGCGCGGCCGGGGTAGGGCTTCTCTGCGCTACCAATGGTGAAATTGCCCCCTTTAACAATGATGTAGTGAGCCTGCAGGTTAATGTAGTCCTTGGTATCATCGAAAACCAGGTTGCCTTCCAAGACAATGATGAAAAGTTTCGGCGGGCTGATATCCAGGAGGACCGTCACGCCAGCTGGAATTACGACCGAGTCCTCGTAGCCGGGCAGGGGTCCACCACCCCACGTGCTGTTGCGGCTCCACACGTCGATGTACTGGTACTGAGCCGAGCTGCGTGCATAGCCACGGCCCTGCTGCAGCACCGTCACCGGCAGCGGAACTCGAAGGATGCTGTTGGGCGGCTTACCGGTAGTGCAGGTGATGGCGGTGCTGTTGACGACCACAACCGACTGGCAAGCGACATCGCCAATGCTGACAGTGGTGCTCACGCCGGTACGGAAGTCTGCGCCCGTAATAGTGACGGGTGTGCCACCTTCAGTGGAGCCGCGCGCCGGGACAATGCCGCTCACTGTCGACTCTAGGGCTGGGTCAAAAGTGAAAGTGAAGCTCGACAGGGTGGTCTCGTTGGTGCCGGCAGTGGGCGTAATTGACAAGGGCCACGTCACTGGGCTCACTGGCTTGGTGTCCAGGGGACCGGTAACGCAGGTCAGCGATGTAGCGGTGCTGCTGATGACCTTGCATGTGCTGTTGCCAAAGCGCACCGATACAAGCGTGGTGTTGGTATCGAACCCCTTGCCGGTAATGACCACGGTAATACCACCAGCACTCCCGCCAGTAGTTGCAGACATAGCAGTGATGGTCAGGGGTACAGTGTAAGCAGGCAAAAGACCGCAGCCAAAAGGCTGGATGCACAGCCATAGCGTATACGTCGCGGCCGGCATGTAAGCAGGCATGGTGCAGGAAATCGCCTCGCGATAGGTGGTGCTGGTGATGTTGAAATCCGTGACAACTGGGTTGCGGCAGGGCAGCACCGTCGGCCCGACCTCAAACTCAACCGTGGCATTGCTGGCGCCGTTCTTGGCAGCCGGTGCCGTGATAGTGTTGTTTAGCGTGCCAACTCCCGATAAGTACCAGGTCAGCGACAGGGTTGCACCAGCGTCGGGTGGTGCAGATAACGGCGTCACGCCAGACAGGGCGGGCGTGCGGCCACCACAAAAGTAGAGGAGCTCAGCGCCCGCAGTCGCAGCGTATGTGCCGTTGCTCGTGTAATATACCCGCGGCTTATACCGCAAGTTGACTCCGCTGATACTGTTGTTACCGGCAAAGGCTTCAGGATTAGGCACCTTGAAGCGTGTCAGCCCAAATGATGCAGTGAAGCCGTCGCTTGCCAGCGGCACAAGATTCAGGCGTGACGAGTTGACAGCCTGGCACGGTGGCGAGTTCGAAAATCCTGAGCCACAAAAGACGGTTTCCCAAGCAGCCGTCATGTTGACTTGAAGTGTCGTATCGACCAAGTCCTTCACAAACCCATACCCGGTGATGTTGAAGGTGCCGCCACCAAACAGGGAGAAATAGCACTTGGAGTTGGGGTTGTTGAAGGTGTAATTAAGAACCCTGACCGTATAGGTCACGATTGGCAAGTCCGTCGCAGCTGTCGCTGTGGGGCGTGTAAGACCCAGGCCCTCAACCATAATGCTAACAGGCCACTGCCCAGCCGGCAAGGCGGGCGCCGTGCAGTTGATATTGGTTGTGTTGGTGCCGTTGACCGTCACCGGTGCGACACCAACAATGCTGCACAGCTGGTTGGCCAGAGTGACGCTGATCTGGGACGCGGCGGGTAGGCTTGGGTCCGTCAGGAAATCGCCAAAGATGCTCAAGGTTGTGTTGGTGCTGTTGAAGGTGGGCTGCATGATACCACTCAACGTAATCCCGCTCAATATTGAGAGTGACGGTGTGCGACAAATTGAGTACACATAAGAGCATGTTGTGTTGGGCGTCTGCACCCACGACGGTTCAAACGGCGCCTTCGGCTGGCCTGGCAGCACAACTGTCAGGTTGGTGACGGGACACTGTGTCACGGAGTCAATGCCGTTGACTGTAAGCTTGACTGGCAGTGGCGTTCCTGGAGGTACCGGTGTAACCTTCTGCCACTCCAAGTTAGCGAAGGGTCCGCGCGATCCATCAGGTTGACCCGGTCTGCGTCAAGGGTATCCTAGTTGGGTATGAACCTAAATTTAGTGCGTGGCGCGTATGGATCCCAGCAGAAGGGCGGATTCGTGTTAGTGTAGATGTGGTTTTCGATGAGGGAATCATGTATAGTGTCGCGTATTTGCTCGATTCGATAGAGGAGTCGCTCTCTTCCGGTACTGATGATGAGGGCCCCAGGAGGGCGCCCTTGGTCGAGATCGAGATGAATCCTGTAGGCGGGCCGGCTGGCGACGAGGGGTCGGATGACGAGCCGGGGCCGTTGATTGATGACGATGAGGCGTCGGATTGGTCCGAGTCTGATAGTGATGATGACGGTGAAGTGGATGAGGAGGCCAGTGATGGATTGGTTAACGCAGGGCCGTCAAATCTAGGACCGTCCAATACGAATAATAATTTGCCGTTAGCTCTTGGTAGGGAAAAGCGTTCCAATGCCGGAGTTCCACCTAAACGTTTTGCTTTCCGTGTAGAGATGGAGGAAGAGTCGGATGATGATGTCGATATTCCGGAATCTTACGAGGAAGCAATAGCATCTCCCTATGCTGAGTTTTGGCGTGCTGCAATGCTTGAAGAGCTTGAGTCTTTGCGTGCGAAGGGTACTTGGTCCTTAGTGCCGAAGCCCAAGGACAACAGATCTCTTGACGTTAAGTGGGTTTTCTCATTGAAGCGTGACAAGCATGGTGCCATTGAACGGTTCAAGGCACGCCTAGTAGTGAAGGGTTTCATGCAACGCGAGGGTGTGGATTTTCAGGAGGTTTTTGCGCCGGTGAGTCGTCACACTACCTTGCGCACCTTTTTGTCCATGGTAGCTGGCGCAGACATGGAATTGCACCAATTAGATGTGAAAACAGCGTTCTTGAATGGCGATTTGGAGGAGGAAATTTATGTCAAACAACCCCCCGGTTTTGAAGAGGGAGGCCCGGGGATAGTTTGTCTTCTCCATAAGGCCTTGTATGGCCTTCGTCAAGCGTCGCGTGCATGGTATGACACGTTATGTGAAGAATTAGTGTCGATGGGCTTTGTCGCGTCGAGTGCGGACCCTAGTTTATTTGTTCGCCGTAAACAAGGCGAGGTTGTGTATCTTTTGGTTTATGTAGACGACGTTTTGATTGCGTCTTGGAGCGAGAGAGCCGTTTCAGAAGTAAAGGCGGCTATCATGCGGCGGTTTGAGTGCCGCGACTTAGGAGAGGCAAGTTTATTTTTGGGTCTTACCCTTAAGCGCGATCGAGCGAACAGGGTAATTACCGTTTCTCAAGGGCGTATGGTTAAGGACATTGTGGGTCTTTATGGCATGGTTAATGCACGGCCGAAGTCTGTACCTATGAGTCCTGGAACCGTCTTACCTAATGCTGCAGTGGAAGATCGGCTGGATCGAGAGCGTTTCCCGTATAGCCAGTTAATTGGCAGTTTGTTGTACGTGTCTGGATGTACTCGTCCCGACATTGCACAAGCCGTGGGAATTTTGGCGCGTCACATGTCGAATCCTAGCAGGTCGGACTGGAAAGCGGCGAAGGAGGTAGTACGCTATTTGGCAGGAACGTCCGATTACGGATTAGTCCTAGGTGGTGAACGAGCAGATGAGAGGTTGGTTGGGTATAGTGATGCTGACTATGCGGGTTGTGCTGACTCGCGGCGGTCAACGTCTGGTTACGTCTTTACTCTTCATGGTGGTACAGTTAGTTGGGCTAGTAAACTTCAGCGGAGCGTGGCTGCGTCCACTATGGAGGCTGAGTATATGGCTGTTTCGGAAGCTGCTAAGGAGGCCTTATGGTTGCGACAACTACTTGGCGATCTCGGCTACGACCTCAAGCCAACGCAGATCAATTGCGATAGTCAGAGCGCAATTCGGTTGGCGAGCAATCCGGTTGTTTCGAAGCAATCGAAGCACATCTCTGTGCGTTATCATTTTGTACGGGAGCAGGTAGCGCTCGGTACGCTTGTGATGGTAGATTGCAGGTCGGAAGATATGGTAGCTGATTGTCTAACTAAGCCTTTACCAACTGAGAAGTTTGTGAAGCATCGTATGGCGATGAACGTGTGCAAGTCCTGAGCGCGTGGGAGTGTTGGGAAGTGTCCTTAGGTACACTCAGGCTTGACACTTCGGTAGTTTGATTAGTTGCCGTTATCCCAATACGACATCGAATCAGGATTGGCTACGGTATGCTTATATACTGCTTGCGTATCCATTCTCTCTCTCTCCTTGTGTAACGATATGAGCGAGTGATGTGTTCACTGAAGGACTCTTATCTCTAACACAGTGCTAGCCCAGCGGCGCTAGCCAGCATCAATAAATAGAGTTAAGGCCCAGCCAGGGCCTGCTTGCCTGCACACACAAAGGGAAACGTAGAACGACAAATAAATAATTATGGCACGACTCGCAGCGCACATGCATGCCATTATGAATGAAATGTGTTAAGGTGAATCCTAAAGGGTCATCAGTGCATGAAGCAGGGTGCATGGAGGCATCGAATTTGCCGGTGCACCGGTAGTGAGCATGCTCAGGCTAGTTGCAGTAGTTGGTACACAGTATGGCACCTTGAAGAACTACTAATACGAGCGAAACGCTTCACCAGCATCTCGAGAGGCCTTTTCAGCAGCCAGCTGCTACACTACAGGCTCAGCTTGCTCCACCGTGCTCAGCGCCCTATTGGGTCCCCAAACCAAAGAACATAATAACCTACTCATCCTACGCATCCTGCCAACTTCCTAAACTCAAGAAATTAGTACCCCGAATTTAGCACAGAGTTCACCAGTGCACGCTCAGCATGCTCAGTGAGTGGGCCATGCCCCTAGCCAACCACGCTGTAACACGCTGTCCAACTACGGCCCAGTGCTGCTGCTTCTGAAAGGCGCTACCCTGTCTTGCGCTGACCCAATTGCGCTCCCAGACCCCCCCAAGCGCTGGCTGAGACTACCAGCAGCACCGATGGACATATGGACCGGGGTGCACTGGTCACCGACGGACTGCCAGCTGCTTGGACGCAGGACGAAGTGATCCAGAAACTGCAACTGCGTCTACGGCAGCTTATGGACATGAGGGTCGCGTCCGAAGATTGCACCGTTGAGGCACACCCGAACGTCGCTGCACGCAGCAGCAAGCGGACAACCCAGCGGGTTCGCATCACGACAACCCCAGCGGCATATCATGCCCTGTACACATTACGGAAGCAGCTGGGCCTGGATGCGGAGGAAGGGGTGGACGAGTCGTTCCCGGCCGTGCGGGTGACACTGGCGCTTACAGCACTTGGCGAAACACGCAAAAAGGGCAACAGGACGTGTTTCGGCACTTGGTAGTAAGAGAGCCCCTTCATGGCGAGGTACCCACCTTATGGCGCTCACCGAGCCAGACAGTGGCGTCTGGGCGAAGGTAGACGTTCGCAAAATGGCCACAGAGCTGAGGCAGACGGCTAACTAGGGAGCACGGGGGGGGGGGAGGTAATAGCATCCGCTTCCTTATTTGGAACGTCCATGCCTTCTCGGCAGGCAAGCTCTACCAGATTACGGCCATTCGTGGGTTCCTTAACCATGATGTAATCGTCCTTGAAGGCGCCCGTTAATCGGAAGCGCGCAAAGGAACAACGAGTATTACAGGGCTATAGCCATTTCGCATGCACTAGGGCACCGCGCACAGGCTCTCGAAGGTCAGGCGGGGTCTCAGTGTTTGTGCGTTATGAGCTGGCCCCCTGTGTGAGAGAAGTGGGCCTAACGAATGCACCTGTTGGGTTGGAAATTGTCTGGTTGCGGTTCCCTAGCGTTCTCCCAGGGGGTCGGGCGCTTCTACTTGGGGCTGGTTACTGCTCGCCCCAGGGGTCCAGCGTTTATAGCAGCACGGATGGGAGTGGCCTGGCATATAGTGAGGTCACTTTCGCTTTCGCTGCTTTTAAAAGCATTACTGGCAAGCTAGATAGACTGCAGTGCGTGGGCGATGAGGTGCTTATCACAGGTGATTTTAATGCCCGTGCGGCAGCTATTCTAGACTTGCCCGAAGTAAATGGAGTAGGGGCACACTCCCTTGGCGGCGTTCCCCGTAAAAGTAGAGATAACGGAGTTAATCGTTTTGGCCTCCGGTTGGCACAAATGTGTCTTGACACAGGCCTAGCCATTGTCAATGGGCGTGCACCTGTTGATGTGCCCGACCTCAACTGAACTAAGGGTCACAGTTCAATTGATCTGTGCCTTGCATCTTATGGGCTCTTCGAGCAGATAGACACCCTTAAAGTCCTCAGATCTTACTTATGGGGTGAATCCAATGTGCTGAGTGATCATCACCCGCTTATCCTTCGGCTGCATGCCTATTGAGGCCAGGGGTCGGAAGCCTCACCTGGCACGTGAACACATCCCTATTTTTGATATTTCACGCAAAGGCCGCTTCACTGACCTTTTTCGTGACCCAGATGGCATTATTACAGCGACCATCAACTCGCTCAAGGAGAAGCTTGGCGAAGGGGCCCCTTGTGATGAAAGCATGAATGACTTGCGCACCCTAATCGGGACGTATGCTAGGGAGACGTCCGGCGTTGCACGGGGGAAGGTGAATTATGTGAAGCGTGACTGGTGGAATGAGGACTGTGCAGCTGCGTGGAATGATATGATGAGTTTCCGTATGGAGATCAGGGACCCCGTCTCGGGCAAGCTGCCGGCCATACATAGGGCTACCTGGAAGGCCAAGCACCGTGCCTTTAAGAAGGCCAGAAAGGCCGCTATTCAGGAGATTGAATTGGAAAATATTCGGAGGAGGATTAAGGACGCCCGGTCTAACCCACGCGGCTTGTGGACATGGCTGCGTGGGGGAAAACCGCCTCCTTGCGGGATCTCAGATATTAATGGCTTTACCGAGCATTTTTCCAAGGTGCTTAAAGGTGCGGGAGACGCGAGCAACACTGCAATGAAGGTATCCAGTTTAAATGGCAGGATTCCTGCCGCAGGACGAGGACCGGGTGATGCACCGGTGGAATTAGCTGCGTGGCTCAACAAGGACTTTACGGAGGCCGAAATTGTTCGTGGTCTCAAGGCTATGCGCAACAATAAGTCCCCGGGCCTGGAGGGAACCCCGGCCGAGTATTATAGGTACGCTATCAGGGAGAGTTAGGGTTTTAGGGTTTTTGGGTTTTGGGGTTTAAGGGTTGGTGTCGAGATAAGATAATTACCATCCCCAAGCTGTGTATGATGTTGTTACAGGGTGGTACCGTATCGCTATGGCCGATTGGTGACACCGGATTGGTGAAAATCACCAATCCAGTAGCAAAGGATAATCCGGGCTGGGATTGAGCGGCGGCCATCACCAATCCCTGTACGTTTTGGATCCAGGTCGGGTGCCGGACCGCCGTTTAAGGGTCACTTTGCTGCGCGCGCGCGATGCTGTATGCGACGGCGTGCATCTAGAAACGTTTACATGCGACTGCAGATTGGTTGATGTGGGCCTGGGGCGCCTCGGAGGGCCCACAGTGAACGGGGGGCAGTCCGGTTGGCGGCTTTCACCAATTCGGTGGCAATGGGAAAAAGTGGACGGGGTAACACCAAACCGTATCACCAATTCCGGTGTTGGAAAGATTAATTCTAGAAATCTTATTTTAGGCGTAGCCGAAAATGTGGTTTGAAGAGGGGCGTCAGAGCGGCGTCGTACGGTGCAGTTAGTTGGTTGTTATTTTA
>NW_003307568.1:1265359-1266860 GCF_000143455.1 Volvox carteri f. nagariensis | reverse complement strand
CTTTGTACGCTTCTGTGCGGAGGTCGCAGGGGTGCCGGAGGCGGACGCCCTGCCCCGCCAGCGTGGGTCTGACCTCAATCGGGACCTGGTGTGTCTGTTCATAGCGCATGCAGTTGGCCGGTACGCGACTTCCACTGTCACCGGCACGCTGAGCGCCCTGGCGGACTGGCAGCGGTTCATGGGAGTCTCGCCAGAGGCATATATCAGCCGCGACACGCTGGTCAAGCGAACCCTGGGCCAAGTGTTGCGGAGGACTGCTGCGGGGCCGGAGTCGGCACCGTCCATGGCAAAGGCACCCCTGCCCCTGGGGGTGCTGAGGCTGCTCGTGGCGTGGCTACGGTGCAGGGCAAATGCGGAGCTGCGGAGGGCGACGGAGTTCACCCAGGACGCCTGCTGGCTGGTTTTGGGGTTTTTTGGGATGCTCTGGAGGAGCGAGTTGGCGGCCCTGACAGTGGGCTGCGTTGAGGAGTTGCCGGGAGGGGGTGTGGGGCTGCAGATCGTACATAGCAAGACGGACCAGAAGGGAGCGGGGACGTTGGTGTGCCTGGCAGCAATCACCCAGAGCGGCATCCCCATCGCTCGCATAGTACAGCGGCACCTGGAGTGTGTGCGGACGGCCGAGGATCACTCCCCGCTCTTCGTACGGGGAATCACTGGGCCGGGCAATCAGGGCACGGCGTGGCGGCGCGGGGATTTCACTAGTAGGCTGCATGTGTTGCTGGGTGAGTTGCAGGGGTACAAGCCAGAGTTGAGGCTAGATCTCGCTAGGATATCGGCCCACAGCTTGCGCAAGGGGGGGGCCACTGCGGCTGCCAATGCTGGGGTGGGTCTGGAGGAGATTAAGGCGCACAGGTGGTGGAGGTCTGATGCGGTGCTGGTCTACATCCGCCGGTCCGTTGCTGTGAGGCGGACAGTGGTGGAGCGAATGTGACGCGACTGGGTGAGGGGGGATGTTTCGCTGGGTTAGGTGTGGGGCCAAAGTAACCCAAGCGAGGCCGTCGGCTGCCTGCTGGTTACCAATGCGGAAGAGCACGGTAGCCCGGAAGGGCTGCACGAAGTAGCATGCGGGCTCTGGCAGGCAGGCTGGGCGTCTCTTCTCCCCAACCATATGTCCACGTCCCCGGTGCCTTGTTCGTATTAGTTGTACTGTAACGAACGCGTTTTGGGTTTCTCGTCCCGGTTCTTGGTCTGGCTAGCTGCTCAGCCCGGATTCAAAGCGTTTTTTACTTTCACCAATCCAGAAATCACCAATCGGCCATAGCGATACGGTATAGCTTCACCGGCAGCCCCCTTTCCCGAGGCAGTTCCCTGCTCTCCCCTGCGAGAGAGGCACCCTAGTCCATTCACCCCATCCAACTTCAGACTGCATTCGTTGGAGTCACCACCAGCATTCAATCTAATCTAGCGGATTAACCGCCAGCAATTGAGTCCCTTATCAGCTCGCAGAATGGTATCAACACGTCCTACACCGTCCTCATGACGGGGGGCCACCTCCCATACA
>NW_003307568.1:1259914-1261472 GCF_000143455.1 Volvox carteri f. nagariensis | reverse complement strand
AACTTAGCAGAAACACGCACAAGCTTAAGTTACAGTGGTTTGCCCCTTCCATATATAGTTCAAGCAGGAAACAGAGAGTCAGTCCTGTATTCTGAAATAAGTTCATAGTGCTGAAATCATCCACAAGACCGACCATGAGGGCCCCTACTGCTCTGGACCCGCGGGTAAGGCCCTTCGAAAACTAGTACTGGCTGGCACCAGAAAGTCGCCCCAGTATACAAGCGAAGCAGACATGCCCCAACAATCAACTATCCAACGAAGGATTTAGTCAGTCAACATATGGAACGGGCCCCAAGCAATTTCTGTCGATTTGCATAGTAATGTGCCACTCCCATTACCTATTACTTCACAATACGTCCCTGTGCACAACATTCATTCGGTTATCCATCAGCCATACCATCAGCTGTACCTCCATTGAGAAGCCCTGCCCAGGCCACGGTCCGACCATTCGAGGGCCTGGGCGACCATGCCCACCAGTCCCCACGATTTGCCCTCCACTCCACCAATGTGTTACTAACGATTGCCCCTCAAGAGCAAGCCACAAGGGATTCAGAGGTCTTGCAGCGCTAATATTAATGTGCTGCTACCGTGACCTCGCCCATGGGGTCTGCGGCTGCAGGGCCTCCCAGCCAGCCACCCGCATGAAGCTGTAGCTTCTTGAAAGAACACACAGGGCGCCCGCTTACTGGGGTGTGGCAAGATGTGCACTCGGCAAGGCGCAACATCCTCAGCCAGGTAGTAACGAGAGCCTGTGTTGGACACACTGGCAGCCCTGGTGTCCACCAAGGGGACATTCATGAACTGGTTGACTGCAACTTCGGCATCACTGTTGTTCCCCAGCAGGGGAGCATGCCATTCGACCTCCAGCACCACATCGAACTTATCCCTGTTCAATGGCGACCTGTAGCGGTACAAGCCCAGCACCTTCCCCGCCCACATTTTGTCGCTGGAGTTGCATCTCCGGGTGATGAACCAGCAGGCCTGTGATGTCTTAGGCTTGTTGCTATCAAATGCTCATATATCTCTATACTCATCATTCCACTTGCAAAAGGCACAAAGGGTATAGTGCTATTGGCGCTCTCCCAGCAGACTGGCGACAGGCGGCTAGTTTTTTGTTGCCCCTCAGTGCAGAATTCGGAGCAGCTATGTATGATGCATCATACATAGCTGCTATATGGCGTCCACTGAGTCTGTTACCCAAACCCTGGTGGCGAGGTTAGGTTTGCGATGGAGTAGAGGGGCCCCCAAAACACTATTTTATCTCATTACCAGGAAAAACTAGAAACCCGCTATAATTTAAATGGTATATATTTAAACGTCAAAAATGGTATTACAGAATTCCAGACAAAAGATAATTATGCTGCTGCTACGCTGGTTATCAGATATTGATCATATATTTTGTGTTGTCAATAAAAAAATTGCTTTTGTACATTAATTGTAACCGGTACTAGAACTTTATTGAAATACGTAGCCTTTTTGATGTTTCCTGAATTGCATGAATAAATATAATAAAATATTGAATGGTATAAACAACCTTGAAATCAGTTCATCCAAGTTT
>NW_003307568.1:1256610-1259780 GCF_000143455.1 Volvox carteri f. nagariensis | reverse complement strand
CTAACTTGATCCAGCGCTTACGGGCCTGCATCCACAGAGCACACAAGGTTATGACACGCACTAAGGGAAGAAGCGGTAAGCCGGATATCAGCTGGAAAAGCCCCAAACAATGCAGCAGGTGGATGGCGGCTCTTGTTCAGCCAACGAACCAATGTGACTATCATGCACCTACCGGTTTGCCGTACAGGTTGATTGTGCCTCCTGAAAGAGCTGCCAGCACCTTGGAGCCCAAGTTAAGGTTATTATCAATGCCATAATCGGGTGTGTCGCGAGCACCGTTCAGCCGAATAGTGGCCTTGGCGGGGTGCGGCTCCGTGGCGCTGCCAGCGCTCAGCACACCCTGGCCCATGACAATAATATAGGTAGCGGTCAGGTTGATGTCCCGCGTGGTGTCAAAGCGTAAATTGCCCTGAACGGTCAGCGCCAGCAGCGGCGGTGGTGACTCGTCAATGACCAGGTCCCAGCCGTACGGAATGGTCACATTGTCGCCAGCTACTGGTTTGCGGAAGTTGTTCACGGCGCTCGTGTTCCAGGTGCTCGTGTTAGACCAGTACAATGTGCCGTCGCGGATGTCCACAACGGCATCGGGTACATTGCTGCAGCCTGTGTTAGGGCAGGTGAATGCCTTCATGTCGAGGGTGGTGTCGAGGCGCCCATCTAAAAAGACTGTAAACTTGGTGTCGTTATAGGTGCGGTTACTCCACCACCAGGAATTAGGCGCCTTGGTTTTGTTGTAGTAGAACATGCCGTGGGTTGAGTTGGTGGGAGGCGGCATCGCGGTCAAGTTGTTCCACTGGTCGTTGTTATTGATTGTGAAGTGGTCCTTGACCTGAATGTGCTTTGTGGTAATGTACACGTAGTCACTCGTGTTCATCAAGTCCATCTTGTGCAGCCTGGAGAAAGGTGGTCATCGGGTTGGAGGGTAACCAGTTAGTTATGCCGATGGAAGATGTTCACGTACGATACCCTCATGAAATCTCAGTTTGATGTAGGAAGGTTTTCAGGTATGTTACCCCACGTAAAAAATTAGTTACGCCGATGGAAGATGTTCACGTACGATACCTCACGTGCAGTACCCAACGAGACTTAAGATGGCCATGGAAACATGGTTCGAGGTTCAATGGAAGGGAGGGTTTCACCCGGGTTACCCCATGTACAACTCCCAGCAGGTGACTCAGCAACCTGTCCCCAAAAGGTCTAAGCAACGTACTGACACAGCACATAATCCACAGAGCCCAACCCAATCTACCATGCCGGGCTTCCTTTCACCCTGCCCTGCTTACTGGTATGTGTCGGGGTCGAAACGGAAAGGCATGTCCCATTGCACCCAATAGTCGCGGGTAGTGGCGACAGTGAACTGGTAACCGTTCTCGTTATACTTGGTGAAGTGCACAAGAGATGTGCGATTGGTGGCCAACGAAGTAAGGATGAGGTCCTTGAACATGATGGACTGCGTGCAGGCGGCGGAAAGTGCAAGGTGGGTTGAAGGCAGGAAAAGGTGATGAGGCAAGCTTCCCTCGTCCAGGTTGAGCTCCAACGCATGCACATAGGAAGGTGTGACGACAGGCTCCCGCGGGAAAATTATATTGTCAGGGTGCAACCTAACCTGCACATTGAGCGCACCTGTTGTGCGGTGCTTCCATTCAACATACCTCGGGGGTGTGGCCGTGAAGCATCACGCGGCGGAACGACAAGCCGGGGCTGCAATATGCTCCGTTGTTGCTTGTGCGTGTGTTCCGCACATACTTGCATTCGTTGGGATCAAACAGCTCGCTTTCGACCGACGAATGCCAGGTAGCCCCGGGGCCAAGAGTTACGTTGGTGCCCACATTAGGCAAGAGCGAAGCGGGCAGCGACTTGTTGTTCAGTAACGTGCCGTCTGTGTCAAGGTAGACGCCCTGGTGGCCCCAGCTCCAGTATGACATCATGGAGCTGCTGTTGTCTGATGTGATGATAGAGATGTTGGCTGTGAATGTGGTAGAGCCGCCCTGGAAGGTCTTGCACTTGCCGCATGCCTCCAACATGGAGAATAGCGTGCAGTCATCCCAGCCCTTGAAGTCCACAAATGTTACGTTGATTAGGCTCATTAATGCAGAGTGCTTCGAGTCGCCTAGGACGGGACTCTGTGTAATGATACCCGCCACACGGCGGCATGAGGGCCACTGACCAGCATTACCGCGCTTTCCAACACTGGTGCGCGCGTAAATGGTAGCATTCACGATACCGGCCATCTCTGTGATCTGTAACCCCACACGGCTGCGGTCGTCGACCACCCATGACAATTCAAGATCGCCACCATGGTCCTTGCCGTTGACAACGTGCTGCTTGGGCCCACCACCGTTATCGCCTGTTATCACGTTGACAAGCTGCACCAAGCCAACCTGTATGAGTGCGTGCAGGCATAAGGAACACCTCGTCGCTCCTTATTTAGCAGTTATGGATGCAAATAATAAAAATGCATGCCAATGCCGTCCATGGCAAAAAACGACATAGGGAGCCACCAATCCTGGATTGAGCAGCGTACCTGAGTGCCGACGGCGCCCTTCATGCCGTTCTTATAGGCCACCAGGCCGTTGAACACCGCAGGCACTTGCTCAAACGTTCCAGAAAACCCGTTGCACGGGATGTTACGGGGGTAGAACTCTGGATGGATACGCAGTCCGTAAAACATGCTCGAGTGGGCGGTGTTGTTGGTGAACTCTAGGAGGGGTGTAAACTTGGGGCAGATGGTCGTCGTGTATGACGGGCCCTCGGGATTATCCTGTAAAATGAACAGTAGCAAATAACGGATTCCGTGATTAGGAGAACTTGCGGAGATGCAAATAATAATGGTATCAGTAGAAGCAACATTTATGACAATGCAAAACTGGGCTACCCCTTGCTGGAAAGCCAAGAAAGGTCTCCGGCAAATGCATGTGAACGCTGTGGGCTTACCAGCATGCGATACCAATACCCATAAGCCGCCGAACCAGCAGCCACGTTGTTGCGCACTGTGTTGTTTGGATTGGTAATCCAGAAAGCGGCTGGGGTGGTATCGGTGTTGAGCAGCGCGTCTGATACTTTGACATGAATGGCCAGGTTGCCTTCAATGAGGTTGCCAGACTCAATACCGTCCTGCAGTACATAGCGTCCTCCGTTTCACTAACCAAAACTCCGGCCACAGCAAAAAA
>NW_003307568.1:1251556-1255612 GCF_000143455.1 Volvox carteri f. nagariensis | reverse complement strand
AGACGCCTTGCCGCACGGCCAGTGCCTTGGCGCCATACATCGGAAGATCCCTGCTATTTGGGGCCCCATGCATGGTAATGTTGGCGCGGCCGGGGTAGGGCTTCTCTGCGCTACCAATGGTGAAATTGCCCCCCTTAACAATGATGTAGTGAGCCTGCAGGTTAATGTAGTCCTTGGTATCATCAAAAACTAGGTTGCCTTCCAAGACAATCACATAAAGTTTCGGCGGGCTGATATCCAGGAGGACCGTCACGCCAGCTGGAATTACGACCGAGTCCTCGTAGCCGGGCAGGGGTCCACCACCCCACGTGCTGTTGCGGCTCCACACGTCGATGTACTGGTACTGAGCCGAGCTGCGTGCATAGCCACGGCCCTGCTGCAGCACCGTCACCGGCAGCGGAACTCGAAGGATGCTGTTGGGCGGCTTACCGGTAGTGCAGGTGATGGCGGTGCTGTTGACGACCACAACCGACTGGCAAGCGACATCGCCAATGCTGACAGTGGTGCTCACGCCGGTACGGAAGTCTGCGCCCGTAATAGTGACGGGTGTGCCACCTTCAGTGGAGCCGCGCGCCGGGACAATGCCGCTCACTGTCGACTCTAGGGCTGGGTCAAAAGTGAAAGTGAAGCTCGACAGGGTGGTCTCGTTGGTGCCGGCAGTGGGCGTAATTGACAAGGGCCACGTCACTGGGCTCACTGGCTTGGTGTCCAGGGGACCGGTAACGCAGGTCAGCGATGTAGCGGTGCTGCTGATGACCTTGCATGTGCTGTTGCCAAAGCGCACCGATACAAGCGTGGTGTTGGTATCGAACCCCTTGCCGGTAATGACCACGGTAATACCACCAGCACTCCCGCCAGTAGTTGCAGACATAGCAGTGATGGTCAGGGGTACAGTGTAAGCAGGCAAAAGACCGCAGCCAAAAGGCTGGATGCACAGCCATAGCGTATACGTCGCGGCCGGCATGTAAGTTTGCATGGTGCAGGAAATCGCCTCGCGATAGGTGGTGCTGGTGATGTTGAAATCCGTGACAACTGGGTTGCGGCAGGGCAGCACCGTCGGCCCGACCTCAAACTCAACCGTGGCATTGCTGGCGCCGTTCTTGGCAGCCGGTGCCGTGATAGTGTTGTTTAGCGTGCCAACTCCCGATAAGTACCAGGTCAGCGACAGGGTTGCACCAGCGTCGGGTGGTGCAGATAACGGCGTCACGCCAGACAGGGCGGGCGTGCGGCCACCACAAAAGTAGAGGAGCTCAGCGCCCGCAGTCGCAGCGTATGTGCCGTTGCTCGTGTAATATACCCGCGGCTTATACCGCAAGTTGACTCCGCTGATACTGTTGTTACCGGCAAAGGCTTCAGGATTAGGCACCTTGAAGCGTGTCAGCCCAAATGATGCAGTGAAGCCGTCGCTTGCCAGCGGCACAAGATTCAGGCGTGACGAGTTGACAGCCTGGCACGGTGGCGAGTTCGAAAATCCTGAGCCACAAAAGACGGTTTCCCAAGCAGCCGTCATGTTGACTTGAAGTGTCGTATCGACCAAGTCCTTCACAAACCCATACCCGGTGATGTTGAAGGTGCCGCCACCAAACAGGGAGAAATAGCACTTGGAGTTGGGGTTGTTGAAGGTGTAATTAAGAACCCTGACCGTATAGGTCACGATTGGCAAGTCCGTCGCAGCTGTCGCTGTGGGGCGTGTAAGACCCAGGCCCTCAACCATAATGCTAACAGGCCACTGCCCAGCCGGCAAGGCGGGCGCCGTGCAGTTGATATTGGTTGTGTTGGTGCCGTTGACCGTCACCGGTGCGACACCAACAATGCTGCACAGCTGGTTGGCCAGAGTGACGCTGATCTGGGACGCGGCGGGTAGGCTTGGGTCCGTCAGGAAATCGCCAAAGATGCTCAAGGTTGTGTTGGTGCTGTTGAAGGTGGGCTGCATGATACCACTCAACGTAATCCCGCTCAATATTGAGAGTGACGGTGTGCGACAAATTGAGTACACATAAGAGCATGTTGTGTTGGGCGTCTGCACCCACGACGGTTCAAACGGCGCCTTCGGCTGGCCTGGCAGCACAACTGTCAGGTTGGTGACGGGACACTGTGTCACGGAGTCAATGCCGTTGACTGTAAGCTTGACTGGCAGTGGCGTTCCTGGAGGTACCGGTGTAACCTTCTGCCACTCCAAGTTAGCGAAGGGTCCGCGCGATCCATCAGGTTGCCTTCTGGAGACCAACACAGAGAGAGACGCCATGCTGGTATACTCCACGTACGTGATGACCATTTTGCGCATGCCAGGGTATAGAATTGTGTCCAGTGGGGTATAGCGACCGCCAAGCAGGACATCGTCGATGTAAAGGCGTGCATCATCATCAGCATACATGTAGAAGGTCACGTTCTCCGTTACAGAAATCTGCACAGCAGTGTAACGGTCACGTACACGAATAACTTATATGAGTCCTTGCAGTAGGATTCTGACCCAAGCAGTGCTAACAGACCTGGTAGTAAAAGGTAAAGCGAGCAGCCCAATAGTCCAAGTTGATCACGCCCGGCTCTGGCGACTTGGTACCCCACGAGAAAGATGTGCCTTTCTCAATCCGGGAAATACCTGCATGCGAAGTATGGCAGCGGTCATCGCCATCAGCGAACAATCATTGGAGTACGTGGAAGAGAAGAGGATTTTGAGTGCTGAGCCCGGCGACGCATGAGCTAACGCACTTGATGGTATGTAGCGCTCGAAGTACGAATGATACCGAGTCCAGCTTAATGCATGCTTGCAGAAACACGTCATGACCGCATGCGGCCCTAGTTCCAGTAAGCAAACCATAGAGCACCCCGTAGCATAACAAAAATGTATAAGCTTACGGGGCTTTGTGAAGCTGAAGATGTCGGGCATGGAGAAAGTTGACACTCCCAAATTCCAGTACTCAGCAGACACGTAGCCGTTAATGCCTGGCGCACGACAGGTCACTTCCGTGCGGTCCTTTACCGACAATATGGGGCAAGGCAAGTCGGCAATCGTTATCGCATTGGCGGTCAAGTTGTCCGGACCGACGGCCAGGCCGGCGCCGCCAACTGAAAGCACCAGCGGCAGCCCACCCGCAAGCGACCCCACATTGCTGGTTACGCTGTCGATTGAGGCCGTAAAGGTAAAGGTACCTTTGCCATACGGATCCACGGACTTCTCGCCATTCGCCTTGAGCAGGAGAATCGTGTAAACACCCGGTGGCAGATCGGGAGCATCGCAGAAAACGTACATGGAAGTGGTGTCGACGTTGCTCCCGGTGCCCTTGAGCACGCCACCCTGCAGGAACTGGACCTCGGTCACCGTGTCAAGGTAGCTGCCCACGACTGTGATGCGAGTCCCCAGGCTCCCACTGCTCGGGTACAGATAGTCCACAGCAGGTGTCAGCTCGGTCGAGTACCTGTTTGCAGAGAAATGGACCACGTAAAGATATTTATAAGTAAGGAAATGCAAGGAAGGAAGGTATGCAAACGGCGGAAAGCCAACATCCCATTACCATGTCTTACTGTATCTTAGGATAAAAGTCCTGGTTGAGCGTTTTCTTATGTTGACTATCTATCTCAGACTGCCTTCGGCCCTGGAGCCCCCGGCTCGTATGGACCCATGACACCCAGAGAGTAACGGAACTCAATGCGTAACGCAGACACACAGACAACTTAAGTACGTTACAGAAGCCAGCAAGTATTCCAGTCGTGGCTATCGTAGTATGCTTAATGCAGTATAGCACATGCAGGTAGGCCACTAGCCACAAGCGATAGATGACTTACCCAAAGTTACATGTGGCGGAACCTGTTGCATCGCATCGTGCCCGAGCCGTCTCTGGCAGTGACCAGCAATACTCCTGCAAGAAGCTTGAGTTGTAGCTGGAGTCGCAGATAACAACGGAAACCGCGGGATCCAGGGGTGGTGTCCACGGGCATCACTTGCTTGGCAAAAGGATCATCAGCGCTCGCGTCAGCGGCCAGGTTTGGAAGCGTCTTGCACGTCAAGCTGGTTGATGTGACCGATGTTGCTATACATTGGACAACACCGTTAAGAAA
>NW_003307568.1:1113385-1251214 GCF_000143455.1 Volvox carteri f. nagariensis | reverse complement strand
GGTCGCAGTGACTGATGTCACATTGCACAGCGCCGTGCCCACTCGGACCTCCACACTGGGGCCACTGCTGAAACCAGAACCAGTAATGGTAAGGGGCAAGCTCGCCTGGCTGCTGAATGCGAGTCTAGTCGGTGATACGCCTGTGATGCGTGGGGTGGCAGCATCAGAGTACAAAAACCCACAGATGCCGCTTGCATCCGCACAAGCCGATGGCACGCCGTTGACTTGCAAGTTGATGGTCCCAGGTTGCGAAACAGCCAGGCGCAGAAACTCCGTCGGGATGGGCGCGTAGAAGGCGTCAGTGGTGCCATTCCACACAGTCGTGATGCTACCCGTGGGGTTCACACCCTGGAGGTCGCTTGCATCCGCAATGCGCAGCTCCGGCTGATCTCCAGGATTATTGATTGGGTCGAAGGTGATGGTGTAAACGTAGCCGCTGGTACCGTCGCCTGAGACATCAACCTGCTTCGGTGGCGCCAGGCCCGGCAGGCTGCCCAGTGCGGCCTTAATTGTTTCGGAGGAGTCTCCAAGGTTGATTTTCACAGATGCGCAGCTGCTGCCAAAGGCCACCTTGAAGGAGCCCTGCAGGCGCGGGCTGGCGCTGCGTGACTCCATTGCTAGTAATGCGCCCGGGGGTGTCGTACTTGAAGGCCCGACCACCAGTGCCGGTACGTTGTCCAACCACGAGTAGGTGAAGGTGATGTTCCAGATGCGTGCAAAATAGGCACCTTCACGTGTATCGGCTACGTTCACCGAATAGTAATAGGAGTTGTAACCAGTCACATTTTGGATTGCAGCAACCATCGCTGTGGAGTTGGAAGTTGCTGACACGTTGTATGTGTTGACGCTGCCGTAAAGCCCCAACAGGAAGTCGCCTGTAGGAACGACCGCAGGGACCGCCTGGGCTCGTGACACAACAACTGCAAAACCAGTACCAACACTCTGTAGTGCCTCAGGAGCAGGAGGAGGATAGATAGATGTGACGTTGATAGCAGTGCTGCTATTAGAAGGGCAGGTGTTGGCCATGGGCGGCGGCGGCGGGGGAAGGAGGACCAATCTCGCTGCAGTCACATCGAAGCTTCCCATGGATCCATCCAAAGCAGCCATCTGCAGCGTCAGCGTGCCATAAGCGCGGGTCTTGCGGATGCCAAACAAGGTGTCGTTCTTGGTGAAGTTTCCACCGAGGGAGGCTTCCACCAGGTCATCCATTGCACCGGTGGTGGCACCCAAGGGAAGGACAATATCCCAGCCGCCGTTGATCTGCACATACAGTCCGATCTGCGGGTCATCCAGGGCAGTGTCATTCAGGGCGCTGATGGTGATGTTGAAGGCAGTCATGGCGGCGCCAGCACCATACAGATATTTGATGGCAACTGAGCGAGGAAAAAAGGTCGCAGAGATAGAGATCTTTTGTATCTCTGATAGGGAGTTCAGCCGCGGCTCTGGGACTGGCATGCGCACGGCCAGCTGCGGGGCACCGACAGAGGGGCCGTTGCAGTGGTTCATCTCCAGAAGTATACTCTGGCCTGCGCTCAGGGTGACCTCCGGTGACCGCTGCGATGCGTATTGGAAGAAGTTGTCAATATACGTCCAGGACTGAAGGTTGATGAGTGTGGTCGATACCAATGCGCCATTGGACTGCAAGGGGCAACCCACAGGAGCAACAACGGTACACACGGGATGAGAAGACGAAACAGTAATAGGCCTCCGCAGAAGGCGGACCACACAAAATAAAGGGCGTAAAGAAACGTTCGGGCAGATCATTCGAACTACTGGCGGTAGCACCATAGAACTTAGGTTGAAAAAGGGCAGGAGAGCTTTAAGGCAGGCCTTTCGGCAGTCTTGAGCCTGAAGCTGACGAAGGAACGCTTAGTCTTGCGGAGGATGGATACGCCACTGTGATTTGTGTACCGCCGTACAGCCGTCATGATCACGCACAAGAACATGGCTGCTAACAAGCAGCGTATTAGGGTCCTCTTCCATGTGCCGTATGTGGGGCGTGTGCTCTTCAATGACATACCTGTTTCCATGTCCCATTCAGTTGGGCATAGTCATCTGCGGACATGTAGAAACTGCGAGATGGGGGAAAGGCGGGCGTGATTGAGGACGGACATGTTTCCCGTTCCCGTGCCCGTTCGCGATGCTTTCATGCAACCCCATGCAGGCCCTTGCAGTAGAACACATAAGTATCCTACAATTCATGGCGGGGCATACACCCGTCGGTAAGGTTTTTTTTTAATCGTCTATAGACAGGGTCATCGTATTATAGATAGGACCAAGAAATAAATCGTGTATAGATCATGGTACAGATTGGTCTATAGATCGTGCCATGGTAATAGATAGGCCTGGAATAGATGGTCTATAGGCACTCCTCAAATTTACAGACGCCATGCACCGCTCTGCTCGGCGGCATGCACGACAGATTAAGCAGTACAACGAAGCTACGAAGCTCAAGTACTCTTACCTGTAGTTCCCGGCGCGGGGAGCTGTAAAAAACGCTTTGCTGCGGCTGCAGTAGTACGGCGTGGAATATTCGTTTCCTTCCCAGGAACCCGTCAGCACGGCACGGTAAGAGCCATTCAAAGCCTGCACCTTGATGGTGTTGTTCAGCTGCCAAAGATTTCCATATGACAGCCGCGAGCCATTATAAAACTCGTACTCGATGCCACGCATTGCAGGGTACAACCCGCCAATAGGGGATGCCGTGGCCGCAGGCTTAGGGCCGGTCACACAGAAGAGCGTGTCGTAAGTGCTGTTCACGATGTCACAAGGCACACCGGCAATAGAGATGGCAATCGTATCATTCAAGTCCAGCATCAAGTCGGGAAACCCACGTCCGGTGACTTTGACCAAGGTGCCACCCGCATTCGATCCGGTCGCGGGCGACACACCTGTAACCTCTGGGTATAGCTGAAACTGGTAGGGCACGCTGTCGACATCGTACAGGAACGACGAAGGGAGGGCAGTCGGTGCACCACCACGCATGCTGGCCTCAAAGTGGATGGTCGCATTCAACTTGGCTGCCGTGCCGAGGGCGGGCTGCGGGCATTCATGTGAACCCAAGGGTGTGACTTTGGACTTTGAACTGGGTCAGTGCCGGGAACATATTGTGCTCTCTCACCTGAAGTCTCCATCCCGAAGTTTCAAAACCCCCATGAAGTATGGCCCGCCTGCTTTATGGGCGTCCCCGCACAACGACCACCCATTGACTCCCCACGTGTTCACCTGATTTGAGTTGGGTCAACATCTGGATGGTATTGTGCAAGACCATATCCGCCCCCTCACCCCAGATTTCCATGCCCCCGTATGCGTACGCTAGTTGCACTCCACAAGAAGTAATTAATGACCACCGATTGACTCCCCATGTGTCACCTGAGTGTTGTTGCTGTCCTGCGCTGGCATAGTGCACCCGATACGGTACAGGTAGCCGCCAAGCCGCTGATTGGTGGTCATGATGATGGGCGAGTCTTGGTCGGCTGGGTCCTGCCTGCAGAGGTAGTCGCCGAAAAGAATGCTGCCGACGCAGCTCGTATCGCCCCAGTTTGACTCAATGCAGTCGCGATACGCCATGTACCAGGTCCTGTCACCGTATATGAACACGTCTGCTCCCGGCGGCCCCGCACGCGGCAAGACAGCCTTGAGAGCTGGGGGCACAAGTCAGCACATCGCATTATTGGTAGGGTCCAAGGCGCCAGGTGGGCACGAGTAAGAGGAAAAGACAGCCATAGGTAATTGTTGCGGTGGATGCGGTGTAAGGCAACGCTCCTAAGCAAGCACAGAGCCCACGTGCGCAAATTCGTAAACCAAACCGCACAAAATGCAAGAGTGACTGTGTCAAGAGTGCAGCTTACTTGGCGTAATATCGTTTGTATACGTGAATCCTCCATACATGGCGGGTTCATAGTCGCCGACTGAAACATAAACCAGGTAAGTACCGGCTGAGCCCGGGCTGGTTTCGCAGGTCAACTGGAAGAATGTGCGGAAAAACATTGAGGTTGAGGCAAGTTTTGTTCTTGCTTTTGGGATCGTAGTTGAAAGGTTGACATGCGAGTACTTACCACTTCGCTGCTCGAGTAGTGGGAGATTAAATTGCAGGGATACGGACCTACATAAACAGAGCTGCTAGTGGTGTACATGTCCCCAAAATTATTGCCATAGATTACCAGCCTGTGGAAGGAGAACAGGCACTGTCAGGTAAGCCGCATCTTGGGCATGTAGTCAACTCGAAGGCCAGGCCCACCTGGTGCCTCCGGCAAGACTGCCTACTGAAGGGTCAACACGGTTGATAACTGGCTGGCCTACAGCCCTGTAGAGCAACCCAGCAAGGAAGGCTAACAATGTTAAGCGAAGGGCCAACATGGTCAAAATTCTTGGTACATTTCCTGGCCGAAGTTGAGAGAAACTAAGAAAACAAAACCGGGTTGTAAATTGTTTTGCTCAAGCCATGGCACGGAAATGCACGTTATGCATCTGAATGAAACTTTGTACGGCTAGCGTGCGGCCTTCATGTGCCCTTCATTACTAACATGAAACGCATCCCAAAGGAATGAGCGCCTGGAGAACATACAACCTCTGACATCTGGTTCCTATTCGATGTCTACTTCCTTATGAAACGCTGTGCAGACGGGCGGCTTCACATCATGCCGCAATTAGCTAGAATCCACAGAGGGTTCATTTGTGCAGTAGTGAAGGAGAACTGCAAAATGCACAAAAGGATGAAGCCGTTTTTTATGAAGTGCGCGTGCATCCCCAGCAGATGCAGGCTACATACTTGAAAGCCACTTATAGTTTTATACTGTCGATCTTGGTTATGGAAAGTACCATTTAATTGATGTGAAGACAACTGAAAAGTCTAGTGCTGAAGGTAAAGAGGAACCAGCGCAACTAGTGGATGTTGTTTGGTCAGATGCTTAGAGGCTCCGCCAGATCCGCATAGCTACGCTGTTTAGCGGACTTACGCTGTTATGGGGTCTAAGAGTAACGCGTTGACGTAGGTAGTCAGATTGTTTACGTTTGATCGTTGCGGCCATGTGCCAGGAGAGCCTTTTTATTTGCATGGGAGATTAGGAGCCGTCGATCAGCCTTCTAGCAGCCTTGTCGTACGTGGTAGCTACAATGCCCAGCCGCGACAAGCAGTCAAGCCATTGGCCTTGCGGAGTGGTCGAAACGATCGTGGACAGTAGCAATGACAGTCCTGATGGCTCCTGGGGCCTGAGCCACCAGCCGTGTCCAGCCTATGCAGCCTATGACTGTCATCGTACCCCGCCCTCACGGTCATAACAGAACCACGTTCGACACGTGCAGATGCCGTAAGTATCTGTTTCATAGCCTCAGCCCCTGTCCATCCATTGCCTCCATAAACTATCCATGAAGACAGGCCCAAATCAGTTGGCGAGCAGCAGTCGGTCCTGCCAGTGCTGCCCAACCAAAACAACTATTCCGCAACCAGCTGTGACGCAATTTAAGGCAAGCACTCCAAGGCGTATATTTGGTGCTCTCATTCCCGAAACCCGTTGTGTTAAACGCAGACATGCAAGAGGAGGCAGCACCTACCGACCTCGACAAGGGTCCATTGACAGTTTTGCATGCGTTTTGTCAGCTTTGAGGGCCTCACATCGCTTTGCAGCGTGTCAACTATTTATGCGTGCTTATTGCTAATACCTGCTTGCGTTGTCATGCAAGGGGCCCCAAACCGCAGACCTTAGCACGGCCCCTCCACCACTTAAAGCACACATGCGAATGAGTTTGGATATCTTGTAAAAGATGTGCCAGAAATATACGATCTGGACATCTAAGTTCTGCCACAGCTACGGCAGCCGAGGCCTATAATGGATGTGCCGTGATTGTTTTTGTTTCCTTAGACGAATTAAGCACGGCATCATACGTCCGCATAGCCAAAGTAAGGTTGCATTCCAAGCGTACATCATCTGTGATGAAAACCCAAGAGCAGATACAGCAACCTCGCTATATCCCGGACATGAAAACCATAAAAGAAAAGGGTCGGACTAATTATCTGAAGCAAACTATCTCGCCTATCCCGCCATGGCCATTAAATACGTACTTCCTATGCTAATTGTTACTATCTTGGCTGCCCTATCCGTCGCTATTGAAGTTGCCACAGAGCAACCCTTTCAATCACAGCGAATGGCGGTGGCATATTGCATCCTGTACAGCACATGGTCCCTCCTTTTCCCGGCCAACTATCCATAGCTTTCGGCTAACGGCAAGTAAGGGATCTCCACCAATAGCTTGCATGCCCGCTGCATCGTGCTAGACATCAGCATCCGAATCCACCACGGATTCTTGAAGGCACACATATGTAGTGCTCCTTAGGAAACACGGGCAAGAAAACCCTGCGCCTGCCCGTGCACGCAGGCAGCACATCCCGCGGCACAGTGTATACGTACCGGACGTGGGTTTCCGAACCCTCGCGACTGAATTTCGCGACACCAGTACCCCGAGTGCTCTCCAGTTCTCGCATAACACCATTTCCTATTCCTGTGCCCTACATACAGCTCCGGCTCTCAGCTTTGCTCTCCGCCCTGCCAGCGCATGCTATCGCTCCGCAACCCCGCCGGGGTGCGGGCAGCATGGGGGCTGCCCTGCTGCTGATCCTCCTGCATTACTGCGGCCGCAACACTGTCCAAGCCTTGGTTGCTCCCTGCAGCCACAATCATCGCGGCTACCTCACTGCGCAGTAGTGATGGCGATGCTGAAAACTCCATCATACCACCCGGCAGCATCATAGTCGGCTGACGCGGGGACGATGTACGGCGGTATACCTCCTGCGGTGGTGAGATTGGGAAGCCGGGCGACAGGTCCGCTGTGCTGCCTCCGACGCCCTGGACTGGGGCCTGGTCCTCTGGTGCAGCAGCGTGGGGGACACCTCCGCTGGGAGGGCGCGAGCCGGTTGCTGCGCGAGACTTGGGGCGCCATGACTCCTGGGTCTCCAGTGCACGCACGACCGGGGTCTCCATGCCGGCAACCACCTGTGTATCCGCTTCAAATGGCATAGCCTGCTCTGCCGCTATAGTTACGCCCGATGGCTCAACATCCGATACCAATAATGTAAATCCGGGACGGGCGCTGCCCGGCCGGGCTGCGTTGGTTCGGGAACTGTCCAACGGTGAAGTCTCGGGGAGGCCGCTGCCGGGGTGGGCCCCACTAGCGGGTCGAACGGCTGTGATGCTTTGCGACAAACGGCCCATGACCACCGGCGGAGCCATGTCGCTCTCCCATTTGTGAGGCGCTGAGTTTCGCGTCAGGCTGTCAAGGCGCTGCAGCTCCGCCGGCGTCTTAGTCACCGATTCGCCCATAGAAGAGCGACGGTCAGGCTTCCCATCTCCGGCCGTGTTTGCAGTCTTCGGCGATCCTAGTTGTGGGAACGTCGGCAGCACCACGGGTGAGCTGGTGTGGGGCTGTTTGTTTGCCGAAACCAATGGCCGAATGACCTCCGGCTCTGATGGCGCTACATATCCTGCAGCGAGAGAGCATGTCGCTGAACCAGCAGACGGTAATGGTGCATTTAATGCTGAAATGTGTGCCACTGCCCGCGCCGACATGGGGCGCTCGGCGTCCAGTTCCGCCGAGACTGTGGGCCGCCGCTCGCGCTCCGAGACGGCGCCTGGACCGGTGGAATGGCCTGCTGTAAAAGCCTCACGTACGCCGCTCTGGCTGCCGCCGCCCTGGCTTGAGTTGCGGCGTGGGGGCAACTCAGGGAGCGCGGCACTTTCCGGTTGTGCACCTGTACTGCGCGCCGGAGATACGGGCCGCAGGCGCTTGGCCTTGCGGCGTTGCGCCGCAATAATGGCAAACATCACGGCACCTGCAATTAGGCAGGCACCGAAGACGCCGCCGAGAACAGCTCCAGCGATCATCCCAGCTTTGTCGTCGCCATTATTCGAACCCGCGCCCGCGCCACTGCCACCAGTGCTGCCAGTGTTACTGCCTGTATTACTACCTGTGCTTCCTGCATTGCCACTATTTTCGACGGGAATTACTTCACCCTGGCTCGGCGATGAAGGCGGCGGGGAACTAGGAGTAGAAGACGGTATTGTTGTGTTCGGAAACATTTGCTCTAGCGTTTCAAGACTCGGTATGTACGCCGTCGGCGCTCCCAGCACAACCCCTTCCAAACCGGGGGTGCCTTGAGCGACTGAATTTACCACCGATGTGTACGTGTCAAACAGCGCCCACAGTTGCCGCAACACGAGCAGGGTGCTCCATGTTAAATTCTGCGGTGCATTGTCACCCATGGAGGCCAGATTTATCTTGTCCTCGTCAGTCAGGACTACAGGTGGCTCGGCGGGCGGCAGCACTGTCGGAAGTGGGTCACCCGCGTCGAGGGCATCGGCAATAGTGAGCTCAGAAACATCCTGCACCGCAGGCGCTATAGCAATGGTAGCGGTGACCGTGCCCGGCACCACCTTCACAATATAGATACGGTCCATCGAAATGTTCATGGCGTAGGCAAGGTTCTTCAGGAACAACTCCTTGATATCATAAAACTGGTCCACCGTGAGCGCGAACGATTGGGAGATCTGCAAGGGAGAGGGGTTCAGAGGTGGGATTGAATCACGTGGATGAGGAAATGGGAAGTGCTTTAACCGTATGCCTAAGTGGTAGCAAGGAGGAATTCAGCACTTCCATGACTTCAACTGAGATGCATGTCATGCTGACAAAGCCTGGACTCTATCCAAGGAGAAGGATCTTCTTCCCTTCCTAATGCCAGCCATCTCGGTCCGCTGGTAAAGAGTTGTACGCACCTGCACCGCATTCTCTGTCCGGATTTCCAGATGCTTGCCGCCCGTCATCTTTACATGCATGAGCGTGTTAAACTGGTCCCAGTAGTACGCGCCGTGGCCCTTCCCGTCGCCAATCGTGGGCGCTGATGCCTCGGGCGGGATGCGACCCGTAACGTTAGACACGCCACCCGGCAGGACCACAAAGCGACGGTTCATAGTGTAAAGGTAATTGATTACCACGACAATTTCCTTGTCCGGATCAGCGTACGGGAGCCATAGACGGAAGATTTGCGAAGGCGTGCCTGTGAAGTTAATGTACACTGTCTGGCCGCTGGGTACGTAAGTAGCAAAGGTCGACAGACGTTTCTGGCACTTGTATGTAAAGCAGCAGCCGTGATCCATCTGCACCGTCACCAGGTCGATTGATCCAGACACGTTGAAGAATACAGGGCCAAAGTTGCGATCCTCGCTGTCTTTGTCACGGCTCTCGAGCACAAAATACTGTGGATCACCCCAAATTCCGTCAGCCGGTATGGGCTTAGGCTTCATGGGAGCATCCAATAAGAACGAGGATGAGCCCTGGACGCAGCCGTACGACCTGAGTATGGGATCATATGTGCATGGCCCCGGTACAACGGGCGTGCCCTGCTCCATGGGGAAAACACGCGGGCCGTCTTGGAAGTAGCCGGACACGCTGCCCACATCTCCCAAAAGCGAACCATCCAGGTCGCGCCAATGAACGTGGTTGGGACCGGCGCAGGTGAGCATAATCACACTACCATCCTCGCGCGTGTAGTTCGCCTCACCGCAGAGCTCGCCACGCCAACCGGGATCAGGTCCGGTGTGATAGAACATGCCCTGGCTGGGCCTGAAAGTACCGGACAGACAACGGCAGTGAAAATTTCTCAGATTGTATATCTTTATTGAACTGGGACAATTAGAAACGAGATGCTGCGTCCACATTGAACAGCATTGCAAACCGATAACTACGCGTATTCACGTTATCTTAAAACGTTATCACGTTACCTAAAATCTTAACGTTTCCCCACGCAAAACGTGTCGTGCATTTGGCGTCCGGGCCACGTACCCTTTGGTCACATTCACGACATTCATGTTGGAAAAGAAGTGTGGATAGAACGTCTCCGGGGCCTTGGGCTGGTTGGCCAGGGCATACGTCCCCGTCTGCGCGCCACCACATCCCCCGGGGCCCAGGAAGTCCGCCAGTGTGACACCTGTGATGTTGAACATGCCCTGCAGTTCACAACCCATAAATACAGTTGCGTTTGTGATTAGCGGCTGGAGCAGTTGCTATTTACCGGGTATTTCGGGGAGGAATAGAAGCACCAGAGCAGTTCAATACGGCAACTTTGAGGATGAGCGTCACTTGGTGAGCTTCACTAGGTGGACAGATGGCAGAAACAAACGAATTCTAGAGCTTTTGTACGAACTTACATGCACAATGGCGTAGCTCTTCGCCTTATCCCACGGCTTCTTCTCAGGCCCATCGTAGAAATTAATCGCAAATTGTGACGCCTGCAGGCCCACCGCTGGCGAGAAGGGCTCATACTGGTTGAACGACTGGATGGACATCTTAGGGTGGCAGCCGGGATCCGACAATGTGGTGCAGACGGAGCAGACGTCGTCGCTCGACTGACCCGCAATAAGGCCACCATACCACCACATGGCGCCATTATCGGTCAGGCCACCCTTATACATCAGGTGGATCCCTGCGTGCTTGTTGTCCAGGACGTTGACGTCTTCCAGTACAACATTCGTGGTGATGCCGCGCGTCGAGATGATGCCAAAGTCTGTGCAGCATCACATGGGTGGTGTGGGATGCGATGAAGGTTATGTGAACTCACAAATAGGGCCAAAACAAGGGTGGGACTCCTTTCCGGCGACACGGCCTTCCTGAAGGCCGCCACGGCCAAGATCCTTAAGACAGGAAAAACAGGTGCCGATTTGCTGAAAACCGCCATCAGGTTATTGTGTGATTTTGACGATCTGAATCGCGGGCGATTACACAGGAGAAACTTTACCGAAGTATTCCAGCAAAATGGTGTAATTATGTATGTGAGTGTGTGCATTACACCCCAAGGTGCATTACATAAAAAGAGCAGCAGCGCCCAATAGCTAAACAAATCGGGACGAGTTCGAAGTACCGCCTGCTGATACCCAAGCCAAAGGCTGGCAACCACCAGTCATTAGGTGCGACTGAACTTTACCAGAACGATGCAACACTGCATGCACACCTCGGAGTTGCGAACTCACCCCAATTCATGTACGTGGTGAAGTTGCGCAAAACCGTGCAACCCTCGCGGCTCGAGTCGCTGCTGGCTTGCAGCCATAGGCCCGCCAGGCAACCGTGAGCGGTGTTGTTGCGGAACACCCCAGTCGTGAAATTGGCGCCGCACGGGATGCCGAAGTACGTGTAGCCATAGCGCTCCGCCCCGGCGGCCACGTTGTCCGTTACCCAGTTCGAAGCGTTCGAAATGAAGAAGGACGATGGCATGGCGATGTCAAACACGCTCTTGCCCGACATGTCCTTGATCGTGCCGATTACCAAGTTCCCGCGGATGATATTTTGCCTGTTTCCGTGGGGTTTGATTACATATGCAATGGTTCATTTACTCGGTTCGGTCTGGGTCTCTAGTTCGTGCGGTGCTAGCTTCACGGCACACAGCGCGTGGTCGTGGGCATACAGAAAGCGTAAACTTGCAACTAAGCCCATGCCCATACCCTGTTAGTATCACCAACGTCATCCCCGTCGGGGGCAATACGGAAGGAACGAGACCTTCAGTCCGAAGTGGTGACCCGGCGCACACCCCCTTGCGCAGCGAGTGACGTATGAGTCGGAAGCGCCGTTGCGGAACGGCCCAATAGGCAGGCAGCGGACGCCGGCTCATTGGCAGGCGCCCAAACAACCTGCCCGTAGTTTCCGGAGCGCCATAAAAAAGGCAACAAACACACTTACGTGGTGTAAACCTCCACGCTATGAATGTCGAGGGCTTCATACATGACGTTGTTGGTGATACTGACAGGGTCTGCTTGCTCTGGTTCGCCACCGATACGCACGTTGGACTGCATGCCCCAAACCAATGCACTGTTCTTCAGGAAGCTGGGGTTCGGGACCGTAACCTGTGATGTTGTGTTGGTGATGTTGTCTTTGTTAAATAACTTTACGGAAGCCATCCGGTCATAGAAGATGCACGAACGGTTTGAGAGGCCGCCTTGGCCACAGTACTCCATGGCGATGTTGTCAAAGCGGCCTGTGGAGTTGCCCGAAACCACTACGCGTGCACCGAACATTTCTCCATTGTACGAGTGGGTACTCTCGCCATCATCCGCAGTAATGAGGACGTTGGAAGAGACCAGGCCAACCTCCGCGCGCATATCCACGGTGGGGCCGCCGGGATAAGCTTTGACCCGCGCCCCATGGGGGTGGGCCAGCGGCGAGTCCAGCAGCAGCTGGGAGCCGTTCTTGAGGACGCTGGCAATTGTGCGGATCTCACTCTGCTTCCAGCTGAATGAGGTGGAGCTGATCAGGATCTTATCACCGACACTCCAGCCGTGATTGGGGTCCGACATGGTGATGGTGATGTCCCCGGGTGAGGCACGGCTGCCGAGACGGAGCCAGCGCTTTGCCACCTATAGATTATGATTCGCAAAGAGTTATGATTCGCAAAGGGTTTTAGAAAATTAAGGGTGAGGCACACGGATACGGACAGGATTGAGACATGTCACGTTGCAACTGATGCGCCACCCCCACCCACATCGTCACAACTTCTGTGTTGTATGCACCACGATAGGTCAAACCAGCAAGGCCGCGATTGGCTTGGAGAGGGAACCCCAACACGGCACATCACAATGTACCCATCCACTAAGCGAGTTCTCTGCACATACCTGTCGGCCGTACAGGTTGATTGTGCCTCCTGAAAGAGCTGCCAGCACCTTGGAGCCCAAGTTAAGGTTATTATCAATGCCATAGTCGGGTGTGTCGCGAGCACCCTTCAGCCGAATAGTGGCCTTGGCGGGGTGCGGCTCCGTGGCGCTGCCAGCGCTCAGCACACCCTGGCCCATGACAATAATATAGGTAGCGGTCAGGTTGATGTCCCGCGTGGTGTCAAAGCGTAAGTTGCCCTGAACGGTCAGCGCCAGCAGCGGCGGTGGTGACTCGTCAATGACCAGGTCCCAGCCGTACGGAATGGTCACATTGTCGCCAGCTACTGGTTTGCGGAAGTTGTTCACGGCGCTCGTGTTCCAGGTGCTCGTGTTAGACCAGTACAATGTGCCGTCGCGGACGTCCACGACGACCTCTGGCAAATCGGTGCACCCCGTGTCGGGGCACGTATAGGACTGGACGTAAAGACCACCGTCAATACGGCCATTAAGAAAAATAGTAAATTTGGTGTCGTTATAGGTGCGATTGCTCCACCACCAAGAATTCTGGTTGAAGGTCTTGTTGTAAAAGGAGTCACCATGAGTTGTGTTGGGCAGAGCAAGAGGAACCGCAGTGCGGTTGCTCAGGGCGTTGTTGACAGTGAAGTGGTCCTTGACCTGGATATACTTGCTGCTATAATACACAAAGTCCGAGCCATTCATAAGGTCCATCTTGTGCAGCCTGGAAAAGAGGAATTACGCAGACATCTGATAATGGAAGGAGGGCAATGGTGGTGGGCGTGTGGGCTCCAGTCTTGGATCCCTCGCCTTAGCAGTCTGCCCTACATATTTTTGGTAACAATTACCCGAGGCTACAAAACACAGCAAACGAACCCGCATTTCCCTTGCACGTCCTCTGACCCCTTTCCTTACTGGTAGATGCCGAGAAGTTAACTTACTGGTAATATTCGGGGTCCAAGCGGTATAACACCATGTCCCAGGTAAGCCAATAATTACGGTTGGTGGCGGTGGTGAACTGGTAGCCGTCCTCATTGTAACCCGAGAAATGCACGACCGAGGTGCGGTTGGTGGCCAGCGACACTACGTTCAGGTTCTTATACTTAAGCGCCTGAAGGGCAAAGGCAAAAAGGGACGATAAATATGGCGTCAAACACGGAACAGGCGATGGAAATACGTGGCCGAGTGGCAGTGAAACCCCAGGCATGCGTATGAAGATTGCGGCCCATTTAGCGATATATCGTCGCTGACGGTTGACAGCTGGGCCAACGCAAAGTGGAGAACCTGGAACACAAACGCACCCCATAAGGTGCTTAGGTCCCTTTTCCTCCCAGCCGCAACCCTGCCTCAAAGAATCGAGCTGTAGGTCTGTCAAGCTTTGCTTGCCCTCCAATTCACACCGATTTACAAAAGCCCATGACACGTCTGGGACCCACCTCTGGGCCGTGGTTATGAAGCATAACGCGGCGGAATGTCAAAGCGGGGCTGCAATATGCTCCGTTGTTGCTCGTAAACATGTCCCGCACATAGACACACTCCTTGGGGTCAAACAAATCGTTCTCAACGGCAGAGTGCCAGGTGGCGCCGGGACCCAGCGTCCAATTACCAAACGGGTCGGGCAACAGTGAATCAGGCAGCGATTTGGCGTTAAGCATGGTTCCATCCGTGTCAAGGAAAATGCCTTGGTGGCCCCAGCTCCATAACGATAGCACTGGCTTGGTGCCATCGCTCTGTATGAAGGTTGTATTAGCGGTGAAGGTGGTAGCACCACCCTGGTAGGTTTTGCATTTGCCACACGCCTCCAACACCGAAAAGCCAGGTTTGTCGGCGGTGAAATCCACGTACGTCATGTTAATCATACTCATAAGAGCAGAATGCTTGGAATCGCCCTGCACGGGACTCTGCGAGATGATGGCCGTAATACGGCGGCTGGATGGCCACTGGCCTGCTGTGCCTTGCATGCCCGTGCTGGTTTGCGCGTAAATGGTGCAGTTTTGAAAGCCTGCCATCTCGGCGAGCTTAACGTCGTAGCGATTGCGGTCGTCCACCACCCATGAAATCTCCATGGAGGCGCCGTTGTCCTTGCCGCTAATTGAATGCTGCTTGGGGCCGCCGCCGTTATCGCCCAGTACCATGTTGACGAACTGGACAAGGCCCACCTTCAAGCATGAGAACAGCGCGGACAAGGGCACGGGAGCAGGTTTCAAGCCACCGGAATCTGAAGAAACATCAAGTCAGCATGGCTTGGTAAGGTGGCATTGTGGAAGTGGACGGATGCCTCCGGCTGTGGCGGCCCCATAGAGGCACCGTTACGCAAAGCAAAAGGCTTTGCAATCAGCAACACAGACCCGTGCCATCGTGAACCGTGCTGTGGAGGCTTCCGACGGCGGCGCCTTAGAAGCACAAGTTAATCCGACCACGTTGCTTCTATGTTACAACCCCCATGCGTGGCGGCAGCAGGCATCCCCGCGTCAAAGGTTCGGGCGGCAGAAGGAAAGATAAAGCCGAAGCCCCAACCCCTCCGCCTTGCTAACCTGCCCAGCCACGACGCCTTTGACACCATTTTTGTAGGCCACAAGCCCATTAAATACCGCGGGAACCTGCTGGAAAATGCCGCTAAAGCCCGTGCAGGGTACGTTACGCGGGTAGAACTCTGGGTGGATACGCAGTCCATAAAACTGGTTCGAGTGGGCGGTGTTGTTGGTGAACTCCAATAGAGGCGTGAACTTGGGGCAGATGGTCGTAGTTGCAGAAGGGCCGTCGGGGTAGTCCTACGGGCACCGGGCAAGTTCAAGAAGCGGGCGGGCGGGGATGGTTTTCTGGACACGTTTGTTGACATGAATTGACCGGCGCCAAGGTACTTCACCAAACCAAACGCAGCAGCAGCCAACAGCAACTGGAACATCTCCCAGACGCAGAAAGACAGCAGCAAGATGGAAACGATGTGCAGCAGCAACCATCTTGTATTCCCTAAAATCTCGCATGCGGGCTGCCAGGTCTCAATTACCGCAGATTGAATATATTGCATTCTGCCGTTTCCTCCCACAAAACACTCGACCCCGAAAGCGCCAACCCACCAGCATGCGATACCAGAAGCCGTAGCCATGGGAGCCGACGGCCACATTGTTACGCACGGTGTTGTTGGGATTAGTGATCCAAAAGGCGCCTGGTGTCGTGTCCGTGTTAAGTAGCGCATCCGACACTCTAACGTAAATAGCCAAGGTGCCTTCAATCAGGTTGCTCGACTCGATACCGTCCTACAGTGGGGCCAGAAGTTCCGCGGGCATTGGGAAAACGGTCCCATCAAGCGCTGTGCGAGCACTGCAATCGACGAAATTCCCTGACTATGCGCACACTAGTGCATGGGCCTCCAGTTATAACATGTGTCGCATGTTATGAGCGATCAGAGTATTCCCAACCACAGCTTTTATAAGCTCGATACGTTCGGGTTCTGATATATGTGCATTTATAGTCTTAGTAACATGGGTTAAGCACTCTGGGCATAGACCTGTAGTACTTGAGACTATAACCGCAGTTTATCAAGATACTTCCTTCTGGAATAAAAGCGAACTTAATCACATAAAATACGAGAAATAACTCTCTGATAACCATGAATTCCTCTAATTTGTCAAGCCATATGTTAAAACTAATAAAAACGATCAAGCTAATGTGGAAGCGATATGTGGAGCTGCAAGCAGGCCCAACATGAGGTTTGTTCCGATTAAGAGTGTATCTTAAACATTGTCATTTAAACCCGCAGCTCACCTCCAGGAAGAACGTGTGCCCCATGGTATGGTACGCCGTGACGTTCTGGATGATGGCGCGGTGCGTGCCGTGCACGGTGATAGCACGGTTGTATGTGTGGTGGATAGCGCAGCCACGAACCCATGTCTGCCATGCCATGTCTCCCATGAGGTGCCAGTGCATGGAGTAGCGTCCCAGGCGGAAAGCCTGGCCGGACTGCGTGATCTCAATGTTGTCAAAACGCACCACGCCCTTAGGTAGGTAGGACGGCGTATTCACCATCACTTGCACACCGTACTGATACTTGGCACTAGTGTAATCCCCCTGCAACACGATGTTGCGTGTGAGCACCGCCACCTCAGCGCGCATGTCCAGAGGCCTTGCAACATCTTCCTGGCTATGAATTTCGCCAATGTGTGTATACTTCAGCGGCACATCCAAGGAAATGACGGTGCAGCTGGGAACAGTCGTGTTATCCAGGGCTGTGATGGTTGACTCGTCCACCTCATAAGGCAAGAAGCTGCTGCTGGCGATGACGATGCGGTCGCCAACCTGAAGGGAAGTGGTAACAGCCAGACGCGACGAGAATGCAAACACGTGGAAACACGACGGCGCTAGATGACTGCTCAGCAAAGCGCCGTATCCATAAGGTTTTCACATCGTCAGTTACTCCTGAGAGTCAAGAGCAAAGGAAAGACGCCAACTTCAAGGCCATAGGCAACAGGGAACCATCCGTGCAGAATCCCTTACCCAACCGACATCACCAAGCTCAGGTTCAAGCTAACAATGCCGGTGCCCCAAGCCTGGCGTATTTCATCAATTATCCCTCGACTTGCCGTACCTGCCAATTTATGGCTCCGTTGACGACAATGCTGGTATCTCCTGGGTTTGCCGTCTGGCTCAGCTTGGTGTAATGCGGGATCTTGGGCTGTCCATACCATGACACGATGCCGGTCCGGACACCCAGCGCTTTGGCGCCATACTGCGGCAGATCCAGGCTATTAGGCATGCCATGCATGGTGATGTTGGCGCGGCCGGGGTAGGGCTTCTCTGCGCTACCAATGGTGAAATTGCCCCCCTTAACAATGATGTAGTGAGCCTGCAGGTTAATGTAGTCCTTGGTATCATCAAAAACTAGGTTGCCTTCCAAGACAATCACATAAAGTTTCGGCGGGCTGATATCCAGGAGGACCGTCACGCCAGCTGGAATTACGACCGAGTCCTCGTAGCCGGGCAGGGGTCCACCACCCCACGTGCTGTTGCGGCTCCACACGTCGATGTACTGGTACTGAGCCGAGCTGCGTGCATAGCCACGGCCCTGCTGCAGCACCGTCACCGGCAGCGGAACTCGAAGGATGCTGTTGGGCGGCTTACCGGTAGTGCAGGTGATGGCGGTGCTGTTGACGACCACAACCGACTGGCAAGCGACATCGCCAATGCTGACAGTGGTGCTCACGCCGGTACGGAAGTCTGCGCCCGTAATAGTGACGGGTGTGCCACCTTCAGTGGAGCCGCGCGCCGGGACAATGCCGCTCACTGTCGACTCTAGGGCTGGGTCAAAAGTGAAAGTGAAGCTCGACAGGGTGGTCTCGTTGGTGCCGGCAGTGGGCGTAATTGACAACGGCCACGTCACTGGGCTCACTGGCTTGGTGTCCAGGGGACCGGTAACGCAGGTCAGCGATGTAGTGGCGCTGCTGATAACCTTGCATGTGCTGTTGCCAAAGCGCACCGATACAAGCGTGGTGTTGGTATCGAACCCCTTGCCGGTAATGACCACGGTAATACCACCAGCACTCCCGCCAGTAGTTGCAGACATAGCAGTGATGGTCAGGGGTACAGTGTAAGCAGGCAAAAGACCGCAGCCAAAAGGCTGGATGCACAGCCATAGCGTATACGTCGCGGCCGGCATGTAAGCAGGCATGGTGCAGGAAATCGCCTCGCGATAGGTGGTGCTGGTGATGTTGAAATCCGTGACAACTGGGTTGCGGCAGGGAAGCACCGTCGGCCCGACCTCAAACTCAACCGTGGCATTGCTGGCGCCGTTCTTGGCAGCCGGTGCCGTGATAATGTTGTTTAGCGTGCCAACTCCCGATAAGTACCAGGTCAGCGACAGGGTTGCACCAGCGTCGGGTGGTGCAGATAACGGCGTCACGCCAGACAGGGCGGGCGTGCGGCCACCACAAAAGTAGAGGAGCTCAGCGCCCGCAGTCGCAGCGTATGTGCCGTTGCTCGTGTAATACACCCGCGGCTTATACCGCAAGTTGACTCCGCTGATACTGTTGTTACCGGCAAAGGCTTCAGGATTAGGCACCTTGAAGCGTGTCAGCCCAAATGATGCAGTGAAGCCGTCGCTTGCCAGCGGCACAAGATTCAGGCGTGACGAGTTGACAGCCTGGCACGGTGGCGAGTTCGAAAAGCCTGAGCCACAAAAGACGGTTTCCCAAGCAGCCGTCATGTTGACTTGAAGTGTCGTATCGACCAAGTCCTTCACAAACCCATACCCGGTGATGTTGAAGGTGCCGCCACCAAACAGGGAGAAATAGCACTTGGAGTTGGGGTTGTTGAAGGTGTAATTAAGAACCCTGACCGTATAGGTCACGATTGGCAAGTCCGTCGCAGCTGTCGCTGTGGGGCGTGTAAGACCCAGGCCCTCAACCATAATGCTAACAGGCCACTGCCCAGCCGGCAAGGCGGGCGCCGTGCAGTTGATATTGGTTGTGTTGGTGCCGTTGACCGTCACCGGTGCGACACCAACAATGCTGCACAGCCGGTTGGCCAGAGTGACGCTGATCTGGGACGCGGCGGGTAGGCTTGGGTCCGTCAGGAAATTGCCAAAGATGCTCAAGGTTGTGTTGGTGCTGTTAAAGGTGGGCTGCATGATGCCACTGTACGTGATCCCGCTCAATATCGACAGTGACGGCGTTCGGTACGTAGAGTAAATGTAGCCGCAAGTCCCATAAGGCACCGTAACCTGCGGAGGTTCCCACGACAGTGCTGGCTGGCCTGGAAGCTGCAGAATCTTGGTTGAAGTGGGGCACCACTTGTCCGAGGACACTCCACTGACCGTTAGCTCCACCGGCAAAGCTTCGCCAGGTGGCACAGGCGTGACCTTCTGCCATTCCACAGTAGACAGTGGTCCCATTGTGCCATCAGCCCGGGTGAGCATCACTCGTAACTTCACTGTTGCCCAGCCCGAGTACTCGACGAACGTGGTGACAATCTTGTGCACCCCGGCCGCCAAGGACACGTTAAGGTTATTCCAGCAAGAGCCGATCAGCTGCTCGTCCACGTACAGGCGGGACTCGTCGTCTGAATCCAATCGGAACGTCACATTCTCCGTTTGGGCTATCTGTGGCAGCGAAAGGGAATGAAAATGCGACGCTCAGGACAAATAAAAAGGCTACGCTATGCACAAAGTACCATTTGGTCCTAAGAACTGCCTTAAGGACAATCGTGCAAGTCTGGAGACCTTGCTACTCAGAAAATATTTGGATGCCGAGCATGAGATATACCTGAGATTCGCAGCAGTGCCGCTATGCTCAAGAGACGTGACTAGTCCGCACTACCACGTGGTAGTGCACAGGATACATACACAAAGCATTACTTTGGTTCAGGGCGGACAGCATGTCTCTTATAAAAAAGGGTTTCATTTACCACAAACCTGATAGTAAAAAGTGAAGCGGGCCGCGAAGTAGTCCGACTGAATGGTGCCTGGGACCGGGGAGCTGCCATTCCACGCGAGATCCAACCCCTTCTCCAGGCGTGCGACGACTGTGGGAGGTAGACCGATCACATGTTAGCAAGTACATCAGCTCCCGAGTCTTCCATGCATAGAACAGCGGAAATGAGCAGAACTGCTGGCAACGCCACGCCAGGCCACTTATTTTCCGCCTTGGAAAAAAGAAGGCTTCGCTATGCAAGTGATCAGAGCGAAGAGGAGAGCAAAACACTCGCATAGGGACTGACACATCCACTACTCACGAGGATCTGTAAAGCTGATGATGTCCGGCATTGAGTTTGTGTTGTAGCCTAGGTTCCAGTACTCGGCATACACGTAACCATTTATGCCCGGCGCCTGACATGTGAGGTGCGTGCGGTTCTCCTTGGATAAAATTGGGCACGTCAAGCCTGCGATTGTGACCTGATTGTCGCCGGCGCTCTCCGCCAGGCCTGCACCACCAACCGTAATGCCCAACTGCAGCCCCCCCGTTAGAGACCCGACGTCGTTCTCCAAGCCCGCGATGACCGCATGGTACGTGAATATACCGATTTTATACGGGTCCACGGACATCTCGCCATTGGCCTTCAGCAATAAAACCTTGTAAACACCGGGGAGCAGGTCGGGCACGAGACACGTCACGCCACTGTACCCAGCAGACACTCTGCTTCCCAGTCCTTTGACGACATTGTCCTGAAGGAATTGCACATTTATAACATCATCCATGTACGTTCCACCTAAATTGACGCTGTGACCGTAGTAACCGCGGCTGGGTGAGATAGCCTGGACGTAAGGCGTGAGGTCGGTCGCATACCTGGAGGGCGCATTGCGGACATTTACCACATACAAATTCAAGCCGCAGTGGCAATACCCTTGTGGCACTAGCAAGAGATGAAGCACAGCCCCCCGTTCTTGTCATGGATCAGGCCATGCGCAAGATGCAGACCAGAGTTACTACCTCTAACTCATAACCCACCTGGGACAGCAAAAAATTGCCGGGTGACAAGCAATGAACGTAACCCAACGCACCACCAACGTACCCAAAGCTGCATAGTGAGGCGTCGCTTGCCGCGCAGTTAGCACGTGGTGTCTCGGGTAGTGACCAGCAGTAGCCCCTCAGGATTGTTGTGTTATAGCCAGGGTCGCAAATCACAACCGACACGAGCCTCGGCTGCGTGGCGACAGGCATGACTTTGGTAGCCCTCGGGTCATCCGCATCGGCGTTAGCAGCCATGCTGGGGAGGGTTCTGCATGTGAGTGTCGTAGTTGTAACCGACTCCGTCACACACTCGATGATCCCGTTGAGGAAAGTGCTGGACACGGGTACTGCCATGAATACAGCGTTGGCCGCAACTAGTGGACTGAAACCCGAACCTGTGATGGTTACGAGGGTGCCGCCACCAATGCTTCCCAGATTGGGTGAGACGCTGGTGATGAAGAGCTCGAAAAGGATGGTATCGGTCGACAATAGCTGCAAGCCCGAGGAGAGAACAGCAAGGGTGTGGTAGCGGCCACTGCGCAAGGCCGGGCTTGTGCAGGTCAAGGTGCCTGAGCTGCCTGCTGTGACGTCAGTGCATGCCACGCGGGCCTTGTAAGCTGCCGACGCCTCGGTATAGTTAAGCAAGGAGGAGATGAAAGGCACCATGAACACCGACGTCACCTGGCTGGCAGTTGTTCCCGTTAGAGACAATGTAATCACGCCCCCACAGCCAGGCATGTGAGCAGGAGAGAGGCCGCTGATGGATGAAGCAGATTGGGAAATCTGGACTTGGACGCTCGGCGGTATATCCCAGTCAATCATGGAACTATCTTCATACACTTCCGCAGTGACACTAGCAGATGCCACGTCAGCGTTGCCGTTGCCGTGATAGGCCACCGTGAGGAAATGTGCGCCGCAGGCGACGACACCGCATGACACGTTGGCAATACTGAACTTATTGTTCGCGCAATCAACGTAGTCGAAACCCTTGCCTGTGAAGTTCAGCACCGATATGCCCGCGGAGGACAGTACGGCCGGCGAGGGTGCAGAGCCCGTCACGTAGAGCGTCTCCAGTGTGACATTTGGAGCGCCGTCCGCGAACCCCAGGCCAGCCACGTTCACTGAAACAAGCCGGACGCCAGCAGGCGCCGTGTCTGGGACGTTGCAGGTGATCTGGGTCGCAGTGACTGATGTCACATTGCACAGCGCCGTGCCCACTCGGACCTCCACACTGGGGCCACTGCTGAAACCAGAACCAGTAATGGTAAGGGGCAAGCTCGCCTGGCTGCTGAATGCGAGTCTAGTTGGTGATACGCCTGTGATGCGTGGGGTGGCAGCATCAGAGTACAAAAACCCACAGATGCCGCTTGCATCCGCACAAGCCGATGGCACGCCGTTGACTTGCAAGTTGATGGTCCCGGGTTGCGAAACAGCCAGGCGCAGAAACTCCGTCGGGATGGGCGCGTAGAAGGCGTCAGTGGAACCATTCTCATCCGTAACCACGCTGGCGTTGGTACCAATGCCACTGAGGCCGGAAATGTCTGTCACCTTAAGCATTGGTTGGTCGCCGGGGTTGCCGATAGGGTCAAAGTAGACGGTATACGTGTAGCCATAGGCTGGTCCGCCGGAGACCACGACACTCTGCGGCGCCGCCATGCCAGGTAGGCTGGCTAACTTGAGGCGTATCGCCTCTGACACATCCGTCACATCGATCTCCACGGAACCACAATTCTCACCGAAGGCTACCCAAAAGGTGCCGGTTACAGGCGGGTTGGCGATGTGCACTTCCATGCCCATTTCCACGCCATCAGGGGTGCGATCATTGGTTTCCACCACAAGGTCCGGCACATTGTTGAAGGCGCTGATAGCAAACGTCACATTCCATACGCGCGCCAGGAAGGCGCCCTCACGTCGCACGCTGTTAATCGCCACGATATTGTCTAACGACGTCAGGTTGCGGATGGCGGACCACATGATGGTGGTATTTGTGTCATACGACAGAACTACAGCGTCCGCGTGGTTAGCAAGGCGGAGCTGAAAAAAGCCGCCAGGGATCACTGCCGTAACGGGCCGCGACTGCTCGAGGATAACTACCATACCGCCGGTAGAAATGTTCACGTCCGTGGTAGCGGCCAGAAGATGGCGTGTCGGGGCGGTTTGGTTGTTTGCTGCACCACCGCACGACACGGAGGTGTAGGGTGCAGGCGCGGGCATCACCACGAGCCGCGCTAGAGTGACCGTGAAGCCCAGTGTGCTAGCACGTCCTGCATCAATGCCGATTTGCACCGTGAGCAGCCCCGGAGTGCGGGCCTTGTAAACGCCAAAGCTGGTGCCATTGCTGCCCAGGCTGTACTTGCCGCCGAACGCTACCTCAATCAGAGCGGTCATATCCAGACCAGTCGCCAGCAGTGGCAGCACTACAGTCCGGGCCCCGACCGTGCAATTGAACGTGAGCTCCAAGCCAAGGGAAGCGCTGTCAAGCTTCGAGTTATCGGTCGATATTACGTTCACCGTAAACGCCATCGTACCAGCGCCAGCACCGTACAGATACTTGATGGCCAACGAGCGCGGAACGAGGACTGAGCTGACAGTAATTGTCTGACGCTCCACCATGGAATTCGCCTGGGGCTTAGGCACCTCCATGCGCACAGCGACTTGCAGCGCGCCGCTTCCCCATACATTGCAATGCGCTGTCTCCAACAAAATAGGCTGGTCGGCCATAAGGGCCAGTGGCAGCGCCTTCTGGGTTGACCGCATAGCATAGTTGTCGAGGTACGTGTACGACGTGAGCTCGATTAGCGTCTTGGTCACAACAACTCCAGTTTGCTGTGAATTGGGTCAAGGTTGGTCAACAACGGATGCGGTTTCCCTTTCAGAGAGGATATGTATTTAAAAAGTAAAAAACATGATACAAAATTGTGCAAGAAGCAAGGGCAAGTTGGAACCGCAACTGGGCAGTAACATGCGGCAATGGCGCTGACACGTGTGAAACATAGAAGCTCTTCATTATGCGGACTGAAATCTGATGGCCGTGTAACCGGGGAACTGTGGACACATAACCTACCGGATTTGCTGCACCCAACGCCAGTGGCTGAGCCCCATCAGGCCCGTTCATGTGTGCCACAAACCTTGCTGCCAAACCCAACTGAAATAAAATGACATTCACAGCAAACAAGGTCCCATTGCCCCACGGAAACAACCCCCCAATACTCAATACCAAGATCGCGTAAACAACCCAAGTCCTAATCGCGTGCTAGCTGTTCACGACCGAAGGCACAATTGAGGCAGTGATGTCCCCAAAACCGCGTCCAAATTCCATTCCACCATATGGCTGGTAACCCTGACCACCCCATTCCCGCCTTCGTGTGCAATGCAACCCTCGCTTACGTTGACAAAAGTCCCGTTCAGCTGGCCATAATCGTCAGCTGACAGGTAGAATCTGCAAAAAGGAGCCGCGGGTGAGGGACGGGGACAAGGGAAGGGCGAGCAGACGGCAACAGTACCGTTTGACCTCCAAAAGTGCACATGGGCGCAAGGGATTCAGGTTACAATGCCAAAAAGGGAATAAGCTTCCCGAAGCACGAAAAATGCCACTACACCACAAGCTGAACCGGATGGCCCCGTGCACAGATCGCTGGCTCCAACCTGGCCACCCGTCATAAGCGCCGGGACGCCACCCGACCCGCATTCCCGGAGGCGCCAGGGTTGCTGTTGCGGGTTGCCAGGGTTGCACCTGGCTCATAAAACCATTTCCTAACCATGCCCGCTATCTCACGTGTAGGTTGATGTGCGTGGAGCGACGAAAAATGCCTTGAGGCGGGTGCAGTGATTTGATGTCTCATAATGGATGCTTTCCATTGCGCCTTTGAGGATAGTCCGGTAAGAGCCGCTGCCAGACGTGTTGTTCAGCAAGATGGTCTTATTCAGCCTCCACAGATCTCCATAGCTAATGGTCTGCGTCATGTTGTAGAACTCGTATTCCACGCCGCGCATGCCGGGATACAGGCCATTGGCGGGGATCGAGGCCAGCGAAGTATAGGCGGGCTTTGGACCAGTGACACAGAAAATCGTATCGTACGTGCTGTTCACCACGGAACACGGGACGCCCGAGATGGAGACGTTGGCGGTGTCGCCAAGACCCAAGCCAAGGTCAGGAAACCCACGGCCGCTGATGCGCAGCAGCGTGCCACCCGCGTTGGAGCCCACTGCAGGAGACAAGCCTGTCACCTCGGGGTACAGCTGGAACTGGTATGGCGTCCCGTCCGTCGTGTAGTGGTAGGAGTACCGGAGCGGGCGTGGCATGCCTCCGCGCATGCTTGCCTCAAAGTGGATTGAGATGTTCAAGTTGTTGGCAGTGCCGATTGCAGGCTGTGGGACGGCCAAGTTCAGGGGGCCCCGCCCAGTTACTGTCGAGTGCACCCGCGTATATGTTTTATTTGTAAAGCGACTATGCAGAGACAGCCATGAATCGTGCGCACCTGGTTGTTATTTGCGTCCGGTGTCGGTAAAGTGCATCCGAGAATGTACAGGTTTGAACCGTAACGCTGGGTGCCATACTTAAAGGTAATTCCTGTGTCGTTCGTTGAAGGGTCCTGGCGACAGAGGTAGTCACCAAAGGTGATGCTCCCCACGCAGTCTATATCGCCCCACGTCTTTGCTGGGCAGTCAGAGTACTGCAACCGCCACGTCGTGTCGCCGTAAAGATTTACGGCCGTGCCAGGGGGTCCAGCGTAAGGATAAGCCGACTTGAAAGCTGCAAGCGAGCGAGGTTGGTAAAGGTTGGAATCCGATGGACACACGTCGGCGATAGTGCATTTTTATTCATGCGCAATGCGCACAGCGTCACTGTCTCGATGGTTTCTAAAAGCAGTTCCACACCGTTGCTAAGATTAAAAAAGGCATTTCAATGTCAGACTCGCACATCATATCTAACGTGTACCGGTACTGTACAACGGCTACGAAATCGTCAGGAGCCACCTACTTGGCGAGTAGCTTTCTGTATATGTAAATCCGTAGAAGCTCGCAGGGTCTCCTCCGCCTACGGAGACCATGACGAAGTATATGCCGGCTACGCCCGAACTTGTTTCGCAGGTCAGCTGAAGGGCAAGATACCGAACACCAAGCAATCTCATCGGTTAACTCAGCACACGCCTATATAACATAGTTACAACTTACGGCCTTCGATGCTTACCACTTCACTGCTGGACAAGTGCATAATTACGCTACAAGGGTAAGGACCCACGAAAACAACGGCCATGTCGGAATACATGTCCCCGAAATCACTGCCATAAATAGAAAGCCTGCAAGGCCAAACAATTGCGCGCGGTTAATTGATGGCCTCAATCATGTAACCGGCTTATGATTTATTCGCCTTGTGCCGCCAGCAATGCTCCCATAAGATGGATTAATTGAGTTGATAACCGGGTAGGACAATGAAACCGAAAGGAAGGCCAAGGTGACGGCCCAAAGGATTGCCGGAAACGCTGTCATGGTTGCGGATCACTTAACAGGCAGGTTGTTTCATCGTAGTCACTTAACAGAATGGAAGTCGCTAGTTAAATGATATAGTGTCTAATTTGTTTATTATCGGGTTGAGAAATAGTCCTTACAGTTTTGTCCTTGGATTAAGTTATGTAAAACTGCTTTAACTAACTCGCGTAAGGGTTGACAATCTGGCTTATACGACATGTGCGGCCTTCCTCTCAGCGTCACGTTGAGTAATATAACAATAAACGAAGCGACCTGTTGAATTGCTGCTCCCAAAAGCGTTTACGGTACAGGCAGGACAAATACCGAGATTGTACATGTTGCGTCAGTAAACATTTCGCAACGGGATCTCAACGTATGTGTTGGATGGGTTTTTTAAAATTGATGCGATTACCAGGGAGCGATGCATTACCAGATTACAGATACGCTGGTCAGGGATGCTCAGCCTTCTCGAGTACCGGCTTGTGCTGGTAATGCAGAGCCTTGCAGAGTAACCCAAGCAATTCATTACCGATGAATGACAGTACGGACTTCATGCACGCATATAGCCCTGCACGTGCATTATGGTGTAGGTTTCCCTCCGAAGTTACACCGGCAGCCGTCACGGCACCCTTCCTGTAAAGCCCACAAAGCGAACGGAGCCTACGTCTCCGTCTTCTTTAGGGGAAGACGGGGAACACTTCGGTGCCAAGAAGCCTGTTCGCAAGGATTTCTGCTATGTTAACTTTACCATACCTTTATCATGGACCTGCCAAGCTTATTTGTGACCCGATGCTGCCCTGTGTACGTAACCCCTCCTGCATGACCCGCCTTTCAGCAGCATAAGGCGCATTTCCGCGCGGCATCAACTGACGGCAGCCTACCCACCGACTTTCGCGTTTGAGAGACGCGCGGGGTCTTCACTTCCAAGTTCGTGGAACATGCGAGGAGCAGCCACAGAAATTGTGGTGGGCCCGCTTCCATCGCAGAATGCATCTGGAACTATGTGGGAGGGAGAACCGAAGGCTCGCCACAATCCATAACCTAAGCTGTCTCGCAGAGCAGGGGCAGGAATTGCGCCTATAAGTAAAATCCACGATGAATAGCAAACCCGGCAACTGTTCGCAAGGTCACGCAATAGTGCTGTTTTTCCACAATGGCTACAGAACTCACACAGCCCCCTGCCCTTAAACGACGTCAAAATCTAGCCTCAATCCTGCAATACTCGCATGCTACGCCAGGAGCGCTGTTGACAAACGTCGAACACCTCGACCTTCAGTATTCCGCACGTCCATCAGCGGGAAACGACGGTATACATGTCAAGCTTACCCTACCCTAAGCGCCCCACATGCCCGAGCAACTTGCCACCATGCGGTTAAGACGGTCTTTGAGAATGCCCTCCAGTAAGCGCGACGTAGATGGTTTCCAACTAAATCACTTCATACCGTTAACTTTCCCCGGTAGCCCTTTTATAACTTCAACCCCAGCTGCAGCTCGTCTATGCTACTGACGCAAGCCGTGTGAAATCGCTCAGCCAGCGGTAGAGGCTGAAAGTGGCCACGCTCTCTTGCTTGACTTCGCTCTCCACCAGGTCACCCACCAATCGCCTCACGGCTTTGAAGACACGACGAGGCACCTTCAGGCACGGCCAAAGAGTGGAATAGACAAATAATTAGAACAGGAGCATTGCGAAGAAAAGCTGAAACTTCTGGAAGCGCGCGTTCCAGCCGGGAACGCTCTTTCAAAGGCTCTCCAAAGCTGTCTGCTTGCAGCTCAGCAGTGCATCCGGAAATGCGCGTTATGCATGACACCATATTGACACGGCTACACTTGATGGGCATGACCACATAGCAGGGTGCATCCACGGACCTCGATACACATGGGCAACTCCCATGTTCTCACCCTTAATTTGGTCCGTCTTCTCAAGCCTACAGCCTGGTTACACAAATTTCGAGCGAAACCACTCCATCTAAACCCGTCTGGAACAGCACCAATGCACCCGGAACCCTGTGCCCACCTGCACTGGCCGTAACGTTACCAGCCGTTTGATAAGCCGCTGAGTACAGAGCGTACGCATGCGCGCCCAATTGCGGCAATCCTCCTCATCGTTACCGGAGAGCATCAGCACGCACTGTAGCACACCGAACGTCAACGGTGGCGGCACGCGGTACGAACGCAGCTCGTTGAGCGCATGACAGCCGTCGCCGCTGAAAGTCTTCATGAGAGCCTGATTGGCTTGCTGAAGCTTTGCTTCTAGGAGGCTCTACATGAGAAAGGGCAATATCCATTAGTGATAGAAGGTTTTGGAAAGGGTGGAGCTAGAGGTGGAAAGCGTGCACGTGCCACTCAGGGTTTCACACCTGGGCCATCATCTCTCTTGGCCAACAGGGGTAGGGTGACCTACAGGGCCGCTGTCTTGCACCTTGCATCATCCACACTAACTGAATCGATCGCAACATGTTAAGCGCGGCCCTACCTTGTTATTAACAGTGGCTGGCCCCTTATGCTGCCCTATTCAGGAACTAGGGCGCGACGAAACGATACTGCCGCAAGCCTCGCAAAGTAGGCCCTTTATACCCATCTCCAATTACCTGCATCGCCCTGGCGGCCGACACGATGCGCACACTGGCAGCCCAGCGCGCCAGCGCCATACTTGCGCGGGTAGATGGGTCCGTGGCATCCTCGTCCGCAGCGATGGACACCGCATCCAGGGAGGAAGCGGAGAGCTCGTTGAGGGGCGTAAAGGCCCTGCAGATATGGACGGATGGACATCCTCGCATGCATTATGCGAGTGCTGAGGGAAGATGTGCATATATAGTGAAGGTATGTCCATTTGCATGGAAAACCTGCTTCTAAGTAAAATTTGAGCATGGTGTAAGTCCGGCCATAGAGGACAAGTATTACAGCACGGATGACCTCAGCGCTTAAATCAAATGCACAGCCCCTGGCCTTCGCACGTGCGCTCACTTGCACAGCGCCTGCCATTCCGCCCAGGCCTGCTGCGGGTCCAGCGACACCAGCCGCTCAAGCAGTTCCCGGTTGATGTGCGCCCTGGCATGAGACCAATCGTCCGCACCCACTTCGCCCACAGCAGCTAAAATGGACTTTATAACTGCCAGCGTAACCTGCAGGAACATTGTCCACCAGGGGTTGTCTCACAACGGATGCATACGTCAAGCAACGGAAAGAGCGGACAAACAAATATTCAAAACAAATACTCAAACACCGACCGGCGGCAGAGGTCGCTTTGTAGCAGGGGACGGTGTCATATCCAGTGCGAAACTGATCCAAACAAGGTCACAAAACCCCTTTGCGGCGGATGCCACCGCACTCACGTCGTCGGGCGAGTCCAAGTTGCAAAGGGCCTCCAGCTCCTCATCAGTGAGCCGCCGCAGCATGGCGAGCGCCTCTGAAAACAGCTTAAGCCCACCGCTGATGCCTTCACCCGGTACAAACTGCTGCGGGTCAAGAGGCGCCGGCGGCGGCTCTGGGACGACACTATCATCGCCCTCCAGCGCCATTGCGAGCATTGCCTCCGCGTATGCATCGGCATCCCTTCGGGCACGAGCTCCTATGGCAGCCGCCAGCCCACGCACAAACGCCATGTCGCTGACGGCGGAGGCGGACGCGGCAGATGCCGCAGCGTCTCCAGCTGGGCTTCCTACTGTCGCGCCTGCCGCCGCCGCGGCGGCCTCGGCCTCGGCTTCCGCCGCGCATATGGTATCCGCGCACAGCATCCCCATGACCTCGCCGCTGTTACCCACAATGGGTGCAGCTAAGTAAGCTCCGCCCTTAGGCTTGTCCAGCGTCCGGAAGAACCACACGCCGGGCTACAAGCAGGGGCGTACGGGGGTGGGACATTGGCGAGGTGGCACAGGATTAGCAGGTGGAGAGCCATAACAGCCTGCACGGTAACACGGTTACGAAGATGTTCAAGGTGTGCGGCTGACTGTATTCGGCTACCAAGAGATACGCGATGCCAGCATCGGTTATCCATACATATATACGAAAACCCATCGGTACAGAACATGCACAGCTATTATAGCCAGCAACAATCCCCATAAGCCGCCTGCACGTTGCCAATAAGTGTAGCTGCAAGTGCACAGCGGCATGGCACCGAAGGTCTGGCCTACCGCCTGTAGGTCTTGGCGCTGTGTAAGTGCTTTTCCGCTACATGTCGCTTGATATTACCGGCTTCCCATGCAGTCACCGCAACACTCTGAAATTCGTGACCGTAAACATATATCTGTTCACTGATTCAAAGGATTACAACACCGTCCTCAAGGCCTTAGCCGCGTACCTGTTGCGACACGTCCGGCACATGCAGCTCCACGCCGCGCTCCACCAACCGCCATGAGACACCCGACCCATATGCCAGCTTCTGGCCTAGCATAAATTCCTGGCCATGGGAAGCCTTGATGTACTTGAACACCAACGTCTCTTTAATCTCTGACAGCGCCGCTACCAACACCGCCGACGGCGGACGGGAGCTGCTGCTGGGCTTCACGCCTGCTGCCGCCGCGGCGCCACCCACCACGGCGGCCAGCGGGCTTGTCATGAAGCCTGGCGTCACATCGCGCATGATCTGCAGAGCGCGCGGTAGCGACGCCGGGGCGCCCTCACTTTCGCCATCTTCATCGGTTGTGACGGCCGCCGCTACCTGTGCGACCAAGGGAGCCGCTGGGTCATCGTTCTCCACGTCTGCTGCCGTGCGCAGTTCCGCCACGTAGACCGCGGTACCCTTGGGCAGAGATCCCGACAATGCCGTGATGGCAACGTTCATCGCGTCTTCCTTGGTCTTGGCATTGAGGGCATCGACTACCGCCGCCTGCGCTGCCGAAAGGCGGCGTCGAAGGCTGGCTTGCTGCTCGTGAAGGGCGGAGATTTGCGCATCTCGGGCAGATAGCGCTTCCTGCCGTCGTCGCGCCTCAAGATCAATTTGCTGCTGGCCGTGCTCTATTTGACGCTGTAGCGTAGAGCTCGCTTCCTGCAGCTTCCGCAGTTGCGCCTCCAGTTGCTGGGCCTGCGACGGCGAGAGGTGTAATGGGCATGTAATAATTATGAAACCGCGGTCCCTCTTAATACATCAACTTAAGGAGAAAAGGATGCAACGTGAGGAGCTTCTTGGAGGACCAGAGATGCCCTAGATAGGCTTGACGTGCACATATGACATGCACGGGCTGAACTGGCGAGGCCGCAGATGGTGGCTATGATGTTCACCCCACCATGTAAAACGTGTCACAGGCGCACATTCAATACAAATGCCTGCTGGATCTGATATGGATTTTCCACGCTTTGAGCATATGAAGGACGCTATGAAGTGGGAACCTGAACGTCTGGCAAGGATGCTGGAACGTATGTGGACCCACATCAACTCTTTGGTCGTTAGTCTCCTTTACCACTTGCTTTGTCTGAAGTGCAAGGTAGGACAGTGCTTATAGGCGATCTGGCAGCCCTTGAGCCCTCGGCTCGTATTGGGCGTTTGCAGGTATGGGGAACGCGCCCAACGACCATGTAACACACACACACACACACACACCTGCTGGCGCAGCTGATTCTTCTCCTCGCGCTCTGCTCTCAGCTGGAGGGTCAGGTCCTCCGCCTGCACACCGCAATCGGGGAACACGAACAGTAGCAGCATTGCCCGAGCCTGCCTCCGAACCTTCAGCCGTCTTGGCATATACTCTAGGAGAGATTACCTCGTTTCCTCTAGGCTCCTTGCTCAGGATAGTGCAATCTTGCATGGAGACCGAAAACACGGGAAGCCCTCTCGCAAGTGATAGGCTCATCAGACCGCCCGGGGACACCTCACCAGTGTCATGCGAAGCTGCTCCTTCTGGGCCTCCAACTTCTCCTCGTATTCTGCACGCGCCTTCGACATGTTCTCCTCGAGCTGCTTTGCGTACCATGCCTTGAGAGCATTCTTTTCCGAAGCCAGGGCAGCCTCCGCCTTTGCAAAGCAAAGCCACAGTACAGTGGGGAAGTAAACTGCCCGTCAGATTGCGCGCGTAGAGCCGCCCGGGCCAGGACCCGTAATAGCTTATGGATTTAGTATCCCAATATGATCACCCTCCCAATCATGGCCTTCAGCAAACAAGCACCTGCATCCTGCCGCCCCAAGGCGGTGCTCACCAACTCAAAAGCAAGGTTGTGTGCACATCCCGTGTGCAATACACCACGGGTTGTATCTGACTACAACCAAGCAGCTTGAGTGGAGGCCCATGGACTTTGATATCTCTTTTCAACATGGTCCAGATTTCCCGACAAAACCACAAGACACAAGCGCAAGGCCGTACTCACGTCTTTTTTCGCCTGCTCCTTAAGCAGCACTGCTCCCAGGGTATAATGGTTTAGAAGATGAAGCAACACACCGCGCAACAGGTCCACCAATGGCATGGCGTCCTTCCAGGTCCGCGCGCGAAAGGTCGTCACGCTACGGCAAAAGGCCTGCGATGTGCCGATGAACAGGCGGACGCAAGGGTTCGTGGGGCTTCAGGAATAAATACAGCAGACAAGGCGGTGGCTGAGATGGAGTGGGAGTTTTAGCGACCACCAGGCATATGCTATCGTAAGCAAAACCTCCACGGCCGACGGCAACGAACCCACTTCGGGACAAGGAAATGGGGTTCAATTGTGTACTAAGTAGCCACCGGAGACTGCACTAAGGGATGTTGCAGGGCACCAGCAATGTCATCATTTCTTACATAGGCTAAGCAGTGGACGAGCCGATGCGGGCCCCCGATGCGGGCCCCGCAGGAGTGATCTGTGCTTTAAAAACCAGTCTGGGTGGCCGCATTCCGCCCTCACTGGCGGAGCCCGCACACATAAAACCGTCCTCTCCTGTGCGAAGATACGGGAATGACACATACCAGGATGTCGGCCATCAGTTTCTCATTCCCCGGTTTCAGGAGGGGCGAGTTATCCCGCATAAGGTCAATCGATCCGCAAGGTGGTGGTGGCATTTTAGGGATGCGCGTGGCGAGCACCATATCCTTAGGAACATGAAGCTGCGTAAAGCTGAGCTGGAAGTACGCATTTGGCGCCCATTCGGGGGGAGGTATAGAGGTATCCTCCTGCAGAAGACAGGCCACCGAACAGGCGCCCGCGACAGGGTGCACAACTTGACACCCTGGTATAAGGACCCAAGTGTAAGGTGGAAAATTGATGTTCCAGAACCCCCACGCTATGACCCGCGGATGAGTGCTATAGCAGATAGCACATAACACAGTCAAAACTTACGACAAGTTGCAAAAGGATTGGCGCGAAAGCGTCAGCCGTGGGCTTACGATGCAGTGGGGCTGTGCACTTCACTTAAGGGGGCCCGTTACAAGAACTCGGCTTCCCCTTCGCTCCCTGGCCAACAGGGCAAATGACGTGCCTCGCGCACCTGGAGCGGCTGAAGCATAACATCAAAGAACTGGTAATATGGTTCGACGGGCTCGCCCTCTCGCAGGTCGAAGTCCTGCGTTTTGGGATGCACACTAGTTTTCATGGAATGCACTACTTCGTGGGGAACACTCTCCTTTCAGGGCAACACACCTTTGGAAAGAAATATCGAAGCCAGGGCATAGGGGAGTCCTCAGCATGTCGAGGATCGTCCACCAAAGGTTCGGAGCCCTGCGCAGGTAACGGACAGTGACTCTTAGTCGACGCACGACTTGGCAGCTCGAGTATAGCCGAAGGAATGTATATTGTAGAATTATACCTTTGCCCGGCTTGGAGGCGCCGTTGCAGGTCGAAATGTTCCATAAGGACCGCTGGATTTACCATGAGTAGCCGCAGGGCGCGCCTTCGCCGCATCTTGCGAAGCAGATGCCATAGAATCAGGCTCCTTATGCCAGATCAATAATGTAAAGGCTAAGCCCGCTTCGTTGGATACCAGCTCAGTGCATTTCAGGGCCAGCGAAGGAAACGGCGCAAGACTGGCAGGTATAAATGTTACACAACACGTTTCCCCTTTAAAATATTCGACTCCATTGATTTAACAATGCTAAACCGGCGAACGAGCCGTAACACTATACGGTGCGTCTTATACGGTTTTATTGGTGTTATGTGGCCTGCATGTATAACCTTTTTACACTTATAACATCCTGCGTGATGCTGACGTGCCGCTTTCCAAAGCGATTTGCAGTTTATCGACGGACAGCGGCGGTTAAGCTTTTTATACGACTCCCGAGGTAAAATTATTGGCATTGCCCTCCCTTAGCTACTGGCATGCACGAAAACGCAAAGGAAAAAGGACTTTTCACCAATAACCCTGGCCATTTGCACGGTAATTAACTGTTTCTGACCTGTCCTCGGCTGAACTATGGAGCCCTCCCCAACCCCAAAGGAGAGGGCTGGAGCCCTCGGCTGCCTCCGACCTTTTCCTTTTCTTGGTGAGAATATCTACCCCCACATACGGCGATCGCCGTCTGTATCAAGGAGCAAAGGATGTCACAGAAGGGAACCACATTTCAAGCTGTTCCCCATCGCATAAAGTCTAGCCTGCAACGGCCAAAGGCAGCCCAACTGTCACTTGTACAAAAGCTATCGTATCTCATTCTGCATTGTGCCTAAGCGCCGAGTTCCATCGCTGCTCTCCGCGCCTATCCATGCAAATTGAAGGAGGAAAACGCAGCGGCCTCACACGTGACAAGAGAACGCACAAAGGGACGATGCAAGAAGTTGTGACGCTGGTGCACCATCCCGCATACATTGCCATGCAAATCTACTGCATAACAACACCCACGACTGCAGAAACGTCCTCCTCCCACATGAGGAGGTTTGAAAAGATCAGCGCGCTTGGTCAGCCTGGTCAATGCCGCACCTCACGTGTAAGCGTAGCGTTACGTTAAAGGCAGCAGAGACCTCACCATAACAATATTGGGTTTCTGGTCACAGACGCACAGGTCAGCCCGACAGCAGCCTTGCAGGTTTGGCCCATGGCAGCAACAAGGCCTCTTTGAAGACCAGCTGCAATAAGGTTGCATGATCCCGCTCCAGCCGGACGCTGGCAACACGCCACAGGTATAGCTGTCGCGTTATTCTTGTCTTCTCTACCTAATCCGGCATGCTGCATGTAGGCGAAACATCCGCACAAATGGCCTCTCCTTCAAAATGCAGCACAAGACGCTAAAATACGTTTTCTCTCGGAGCTGTAATCATATTATTGCACAGGGCACTCGTGCTACTAACCCGTCTGGTCTACTCCCCCGCACTTCATGCGCTACACATGACCTGGAGGTGCAGCTTCCAGGCAATCGGACGAAGTAGCGCCATGGCCTCCTTCCAAATCCGACAATGTATATGGCTCCATGATGCGCTTAAATGCGGCAATCGACCACCAACATACCATGGCCGACGGCACCTGCTGCAGCAGCCGTGGAGTCACGCCCACATACAAGCCCCCGAGCCCTTTGCGTGCCACAATGCGCCGACCGGACTTTACAAATAGCGCCGCGCTGCCAAGCACGCCACGCCCCGAAAGGTCTGCTCCGTGTGTTTGTAGATAGGTCTTCACTGTGTCAAACGGCATGGATAAGAGCACTGCGGAGACGCCCGAGGCTGCACCGGTCATTAAATCCCAGCCGTGCTCAGAGATACCCGAAGCCCAATTATAATGGCGGGAAATAGGTCGTGAGGCGCTCTCCTGGAACTCACGCATCAGGCCGTAGGTTGCCAGCTCCGCGATATCATGAGGCCATGCCTCGAAGCAGTGAGGGAGGAAACCCCAATAAAGGCCGCCCACGCCTTCCCTGCGCACTGTGGAAACCATTTCCCGCATGAAGTTGGGCGCCACTAACCCAGCCTGTGCGTTGTGGCGGAACAGCTCGACAGGGGACTCCACCAACGCGGTGGCAACCGCCGCAACCGCAGCTGCAGCGAAGGTGGCCAATGTGCGGCCTAGGCGGCACTCATCGCGGCCAACTGGGGCTGTGGTCCCTTCTGCTGCTGTAGTGCAGTACTCCGGGATGGAAGCATAGCTATGGGTGCCGTGTAGGCCCTGCACGCCGTGTACAGATGACACACTGCCACCAGCATTTGGGTGACTGGTAGAGGCAAGGCGCAGGAAAGCTTTGCGAGAGCCTTCATAGCTAGCAAAGTGGACGGCTCCCACCACCACTGCGCACGCTGCAGCTCCAAGGGCTCCCGCGTAAAGTTTTCGCAGCAATTTCAGGTTAACTCCATTGCTGAGCAGACGGCGCAGCACCACGGCTGCAGTCTCGCCAGAGGCCTGACAGCGAACCTGTTTAGCACCCGTATGGATGTTTAGGATAATAAAGGAAGAAAAGCAAAGACGTCCGCGTCATTACGACAGCGAATGACACCACAAAACGCAGCATCTTAACATCAACGGCTGCACGAATTATTGGCACTTCGCCATAATGCTAATCGGGGGACACAGGCGCACAGGAAGTCACGTAGTAGGCACCGCAGAATGACCCCCACCTTGACAGTATCTAGCGGATACAGGACAAGGATCTGCGCGACTTCACCCAGCGCTCCAGCTATAGCATCCACAAGTGGAACGGGAAGCTTTAGAGGCCTGTGGAACGGCTCGCCGTGACGTCGTTCTGGCGCTCCTTTCCACGTGCAAATTGCCACGCCTGTGCCCAAAGCCGCTGCTGTGCCGACAACGCCACGATGCGTGGCAAGCCCAAGCTTGCTAAGACCAAGCGGTTTCATATTGCGTGCCAAAGGCTTTCAATTGCTGCTTCAGGCTCACGGGCGTAAACACGTCAGCTCAAAACTCCGTAGCCATCTTTCAAGGCCAAGGACGCGGTGCACAAGGACGGCACTGAATGATGCGAGGCACCATTTCAATACTTCTCAAGACAGTTGACTTGCATTGATCCCTGGGAGCATCGGGTGTTACATGTGTTGACAGGCAGCTATCCCATGTTCATGTAGCATGGCGACTGGGCATTTAACTTGTGGCCAGTACGAAGTTAGCCAAAGTACAGCTGCGGATATCAACTTTCCCAAACATAAGCCAAATCCAGCAATGCCTACAACTAGGATTCAATGCTAAACTTGCATGATGAAGAGCGCCATTGGTGTGTCCCAGTAGCAGAGGCGTGCTGCACGCCTGAGCAGCTCAGGCATGGGAGATATGAATGCACGCATTCGGTCTTGCACATACTTCGTTGCATCCTGATATATTTGCACGTCGTTCCAGGGGGGGAACTAGCCCATCGGTCGACGGTAGGGCGTACCGCACGTGATTGGTTTTGGACAAGACAGCCCAAGACCATAGATTGAGGAGGGAATGACACTCACAGCGCCGGATGTCCAATGTGACTCTTGTACCGTCGTCGCTAAGTTTCTCCGTGTTGAGTCAGGTTAAACCGCAGCCTCTACGCCTGGTGGTGCCCTTTCAACAATCTGCGACTACCCAGCCCCCAGCCGAGGCGCTCTCTTTGACATTACCATCCAATGTTCAAACCTACCCAAGTAAAAGTAGTCAGGTAGGACACAGTCTCGCCCTTCAGCGCCGTCACACCAAGCAGGCGGAGCACAGCCATAAGCGCGCACGTTGGGATTAATTTCTATCGCACGGGGGATGCTGACGCTGGACTATTTAATGGCGTTAGCGTTTTAGCAGTTAAATGTTTCATTCTCAATTGTTCGTGTGGCAACTCGCTTCCTGAAGCCCGGCAACCTACGGCAGTTGGGATTTCACCGTAAGCCTTCGTTGTCCCCTGTCCACGGGGCATTTTACCTGCGGTCACAGGTTTCCGTAACGCAAATCCCCCAGTCACATCTGGCATGGCATACCCCAGAGGTTTTCCTCCTTCCGCCCACGCTCTCCTCGTTAGATTTCTTTAGGCCCGCTTTCAATTCACTTCTATAGATGGTTTCATGTGCTGCCTCTAACCCACCCTCCATGCGGCAACTCAGCCAAGCAGGAGTTGGAGGCAGGAGTTGGAGGGAAGAGTGCAGACAGCACTATAATGTCGCGGCAAACCCAGGAGAACACGGGGATGGCGGGGGCTCTGCAGCGCAGCTGCGGCAGAAATGCCACGACCAGCAGCAACAACAGGAGCTGCAGCAGGCCATTCGGCATCAAACCCAGCAGGAAGGGAATATCCAGGGCGGTGACTGCTCTGTCGGCATTGCCAGCATCGCTGGCCACGGCCTCTCCTGCCGGCCGATCCAGTCCCAGCAGCCGCGGCTGCTGCCCCGAGCACATATAATCTGGGTCTTGGACACTTGCCCGTGCGTGGATTGACTTGTAGGGGAGCCGCCGCCTCCATTACCACCGCGACTGCTGCGGCAGCTACCGTGCTGGGCCCAGCCACCAGTCCCGCAGACGTTTCAGTTGATGGAGGAGGTGTAGGAGTGGCTGCAGCGGACATACGGCGTGCAGCAGTGTAGCGATTCAGGGAATGTGGCTACCTGTGCACTAACGGGCTGGATGTGGGAGGACGGCCTGCACAGCCCAAAGCAGCAGGATCCAGGCAGGCCCCATCAGACGCTTCCGTCACAGGCCCCGATACAACTGTTGCCACCCTTGCTGACGGAGGCAACTGGTCGGGGGGAACCGCGCAGCAATCGTCACAGCAGCAGCAAAAACGACAGGGTGGACACGGCACCGGCGGCGGCACGTGAATACTGAGTTGTGATAAAAGTGGTGTATGTAGCTGCAGCATACTGGAAGAAGCGGTGGGTAGCTTCACAGAAGTGGTGATAGCACCGGCCTGTGGACGCCGATCCCGCTGTCGGTGCGCCAATGGAGCTGGCACGTCATCAAGGCACCACGGACGCCATCGCATTCAACATCTCTTATGAAAAGGAAAGTAACACACCGATGTCCAACAGGCTCCGCATAGGGCCGCTGCAGCTGGGTTCGGGACTTGCTATCAGCGTGCTGCCTGTGTCGACAGTTTCTACAGCATTTGCGACATGTGTAGCTTTGACCCATGGGTCGTTTCCTACCGGCTGGGGCCTTCTGGCGGCGACGAGCCCCGTTCCGGTGACCCAAAGGACGGCGGACTGGGTCCGGGCCAAGAAGGCGCCGAGGAGGCCACCAGAACTGCGGTACCAGTGACACAGTGGAAGCGGCACTATAGGAAGGAACTTGCGTTTGTCCTTAACCGGTAGATGAAAGTGGTAATGTGTGCATGGTTTGGGTTTCTCACAGGGATAAATGAGAAGCTTTTTCGGAGGATTTGTCCGGAACTATCCTGCAATATTCCCAACGAGAGGCAGAGTGTTTGGCGGGTTGGCGCCATCATTCCCTGCAATTCTTGGGACCGCTTCTACGCTGGGCGCTTTCCCCTAATGCCCTGAGAGGAAGTCCTTAATGATGTCCCCGCTGGGTTGACACGTTAGGGCCCCAACCAACTCATTGTTCCCTAAGGAACTGTGGTCCGTATGGACCTGTGCAGTTGCACCAGCCCCGAAACCAAGTCTTGTTCGACTCACGGCAGCGGGAGCTTTTGGAGAGCAGGGCCGTGGTGCTAGCGGCGCAGCGCAAGGGGCGGCAGGCGGCAGCAGCGCAACGGAGCGGGCTCCAGAAAGCCAGTCACGGCAGGTATGGAGCTGCGATGTGCAAGCTGCCGGAAGGTACGGACTTTATTCGACTTTATTCGTATTCGACAAAGTTGATGTGGTTTATTTTTGGGACACAGATACTACAGTACAGCGGCTGGTGAGGAGGAGGTCATGTATGCTGTGGCCGCTGCTTCGAAAGCGTCCCCTTTGGTATGCCTGACAATGACACTGCAGGTCTTGGGGACACCTGCCGACATCGTGTTACTAGAATGTCGGCGCGGGCCCCTCTTGGTGTCCGGCCCCACCACACTGGCGGCTGCCTTGGACCTCCAGCGCCCTCTGGACCCTCCGCCGTGGCTCGCGAGCATGGCCCTGTACGGCACGCCTCCGGCCTATTGCAGCGGTCCATTTTCGCCTCAGGCAGCGGAGTCGCCTTCGGCAAGAATCGCTGGGCCTGGTGTGGACAATGGGGCATAGGGCAATGCGGAGAATGTTTGGGAGATGCCGACGGGGCAGGATAGGTACAACCCAGGCAAGAGCCAATGTAACAAGGCCACTTTAAGGGCGGCCACGAAGGTGGTAGCAGCCTACAGTCTCGGGTGCTCACAACCCGCTGGAAAAGAGTCTAATTGTTGCAGCGCGATAGCTACAAAGGAATGATGAGCTTATTAAGAAATATGCGAATCTAATTATGATTATGAAAACTTCTGAAACTGATATGGTTGTCAAGGAATCATTTGTAAGAATTCACCGGAACTGAACATCAAGGATCTGTACGACAGCCTTACCGAAATCCACAAACTTACTGAAATCGTCTTTATTCACAGGACGACGTGCTGTTGTTTATAATTCATATTCTACACACGTTCGGAGCGCGGTTTGATACCTTGGTCGGGGCAGTGCCGGCCTGAGGCAGACTTCACGTGACTTTGGCACTGCACCGCACTACAAAACTAATGCTGTGGCCGAATCCCTGTGAGCGTTGAAGATTCGCCTGTTGTCTGCAGGAGTAGCGATGATGGTCATGTCGATGAATCTTTTGCTCCGAGCTTGATATCGAATTTGAGCTTCAATTGAGATTGCAGAGCGAGGGGGCCCTAACATTTGGGCGGGTGGAGAGTGAAACTGGTATGGGTAATCCGGCTGCAGCACTTGCAGCACATGAAATTGCAGCATGAGCCGCCACGACGGTTAACTTTGCCGGCGGTGGCGCAATTTGTGGAACAAACAGCCAGATCCAAGAAGTTCTGGGGAGCAGGGTGCTCTTGACATCTCTGCATTTAGCAGGTTAAGGTCCTGGGTCTGGTCCTGGGCAATCATTGATTGAATATGCATAGACTTCTCGTTGCGAGAAGGCGGGTTCTTGGACGAAGATGTTACTCGTTGTACTTGTCGTACTTCCTTCAGTATGGTTATTACACTGAACTGCGTTCTGTTCCGGCTATTCGCCGTATCGTGACCTTAGGTTCATACTGTCATTCCCGCCCTCTCCACCCAGTTTTGGGGACTCTTTGGCCTTCAGCCCCGGGCGTTGGCGCGTTCGGTGGTTGAGTGCCTAAGTGTCACGGCCGGCCACTGGTCCAACTTGAAATAATCGGTCATTAGTGGGGGGGGGTGGCAGGGGGTTAAGCCGATCAGCAGGGAAACCCGAGGGGATACTAAGCCGATCAGCGGGGCGGTGTAATCGAGGTGCAAGCCGCGGTTCGGAGTGGTGGTCGATGCAGCTACGGTGTCAGATAGGCAGCACGGTGGCAGCGTCGGTTGGGGCCAGACCCGGTGGCATCGCTGCTGTCGTCCGTTTAGCGTTAACACAGTGTAACAATGAGGACAAGAAGCGAGGTTATGGCCTCTTACTGATGTGTGGAGATGAGGTCTAGTTAGTGGATTACGTTTCGCATGCTGGATTATTGGCGGTTGCTGATCTGTCTCTACAAATGTCAGGTGATCGGATAAGGAGGGGTTTAGGGGAATTAGCTTTCAATATATTTAGTCCATGGCCCCCGGGCTTTGGTGGATACCCCCACAGTTGTACGGAACTTCTACATCTTGCCAGCGGTGACGCGTGCACATGGTACAGCGCTGTTAGATCCTCCCGGCGGCTTAACACCGACTCCAACTTTGCAAATCATAGACAGTGTGGTGATAGTTGCTTCGGGTTCACTCGTGCCAAGCGCCGTGGTAATTGAGCCTGATGTCATCGCTGTAGATGCACCGCATGGAGTGGATGCAGATGTATCGATGGATTTGGATTTGGAAGTGCAGGGTGGCTCAATGGTGATGGGCAAACGGGCAGCAGTAAATGAACATGTGGCTGTGGCAGCTGGGAGTGCGATAGCAAAATGTCTGCAGGTGGCACCCCTGGAGGAGGTGGAAGGAGAGCCGCGGCTGCTGTGCCCCTTGCTGCCCGGCGCCCCTTGCCACATGTTGTTTGCGGGGCTTAATGCGGCGGTCCTGCCGGGGTCATGTCAAGAGCCGCGGTGGAAGGCATTGACGAGCACCTCGAGCATTGACAAGCGCCATGCTGTTCGTAAAATGTGTCGAGGCTATATGGGGTGCACCATCAACAGGTGGGCATCATGTCCAGCACCAGGATGGCGGGAGCCAAAAGAAGGGTAGGAATGGACGAGCAGGAAAAATACAGAAGCCTCGACCATTAACCAGCTCCCCAGCGAGACAGCAGTGGTGGAGTCCATACCGCTGGCGGGAGCAGGCAGCCATCGGACAAGCTTGCTTCCCCACCCAGAGGCAGCATGTTAAGGCTCAGCAGCAACAGGAAGAGCTGTATCGACAGCAGCAGCAGGAGGATGACTGGCGCCATGTGCAACCACATGGCGATGGCAGCCATGCGGAGTAGGAGAAAACGAGAGTCGAGTGAGATTGCAAATTGAGACGTGAAGGCATCGACGTATGTACATGTATGTTGAGTGGCATGAGGACTGAGGCCGTTGCGTTGAACCTGATCTGGCCCGACTGCTGAGCAGGCTAGGCCCATGCAGTCATATATATAAGATGGGATCATGTTTTCTGCATATCGGGTGAATAGTGCAACAGCAGGCCTCAAACGTTGTTACAACAGGTAGGCAATAGGACGGAAGTGCACACGGAACCAACCCTGGGCCTTCATCCTCGCTCTACATTGCTGCGCATTCATGCTGTCACATCCACATACGGGACACCGACTGCATGCGGCCATGGCCAACGGCTAACCAAGCCTTTGGTTATCTCTGACCTCAACCAATTTAACCAATCTCGTCTTACTTCGCGCAATATACAGACGCCACCCGCTGAGACCGGACCCTGCTGCTCAAAAGCCGCTGCCGCCCACGTCAACGAAGACAATTACTCCTTTAGGACCGATTGTCAGTCTCACACACCATCAAGTCAGTCGTAGTACCTTTGCACTAAGACCACCTCCAAATGTACGACCGATACCTAATGCCATCCAGAGTTGCTTATGAGGGGCAAAGTGTTCCATGTGGGGGGTTTGCAAGTGGCCTGCAGGGGACATCGTTCCCTAACGATAAGTCCGCGAAATCTAGCTCCCCCACCACTGATTTAAGCTCCGATCTCAGCTCCGTCGATTTCTGAGCTGCCGCCTGGACCTCCTGACGATGAACACCCAGCAGCATGACAGCACAACTATTAGTGCGTACATGGATACCGGAACACCACACAATATCGAGGAGACAACTTAACATTAATAAAAACACCCATCGAGTCCCGTTTCCCCGAAAACACTGTTGTCGGCAGACTGCTATAGGTTGTCGTGTAGCTCTGGCGCCGACAAGGCAGTTTGTCGTACAGTCAATCACCCCAGCATGCAGCATGAAATGGACTCGCCAGCCTTGCAAATCCCTCCACTGACCAAAGGGACGGACCATACTGCTCCGTCAAGACGTGCTGCTATTGTGCGGCAATTCGCTGCCTGGCATTCGCCGGGTCACGCAACTAGTTGTGGTCCCGCGAGCGATAGTTACAGCAATCCGTTGTGTCTCGCCCGTTCCGTTTGTCGACAGGAACCAGATCCCAGACTGTGATCTGCCTGGAAAACAAGGTGGTGTCGGCTCCTGCGAAGCCGGGAAAAGGGCGTGGGCCCTTTAATCCGTACAGGTCCATTGCTTAGCCACACTGCTGTGCTGTCTCGCGGTGCAGAGAGCGGTCGGAGAAGCCAACGCACTTAGCAAGCGCAGTCCGTAAGCCGACGTTACAAGAGCAGTCTGGAAGCTAATCAGTCAAAATTTGCACGCGTCAGTCACCGACCCAATAGGGGATTGAGACTGCTACCGTCGCGTGACGGGGAATCGGCAGCACCATGCGCGAGGGTGATGTGAGTTTCGTGGTTTCCGGGTGCATGCCAGTACGGCAGCCAGATTTGGATATCACCTCCGAGATTCTCCAGAAGGGTCCAGAAATATCAGCTTACTGAGCACATTTCGGAGGCGTGGACACATGCGATCACCAAAGCGCAGATCATCTCAGAAACGCTAATCAAATTGTGAGGCCTTCGGCAATGGTCACGGAGAGACGGTCGCGCAAGTTGCATGTTCGATTCGCATGACGCCGTCAACTTCATGTCCTTTAAGAAGAAGCACGGCATCGTATGGACCGAAATATAGCGCGAGAAGCATTGGTGTGGCCTTGACCTCGGTCCAAGGAAGCAGCCAAATTTGTTTGTGCCCATACGAATTTTGTCAGCTACAGGCCAAATACTATACAAAATGGAATGTTAACGGCTTTCGATATTGCGTTTTATTGGAGCGAGATATTATGTTTGGTTGTTAAACACGGCCACACGGCCACACAGCAGGGGGCAAATTCTACAGGGCGGGCCCCCAGCACGAAGCGCTTCGCGCTGGGGCCCCGCCCCAAAAGCTGCCTGTCAAACGAATATGCTCCATTACCAACTATCTTACACTGCGTTTCTTCTCGTACATGGCCGTATTCCTATAGCGGAATCGGTCCAACAGTAGGGTAAGTTTTGGCGGCGGTTGTTGGAAGATTGGGTATTGAGTGATATTGATAGGGATCAACGAAAAGTTCCCGAGTTTGTTGATGGAGAAAGTAATTCACGGAAACCTGGGGTAACGGCATGCCGCTACCTGAATTGGATGGGTGTGGCATATGACCCAACCACGCCTATGGAGAAGTTGGAGCACTTATGAAGTGCTTATGCCGCGAAAGCATTATACGGCACTGATGCGCTTACGTTTGGGACGATGGGACCTCAACGCATCCTACTTTGCACACGTCCGCTGGGACGCAAAACCCGTCGAGTGTCGTTCATGCCGAATTTACCGTGGGGCGTGGTGGAGGATGAACACCACGTTTTAATGGAGTGCAGGTCTATGACTCTCTCAGGCGTGCTGTGGAGTTTCCCACGAGTATAGAAATGCAAGGAAAAATGTTGGCGGGATCAGGTGAAGTTCAGAAATCTTTTGGCACAGATTCAGAAGGCGCGAAAGGATTGTTGTTGTAACAAACTATACATTTGCCTGGATTTCGGTCAGATGTGCAACCCTTGGCAGATCTCCGTTGTGGGGGGACGCATATTGCTGCTGGCCAGTACGGCCGGTACAACATGGTCTGGCTCCGGACACGACGGCAGTGCCAAACCCGGTTTCCCTGGAACGCCCAAAATGGTATTACACGTGCTTAATCTAGAGTGTGTTATACTATCTGGAAGAACGTTTGGACATTACTAAAGTTTGCATGGTCATGTGTTCTGGTTTAGTGAGCTGTGTCGACGGGCCAAGCACACGACGCCAGCTGGACCAACCTATAGCTATAACAAACTAATGAAGTGAATGAAGCCCCAAACGGCACGCTTGCATTTCCGGACGAAGAGGTGTAATTGACTCCTACCAACTCACAGCAGCAGCTTCCTTCCGTAATGCTGCTCGTACAACGACCTCAGCGTGTGCCATGCATCCTCACTACGCCCTCGCGGCTCAGTTTTTTCACTAGAACATACAGATGCGAACTTGTGCCCTAGAAGTGTGGTTTACACACGGACGCCTTGGACTGATGCTTAACCTTGCAAAAACCTGTAAAGGTAAATGTTAGCACCTTGCGCCACCAAACAGAATTTTATTTATTGAAATTGATGCGGCCGTGTTATATAAGTTCCGGTGCCGCTGACATGCGCGAGGACATGTAACGCGCAGGTGCAAGGGGCGCGTCCTTTTATCAGCAGCTTCGTCCTAAAGCTACACGGAGTGAGCAAAGCGATGATATACAACCTAACGAAAGGGGCCTGGTAGTTGCTTAAAGGCTACTGTCCGTGAGCAAATCGGGACATAGGGCACGGAGATTGAAGGAATCGACCGGATCACCTGCTATAGCTGCTGCCCGCACCGGAACTCCCCAAGAGGTTCAAGGAGATACCAAGACCTGACCAACCCGTGCCATGGCGCATGGGGAATGTTGTGCATGTTAACTTCAGGACACCGACGAATTCACGCGTAAGCCCTCATGAGGCAAAGTAAGAGCATGGGAAAATGTATATGATGTAGGGCCGACATCTATGGCCTTTCGAACTCGAAAGGAGGAGAAGCAAACGCCGCTGCGCAGCAACAGCGACCAGCGGGATGTCTTCAAAGCACACCCTAAAGCTAAACGGAGTGAGCAAGTCTATGACCGGAAACAATAGCATTCATGTCCCTAATTTCTGCCGGGTCTCGGGCGAAGGGCAATTTTTCCACTAAGGTTTCGCAGGCCTTGGACTGCGCCGTGGGCTCGGACTGCGCCGTGGGCTCGGACTGCGCCGTGGGCTGCTGCTGGGCGATGGGCTTGCGCTCGAGCTTGGGCTGCTGCTGGGCGACGGGCTTGCGCTCGAGCTTGGGCTGCTGCTGGGCGACGGGCTTGCGCTCGAGCTTGGGCTGCTGCTGGGCGACGTGCTTGACGCTTGGGCTTGGGCTTGGGCTTGGGCTTGGGCTTGGGCTTGGGCTTGGACTTGGGCTTGGGCTTGGGCTTGGGCTTGGGCTTGGGCTTGGGCTTGGGCTTGGGCTTGGGCTTGGGCTTGGGCTTGGGCTTGGGCTTGGGCTTGGGCCTGGGCTTGGGCTTGGGCTTGGGCTTGGGCTTGGGCTTGGGCTTGGGCTTGGGCTTGGGCTTGGGCTTGGGCTTGGGCTTGAGGAGGGGCTTGGGCTTGGGCTTGAGGAGGGGCTTGGGCTTGGGCTTGAGGAGGGGCTTGGGCTTGGGCTTGAGGAGGGGCTTGGGCTTGGGCTTGAGGAGGGGCTTGGGCTTGGGCTTGAGGAGGGGCTTGGGCTTGGGCTTGAGGAGGGGCTTGGGCTGCGGCTAGGGCTTGGGCTGGCTTTAGGGCTAGGACTTTCCTTGGGGCTGGGGCTCGGGCTGGTTCTAGAATCGTCATCACCATTGTCGTCCCCACCTTTCCGGTTCGCGGGGAAATCCCTTGCCACTGTAAAAAAACATCAATCACACGAGGGCTTTTATTAAACACGGCGCGTTGCAAAGGAGAAGGCGGTTTCGCTTGGCACATTTGGCCTGATTTAGCGTACAGCGTATGGCGCGTGAGACACGGTGCCGTTTGGCAGCGTGCAACACTGCACTTGTGCTATGATACACATGAAAAATGCCCATAAAGCAGTGACGCACGGCACCGTGACATTAGAATATGGGAAGCCGCGCCCCACGACCATGTGCATGCTAAGAGTGTGTGCTAAAATATATAGTTGCGGCTTGGTAAGGATGCATGGTAAATCGTCCACACTTTGAAGAGGGGCAGTGGGTCATAAGAAGGCCAACGCTAGCTTCCATGCGTTCGGCGGCACATGCATGGCGTCAGGTGCGGCCACGCACTGGGGCGCGTTCCACTGGACCCATCCACCGGGCAGTGTTTCCGCTACCGTGACACGACTCCAAAATGACAAAGCTCGTAGATCTCTCTTATTAAATGTACTAGAAGCTGTGCGTGTGCGCACGCGACGCACGAATATTGTCTGATTGGCCCTGACGGCCTCAGCAAGCGTTGTTAGCCATAAAGGCCCAATCGAGTTGGGCTCACCTGCGCTTACGCTTAGCAGGGCCAGCAGCAGTAATCCAAGCAACGTGGTGTGGGATGCCATCTCAGTGCAGCACGTCCTGAGTAAGTCGAACAGGGATAACCCGAGAGGGCCTGCGACGAGGAAGGCGCAACATCGCACAGGCAGCTCTTGGCCGATTACAAACCATAGTATTAACATAACATGAAGGTACCTTGCGGCCACGTCGATATGGTGCGCGCAATTACAAACAAGGCGACTGTTGCGCCAGGTTGCGTTGCCACGGAATCCAACATATGCAATCACACATTTAGGCCAAGGAGCTGCAAGTGAAGGATCTGAGCAAGTGGTCTCTTCGAGTGCCTTACCGTGTACCGTATAGAACTGTGTGCCTTAATGCCCAGTTATGTCCTCGGATGCAAAGATGAGAGAAAATATTGCCTGGCCAAGGAAAATATTTTATCCTCTTGTTTAGTCACGACGAAATGCGGGCTCAATCCAGGAGCCATGCAGTCCCAACCCAACCCAACAAGCACGCACTCAACGATTTGAGTAAGTTGACTTGCGATGCCTCGTCTGGGTGGTAGCCTGGTTCCTATATTAGTCTTTAATGCACGGTCAGCTGGCCAACTGGCTCTACTCTTCGTGAGTTTGGAGCCCACCACACGCACACTCAACGATGTTGTTACTGGAAGTCGTACTGTTGGAGGATTCGCTGTGTAAAACGGCAATCTCCGGGACTGTTGGAGTGTCTAATGGTAGCTCTCAATAATTAATGCGGATGCTTTTATTCCGAGACGACGGTTACAGGAATGGCATAGTCAGAGCGCGGCCAAGGAAAGGTGAAACAAGCCCTTACTCCCCGGAAAATACATGCTTGATTAAACCAACAAGTAAATTACGACAGCATCTACCCAACGGTGATTGTGCGCTAGCCGCGGAAGCCAAGAATCGAGTGCGTACGTACACTCACAGCGGAGGTACGACGGAATGGAAGAAGGTAAAGCAAGATGGCGGAATGATTGAGATTTATCTTTCGAGGTAGCTACAGTAAGGCTGACTGGATCCGCCTGGGGCCGTTCCCACAGGACAATCTGACTAATGTAACCATTCGCCAGCTGGCATTACCTGCAGGTAATGCTTAGTCCAATTATGCCATTCGAGCCATTGTTGGAGGTTTGTCGTATTGTGGCACCTCTAGCCAGTGTAACCCTTATTGTCACAGAACTAGATCACTCCATCAGCTCCGGCTCAAGCCAGCCTGCACTGCACAGCTGTTTTTTCACGTTGGATCAGTAGCTGGTTAACTCATCAGTCCAAACCTGCTCATGCTTCGCTGGAGAAGTCATGCGTACCAAATCGAAGCAACCGCAAACATTCTTGCCGGCCTGCATAACGTCAGTAATGTGTTAGTATTTTGCACCTTGAGTTGCTTTACCCCCCCAATGGTGTAACGGGCCCATACGCGTCGGACCCAAGGGCCAGCCGAAGGCTATAGATATCATAGAAATGCAGAAGGAAAACTGTATATATCATAACGCAAAAAGAAAATTCATGCCGAGATGAGAGAACTATCCAGACTGCTATGTCGCTGCAGCTGCTGCAGCGCGCCTGCTTAGCAGTACCTGGCTACGTACGGTCTCCACTTACGTGCAAAGCTGACGTCCCGGGTGAGAATTTTTAAAAAAGGTCGCTAACAGACTTCCCAGTTGAGACACCCTGTTAGCCTCTGTCCTTAGTCATGTACTGTGGATAAGGTTTGCCAACTTCAGCTGGCCATCCGCTACCATCATATTCTTCATAGTCCAGAAAAAGTTACCTGAGACTTGAATATTAGCATACCATTTCATCTAAAATCCCAACAATCGCTGGACTAAGGTGCTCGCTTCGGTAAAGGTAAATTTTCAGGTTAAACCGAAAAATGTGGTTTGCAACCGAGATGTATGGCGTATGCAAGTTGCTCGGGCCGGCCCTCGTTGGAGCTTAACCCTTGTGTGTTGCCGGTTTAATACTGTTGGCTTAGTCTTTTTCGTCAATCTGGGCGCCTGTGTTGCTTTGCTTTGATTTCCCGCCTTAGCAGCAGCGCCCGTTTGATGTGCCCCGTTTTCGTTTGTTTTCATTAAAATCAGCTCCAACAATGTAAGGAGCTCCAACCAGCAGTTGAGTTTCCTCGTCAGCGACAATATGGCTTTTGAACATTGCGTGCGACCTCGAGCTCCGCCGCTCAGCGATGCTGAGTTCCAGCGTCTCCAAGATTGTAGAGAAAAGCTGGTGGTGATAGGCATGGATTAGCAGGGGAAGCTAGGGGAGCTGGAGGCCCCGCGGGGATTGGTCAGCGGAGTAACTAAGGGTGTATTTCCCCAGGGATTAGGGCACGGAAGTCCTTGGTACGAGCTTACCACATAGTTTCGTTCCATAAGGGAACCAAAGGTTGAAAAGGCGAGGTAAGTTTGCCAACAACTTAGCCGTTTGAGCAAGTATCGATGGAGGACAGAGGGTTAATCCCTGGCCTTAATCCGCACTGGAAATGCACCCTAAAGGTCGAACTGGCTAAGGCACCGTTCTTACCAAGAGCTACAACTGCATCAGCAGACGCGCGGAAGGGGGCAATTCTGCGGGCTAAGTTGTAGCACAGCCTTGGGCGGCTGGCTGTGTTGTTAGTGAGCGGTGTGTTTGGTTGTTGGGCCTTTGGTGGGCAGCCTTTGGCTCCGGGCTATAGGAGCCGGTCAGCCCTAGGCGTTAGGGTACACCATCTATCGTGACCAGACCCCCTCGGGGTCAAGGAGGCTCGCACAGTGCGAGTTAGCCCAGCGGAGGGCAGCCCTGGCTCCAGGATAATGGACCACTCAGCCCTAGGCGTTAGGTTACACCACCTGTCGTGACCAGGCCTTCTCCTTGGGGTTAAGGAGGCTCATGGTGTTGTCGGCCACGAGCGTCTCAGCTGAATGTGCAGTGCGCTCACTCAACTCCTTGGCCCGCTGCACCGTGAGTTTGCGCTCACCCACGGCATATGCTCCTCTAGGGGCTTGGAAGCTGGTGCCTGTCGGCCAGGTGTGAGGTGATTGACTGGAGCAGAGTACCATTTTACTCCAATGATTGTCTGGTGCATGTTCCGTTCCTTCTTTGGCCTGTAGTCAAAAAGAACTCTAGGACTAGGAACTGTGCCTTCTGGCTCCGGAGTAAAGCTAGTGGTAGACATCTTGTTGGGAAGAATGTGTTGACATACTAAGTCATGCTAGATTATTAGGCCTCTATAAAAACCTGCCTGTCATTTCGGCTGGATTTGAAGGTATTATGTTCCAGGTGCTGTCTGGTTTCCGTGCCTTCTTAACCTACCTACCGTTTTGACTTGGCAGCATCAGCATTGGCCCCCATCCTGTCCCGTGGTTGGCATATTGGATAGGCAGAAGTGAGAGGTGTTCATGTAGAGCATTACATGGATTCATGCTCACCGGTGATGTAGGCTTCTGTCTTCGGCTGGGAGAACAGTAGATAACTGACCTGACCTATGGGTCAGTGCATGCCTAAGTGGGCACTGCGTGCCCTGGTGCACCGCATCCAAATTTCCTGCCTGACCGGTAGCCGACCCCAATCCCTAATCTTTCAGCCCTCAGCACCTCTGTCTGCATGTTCTTCCCAACAAGATGTCTACCACTAGCTTTACTCCGGAGCCAGTAGGCACAGTTCCTAGTCCTAGAGTTCTTTTTGACTACAGGCCAAAGAAGGAAAGGAACGTGCACCAGACAATCATTGGAGTAAAATGGTACTCTGCTCCAGTCAATCACCTCACACCTGGCCGACAGGCACCAGCTTCCAAGCCCCTAGAGGAGCATATCGCACAGAGCTGCAGTTTGTTCTTGGACGCTTGCATTGCAACTGCCAGAGCTGAGTTCCAGAGTCATCTGGTCAGTCATGGAGACAAACTTCAGCAGCTAAACGATGACCTCAAGCAGCGCATCAATGATCTGAACAGTAAACTGGAAGAGCACAAGGAGGTCACTTCGAGCCCACAGGAACACAGCACTGCACTTAAGCAGGGGCTCGTGGGTGAGCGCAAACTCACGGTGCAGCGGGCCAAGGAGCTGAATGCGCGCACTGAGATGCTCTGGCCAAGTGGAGTTCCATGCAGGGCGAGCTGGCCACAATGCGCAATTAAACGGTGGACGCAGCAGCCTCGGTGACGGTGGCAATGAAATCCTTAGATAAGCGCATGGAAGCTCTGGAGAAGCATCTCAGCATGTACACCGCGAGTGGGGCTAAAGAGCTGGCAGCGGGAAGTAGTACCATCACCGGTGCACACACTGACAGCTGTTCGAGCAACGGGGCAGATCTCCAGGCCTCGGGCTACCCTTCCGAGCTGGGCAAAAGTGTAGGAATGCATTACCGCACGTGTCACCATGCTTAAGGAGCGCCTTAATGACTGGGAGCGGACACGCACTGAAGCCCCAGCAGAAGGTCCGCGCGGGATGGCTGATGGGGCTGCGGGGGCGGATCACACTGGGCATGCAGCAGGCCGTCTGTGATGCAGAAAACCCACAAGCAATACAAGAAGGAGCAACTGCAGCAGCCAGGACAGCAGCAGCACTCGGGATGGCAACATCAGCTGGAGCGGCAGCCGCAGCAGCGCCAGGAGCAGCCAAAACAGCAGCAACAGCAGCAGCCCAAACCAAAGCCTGACAGAACCTGGCGCCGCAGCCACAAGACCTTCGAAGCTGGTGGCGGCCGCCACCGGCCCACTGCCCCAGGGAACCGAAGGTGGCAGCGGGCTGCAAAGGGGTGGATACAGCAACTGGCGCCTCTGTCCCCAAGCGGCCCCAAGTGCAACCCGAGGCAACCAGCAGCGCCTGCAGACACATCGACCACGGTGCTCTGATCGTCGATGGACTGCCAGCAGATTGGGTACATGATGAGGTGATTCAGAAACTGCAACGGCGAGTACAGCAGCTGACGGGGCTGAAGGTCGTGTTCAAGGACTGCACTGTTGAGGCACACCAGAGCATCACCGTGTGCAACAGTAGGCGAACGACTCAAAATGGGTCCACCTCACGACAACTCCGGCATCGTATCGAGCCCTATAAGGGATACAGAAGCAGCTGGGCCTGGATGCTGAGGGTGAGGGAGCGGGGGAATCATTCCCGGCAGTACAGGTGATGTTGGTGCTTATGGCCAGTAGTGAATCGTACAGGAGGGACTACCAAGATGTTTTCTGGCACTTGGCCGGCATCGAGCGGGCACCGTCATGGTGGGACACACACTTAATGGTGCTCACTGAGCCAGGCAGCGGCATCTGGGAGAAGGTAGACACTAGCAACTTGGTCGCAGAGCTGAGGCAGCGGAACCCAACGAATGAGTAGGAAGCATGCTGGGGTGGTGATATTAATCGATTGCATTCGGCTCCTTATTGGGGCAAATCGACCAGATTAAGGCAGTGCGAGGACTGCTTAAGCATGGCGTGGTCATTCTAACTGAGACGAAGGCGCCTGTTATTTGCAAAAACTTGCCAAGGAGCAACTAGTATTGTATGGCTATAGCCATTTCATGCGCACGAGGGCCCATGCACGGGCTCTCAGAGGTCGGGCGGTGTATCCGTGTTTGCTCGAAGCGCGATGGCTCCCCATGTGTGAGAATTAGGCCAGACAAATGCTCCAGTGGGGGTGGACGTTGCCTGGCTTCGATTTCATAATGTGCTCCCTGGAGGTCGGGTGCTCCTTCGGGGGCCAGGTTACTGCTCACCCCAGGGCAGTGCTTTTAAAACTTTTTTACCGTGGTAATGTTTTAGCGACCAAGTGGTTACTGTGGGGGTTTTTCGTCGGTAACCACCTTACAAAAACTTTTCCCCAGCGAGTGTGCTCAACAGGAGCCCACTGGGATGTTCCTTACTTTTCCTGTGCTACGAGGCTTCGCAACCGTGTTTGGGGTTTTCAAGTATTAAGTTAATGCAAGTCCATATAGTTATAATGAACAAGCCATCTGAGCAAGCCTTCATCAACTTTGACTCTATGTACAGCGACACATTCCCGGCCGAGCTCAGTCACTGCTCCAAGCGTCAAACGTTTTCCAGGTGGTCACTACGTGGGTCTGCGACCAAATTTCCTGGCGACCACGTATTTACTTGCAGGTGACTCGTTAAATTTCCTAGTGACCACCTTTCGGAAGGGAATTAATTTCTCAGTAACCACTTGGTCACTAGTAACCACTTTTAAAAGTACTGCCCCAGGGGTCCAGTGTTTACAGCAGCGCTGACGGGAGTGGCCTTGCGTTCAGTGACGTCCCTGACACAGTATTTGGCAGCATTACTGGCGAGCTTGACAGGCTGCGGCGTGAGGGCGACGAGGTGCTATTTGCAGGCGAATTTGGTGCCCGTACAGTAGCTATTCCAGACCTGCCCGAAACGCTCAAACACTCCCTCCTAGGCATCCATCGCGCGAATAGTGATATCGGCGTCAATTCTTTTGGGTGGAGGTTGGCACAGATGTGCCTTGATACTGGGAACCGCGATTGTCAATGGGCAGGCACTCGGAGACAGGCATGGAGCCCATACATTTCATAACTCTCTTGAGGGGTGCAGTTCCATCGACCTATGCCTTGCATTGCATGTGCTCTTGGGGCATTTAGACACCCTCAAAGTCCTGAATTCTTACCTGTGGGGTGAGTTGGACGTGTTGAGCAATCATCAGCCGCTCATTCTTCACGCTGCCACGAGGCCCAGGACTGTGTGAAGACGCCGGCCTACCCTGGCATGCAAGCGCATCCCATTCTTTAATATTTCGCGTAAAGGATGCTTTACCTACCTTTTCTGTGACCCGGACGGTAGCACCGCCGCAGCCATCAGCTCGAACGAAGGGTCACGGAAGGAGGCTTGTGAGGGCATGGATGACATGCGTGCCCTGTTCAGGACGTGCGGTAGGGTGGCTTTCAGTACAGCACGAGGACGGGGGATTTCCGGGGACCCCGAGTGGTGGGACGAGGCGTGTGCCAATGCATGGAAATGATGAATTTCCCGAGGGCGGTCAGGGATCCCGTCTCGGGCAAGCTGCCGGACGCACATAGGGTTACTTGGAAGGCGAAACACCGTGCCTTCAAGAGGGCTTGGAAGGCCGCAATTCAGGAGACCGAAATGGAAAACATGCGTAAGAGGATTGCAGATGCCCGTTTAAACCCGCGCGGCCTGTGGACATGGCTGCGTGGGGGTAGCCCGCCACCATGGGGATTGGAGATGTTAACGTTTTCACTGACCATTTTTGCTGAGTGCTTAACAGTGGTGGGGACGGGCGTCGCGGCTTCCCTGGTAGGCTCGGAGACATTCACAATTAAATTTCATTTTCCTGTCGTAAGTGCACCATCTAGTGATCGAGGCTTCCCAAGTAATTCTCACTAGACGAGGCACTTAGTACTCAACACGCTTAGCGCTCTGTGCACGATGTACTGGAGCCACGGGGGGGCGTCGCATTGGCCCCAAAGCAGCGCCGCCTGCAAAGCAAGACCAACAAGATCCCCGGGAAAAACTCCATAAGGAGCAGGAAGAACGGCCGAAGCAGCAGCAGCCAAAACAGCAACCAAGACCTAACAGAGCCGTCGCTGATACCACCACCTCCAAAGCCCCAAAGGTGACGGCGATCACTACCAGACCACATGAGGTGGCCGCAAGCTGCAGAGGGTTTGACATGACAGCAGGCGCCCCTGCTCCCAGGCCCCCCAAAGCACTGGCTGAGACTACCAGCAGCACCGATGGACATATAGACCGGGGTGCACTGGTCATCGACGGACTACCAGCTACTTGGACGCAGGAGGAAGTGATCCAGAAACTGCAACTGTGCTTGCAGCAGCTTACGAGCATGAAGGTTGTGTTCTTAGATTGCACCGTCGAGGCACACCCGAACGTCGCTGCGTGCAGCAGCAAGCGGACAACCCAGCGTGTTCGAATCACGACAACCCCAGCGGCATATTATGCCCTGTACTCATTACGGAAGCAGCTGGGCCTTAATGCGGAGGAAGGAGCGGATGAGTCGTTCCCGGCTGTGAGGGTGTCACTGGCGCTCACAGCACTTGGCGAATCGTACAAGAAAGGGTACCAGGACGTATTTCGGCACCTAGTCGATAGTAAGAGGGCCCCTTCATGGCGGGGTACTCACCTCATGGCGCTTACTGAGCCAGACAGCGGTGTCTGGGCGAAAATAGACATCCGCAAAATGGCTGCAGAGCTGAGGCAGGCAGCTAAGTAGGGAGCACGCCGGGGGGGTAATAGCATCCGTTTCCTTATTTGGAATATCCACTCCTTCTCGGCAGGCAAGTTTGACCAAATTAAGGCTATTCGTGGATTGCTCAATCACGATGTTATCATCCTTACAGAGACGAAGGCGCCCGTTAATCGCACTCGTGCCAAGGAGCAACTAGTATTGCAGGGTTATAGCCACCTTGCATGTACTAGAGCACCGCGCACAGGCTCTCGAAGGTCAGGCGGTGTATCTGTGTTTGTGCGTGATGAGCTGGCCCCCTGCGTGAAAGAAGTGGGCTTAACGAATACACCCGTTGGGGTGGAGATCGTCTGGTTGCGATTCCATAGCGTTCTCCCGGGAGGGCGGGCGCTCCTACTGGGGGCTGGTTACTGCTCGCCCCAGGGGTCCAGCGTTTATAGCAGCACGGATGGTAGTGGCCTGGCGTATAGCGAGGTCCCCGACGCTGTATTTGGAAGCATTACTGGCGAGCTAGATAGACTGCGGTGCATGGGTGATGAGGTGCTTATCACAGGTGATTTTAATGCCCGTACAGCAGCTATTCTAGACTTGCCCGGAGTAAATGGAATAGGGGCACACTCCCTCGTCGGCGTTCCCCGTAAAAATAGAGATAGTGGGCTGAATTGTTTTGGCCGCCGATTGGCACAAATGTGTCTTGACACAGGGCTAGCCATTGTCAATGGGCGGGCACCTGGTGATGTGCCCGGGGGCTTCACTTACTCCAACTCTACTGAGGGTCACAGTTCTATTGATCTGTGCCTTGCATCTTACGGGCTCTTCGAGCAGATTAACACTCTCAAAGTCCTTAGATCTTACTTAAGGGGAGAGTCTTATGTGCTGAGTGATCATCACCCGCTTATCCTTCGCCTGCATGCCGTTTTGAGGCCAGGGGCTGCACGGGGTCGGAAGCCTCACCTAGCACGTGAACGGATCCCTATTTTTGATATTTCACGCAAGGGACGCTTCACTGAGCTTTTTCGTGAACCAGATGGCATTATTACAGAGACCATCAACTCTCTCAAGGAAAAGCTTGTAGAAGGGGCACCCTGTGACGAAAGCATGAATGACCTGCGCACCCTTATCAATAAGTGTGCTAGAGAGACGTTCGGCGTTGCACGGGGGATGGAAAAGTCTGTGAAGCGTGACTGGTGGAACGAGGACTGTGCAGCTGCGTGGAATGATATGATGAGTTTCCGTAAGGAGGTCAGGGACCCCGTCTCAGGCAAGCTGCCCGATCTACATAGGACTACCTGGAAGGCCAAGCACCGTGCCTTTAAGAAGGCTAGGAAGGCCGCTATTCAGGAGTTTGAAATGGAAGATATGCGGAGGAGGATTAAGGACGCCCGGTCCAACCCACGCGGATTGTGGACATGGCTGCGTGGGGGAAAACCACCTCCTTGCGGGATCTCAGATATTAATGCTTTTACCGAGCATTTTTCCAAGGTGCTTAATGGTACAGGAGAGGCGAGGCAATGCCGCAATGAGGGTATTCAGTTTAGATGGCTGGACGAGGACCAGGTGACGCACCGACGGGAATTAGCTGCTTGGCTTAACAAGGATTTTACGGAGGATGAAATTGCTAGTGGCCTTAAGGCTATGCGCAACAATAAGTCCGCGGGCCTGGAGGGAACCCCGGCCGAGTATTATAAGTACGCTATCAGGGAAACTGAAGGGCAGCAACCCGTGCTTGTATTGGCGCCTTACTTAACGGTGCTATTCAACCGCATATACGGAGCTGAATACCCGAGGGAGTTCACGACTAGCACCCTGTCCCCCGTATTCAAAAAAGGGGACGTGTCTTGCTGTGACAATTACCGGGGATCGCAGTTGGGGGTCCCCTGTGCAAACTTTATGCCAATATCATAGGGAGGCGATTAAATAATTACTGTGAGGGCAATAGGCTACGTGCCGTTAGCCAGGCTGGATGTAGGCATGGTTTTGGCACCGAGCATCACTTGTTACATTAAGGCATCTTATCTCGAAGCACACTGTGGCCGGAGCCAGGCCGCTTATTATCATGCAAATTGACTTTAGTAAGGCGTTCGACTCCGTTGACCATGAGACACTTTGGGATGTCGTATGGGCTACACGGGCGCATCCTCGATTCTTTAAAGGCTAGCTATGCTGACGTGAAGTTTCGGGTCAAGTTAGGAAATAAGTTGGGACCTGAATTCAAGGTGGGGCGTGGTGTTAAGCAAGGGTGTCCCCTTAGCGTAACCCTTTTTGGACTCTTCATAGAAGTATTCGCTCATTACATTGATGCCCATGATGCTAATTGCCGTGTATGCCTCCCCAGCCGATGGAGCACCCTTCGTGAGCAGAGTGTTAGCCTGGCGGGCGGTGATCTCACTAACCTACTTTTCGTTGACGATGTGTCACTGGTAGCGACAGGGCACGATAGAGCTGAATGCCTTCTGGGGCTACTCGAAGCCTACTGCAAAGCGACGGGTATGGCCGCGAATGCCGCCAAGTGCGAGGTCCTCATTTTTGGGGGTGCTACGCGTGAGCGGAAGCGGCTTGTTGAAGCTGAGTACCGGTTAGGTGGGGCGGGGTTGCGGGTGCTGACCGGCAACGAGATGGCACGGTATCTCGGGTTGCACAATGGCCCAGGAGTGCAGTTCTCAGCATGTACCAAGCAACTACTCACAGCAGGAGCCGGCCACATTTGGGCTCAGCACCCTGTGTCGTGATAAGAAAGTACCACCCCCAAAGCTATGTATGTCTCTCTACAATACACTAGTTGTACCGGTGTTTTCTTATGGAGCGCAAGTTTGGGGACCTGACTTCATTAATGTGAATTTTGAAGGTGCTATGGCTAATCCCATGGTCCAGGAACAGCGTGCTTACATGCGAACCGTAGTTGGGGCGAGGAGCCCGACTATGGTTTCCCTATATCGCGAGCTGTCACAGAGGCCACTCCAGTTCCATTGGACCAATCTTGTACTTAGGTTTTGGAACTCTGTGGTTAAGAGGCCGGGAACGTTGTGTCACCGGGCATTTGTCGCTGACCTGGAGTTGGCACTTGGGGGCGTCACTGAGTGTTGGGCAAGCAAGGTACTAGCCTTTCTTACTAGCTTAGGAGTGGAACCCCCAACTAATACGCGCGGTAATGATCTTATATCGTACTACACCACCCTTAAATTGCCAGTCGAGAGCATTCTTAAGGTATTTGCCAAGCGGCTTGATGCTCGGTGGGAGTGCCCGAATACCTTGGGTGACCCCCGCGTCTTCCCCATAGGAATTACCGGAGCCAAGGCGTGTCGCTATATGAACTGGATGGGAGCTGCCCCGTCAAGGGGTGCGCGTCTTGATTGGTTGGAGCACACTAAAGGGACCATGCCCCAGCGACTTCATCATGTGCTCATGCGTTTTCGGTTAGGCTGTTGGGAGTTAGAAGTTAATAGGCCTAATGGGCGTGAGCGCACCGCGCGTACCTGCAGGCTTTGTGACTGTGGAGCGGTTGAAGATGAGTTCCATGTTTTCGAAGAATGTCCCGCTTACAAGAGCATACGGGCTAAGTATGATGGTGACCTAGTCCTTACGGGGCGCAGCATGCGCACCACTATGACTGAGGCGCCAGCCCCTGGCATTGGCCAGGTACCTCTCGGAAATCTGGGAGGCCAGGCACGTCGCGCTGAGGCGCTTCGCCCTGAAGCGGACGAGGGAGAATGCAGATGACCTCCCGCGAACCCGCATCAATACCAATACAACGTCCATGGCCCCCCCGGCTTTTACGGACACACCCGCACTTGTGTGCGGAACTTGTAACTTGTAACTTTAGCGGCAGGCTGGTGCCCTAGTTGCCCGCATACTGCACTGTGATGAGTTTTGACACCAAGGATCGTGTTGAGGAGGCTTGTTGGGCAGGGAGTAGCCAGTATAGCTGGCTCGATGTGGATCGAGTAGAGCACCATTGGGGGTTGTCGGCGTGGCTCAACACTGATTCCACGGAAGCCAAAATTACCAGTGGCCTCAGCACCGTGTGCATTTAATAAGTCCGCGGGCCTGGAGGGCATCCCGGCCGAGTACTACAAATACGCGATCAGGGAGAGCAAAGGGCAGCAGCCCGTGTTCGCCTTGGCAACATACTTCACGGCGCTGTAAATCGTGTGTAAGGGGCCGAGTACCCGCGCGGATTCACTACTAGCACCCTTTCCCCGGTTCTTAAGGAAGGGGACGCATCCAGTTGTTGGACGCGTCCTGGTGGAGCTGTGGAGCCGTGGTGGAGCCGTGCAGGTAGGCAGAGTTCTCGCAGGACGCTTGCTGGCTCGTGCTGCTGGGTTTCTTTGGGATGTCACGGTGGAGTGTACTAGTGGTGCTGACTGTGGGGAGTGCAGGGGCTCGCAAGTGGGTGCACCTGTACTCAGGTGGCTCAGAGCAAGACGGACCATAGGGGCACTGGAGGCCTGGTCTGCTTGGCCGAACTTACCGCAGCAAGGTGCCTATCGGAAAGATCGTGCACAGGCACCTGGGTTTCGTCAGGGAGCGTTCAGAAGCGCTGCTTTCGTGCATGAGGTGCGTGGGGCGCGCCAGGTGGCCTGGGAGAGGGCTGGCTTCACCCACTGGCTGCACCAGTCGATCAAGGAGCTGCAGCTGGCGGTGCCTGGCCTCACGGTCAGCTGCATCTCCCTCTCGGCACACAGATTGCGGTGAGGAAGCGTGACCACGGTGGCCAACGCCGTAGCCAGCTTGGAGGCCATCAAAGAGCACGGGCGATCGAAGTCAGAAGCAGTGCAGCTGTACGTGAAGAAGTCGATGGCGGTGCGCCGCTCGGTGGTAGAGGAGATGTGAGGGACCCGGTGTTCGGGGGTGTATGCATGTAGGCCGGCGCCAGCGTGGCGGCCTATACGCGTGTGCAGTTGCTCGCTTTCAGGGTCCTGTGTGTGACCACGCCCATGGTGGGCCTGTGCGGTGCCTGGCGTTCTCCCCATTTCCCAGTTTGCACTTCCTTTATAGATAGTTAACGTGACCCCGTTTAAAGTTGTCAGTGGTTGCGCTTGTAAGTGTTCGCGTCTCATAGCATGGCGCACTTGACTCAAAGTTATTGCAACCCCTCGTGAGGCGGTGGAGTCCCACCTGGAGTCGCTAACACAATCGCACCGCACCGCACGCATCAAGCCAGAAACACTACCAAACAATACCCTCTTATGTTTTTAGGGTAAAAGGGTTTTCCGTTAGCGACTCCAGGATGGGACGGCTTGTTCTGGGTTGCATGTGTATGTGTGTATTACATAGTCGCGGGGTGTGTTCCCCGTACCTGCAAACCGCCCAATACTAGCCGAGGGCTCAAGGGCTGCCAGATCGCCTATAAGCACCGTCCTACCTCGCACTTCAGACAAAGCAAGTAATAAAAGAGACTAAGGACAAAGGGAACGATAGAGTTGCGGTAGGACCCGACGTTCCAGCAACCAATATCTGATTTTGCCGTACACCGGACAGTCCAGCAAAACGTCCTGGGAGGGGGACATGACCCCACAGTTTAAGTACTGTACAAGAAGTACTAGTCATAGTAGTTGTAGTAGTCGTAGAAGTCTTTCGCATCTTCAATATGGCTATTAGTGCCGTATCAGGGGCATACCCGCTCCTCCCTAAGTTTATAACGCCCCCCCTTGCGCGCTCTGTTCGCCGCCAATGCCCAACAGCATAGCCTAAACTGCATAACCTTTCGATTTGCTGAACGTGGGATAAACGTCGTGGTATGGGGAGCACGTCCTTCCTGCCCGCTTGCTCGGCCGCCAGACCAATCCAATGCGAATACTTCGCCATGTGAATTCCTGGTTGCTTGGCGCCTGACGGGTACACATCTGGCTGGACAACGCGTATGCCTTCAACCACTCATCAATCGGGTTGCAAAGTTATTCGTGTACCACCATAGGCATTTCCCACGTTGCGGCTCGGATCATTACGACACATATACACCGCCGACGTCGAAATAAATGTAAGGGGGAAGACGCCTAAAGCAGCATGCCCCACCGCCCGGATAGACCCTATGTTTTCCGTACTGGGATCCGGCGAAACAGGCCCAGCTCATACGTAGGCCGCACAGAGCCCCACACAGGCTGCTATTTGCAAAGCTCTCGCAATATCCTCTGCGCTACTTTTGGGCCGCGTGCTATCGGCTTTTGGAATAGAGTAGTGACCCAGCCAGGGTCCCTTGCGCGCACAACTCTACGCCAGGAGGTCCTCCTGGTGTTGATGGGGGAGGAACTCGCAGATGGTTAGGCTCCAAGCTGTTCCGCTTTTTGGGGAGTACGCATATTTGTGTGGGACGGATTAGCTGCTGGGGCCCCAGGTGCTGGTCGCTAGATGCAATAGAGCGGGTCTGGTGACACCTTTGTGTATGTGAAGATTTCTGGGTTCGAAACCTGGTCAGAGCCCCGACGATGGATATTTAGATCTACAAATCGCTGGTAAGGTGTGCAAATGATGCCAGTTGATGGATTAAGTTTCGCATGCTGAGTTGGTAGTGATGGCTGATCTGTCTCTGCAGATGCCGGGTGACTGGATGAGGAGGGGTCTAGTTGGCAGGATCCAAACCGCCGTCCGTTGTACGGTGTAACCTACTTTCAAAATATAGTCCATGGCCTCCCGGCTTTGACGGATCCCCCCCCACTCGTGCGGCACTAGTAACTTGCTTATGGGGGGATCGCGCGTGAACAGAGGATCTGCAAGTTTTGCCAGCCCCAAACCGTGGAGGACCATGATCTCTGGGAGCGCCCAGCCTACACTCGCCGTCGGGTTTCAGGTGGATCAGACTACGGCTGCGGTTGACCAGCTGATTGTTGTCAAACCTTATCCACAGTGATTGGGTAACGAGGGTAAGAAACAGCTGGAAGGCGCACTGCGATGGCATACCAGTCTGGGAAGTTCAGTTTGACATGTTTCCTTGTGTTGGATGATAAGATAACGGCTTTTCTCATGGGATTATATTGACTTCGGACAGCCCTGGGCCGGCCCTTAGGGCTACGGACTAGGGAATGCGTCAAGGTTGCGTCCACAAGCAGTCAGATGCGTATACTACTGGTTAGCCAAGCCATCGGAAACGGTACAGCAAGTGGTCTCGGACGTAACGGCCTAGGCCGCCATTAGCGCCTTTGAGGCGGCGTGCAGGTTCAGCAGCAGCTGCCCCAACGCCACCCTAAGCATCTCTCCCTGGGTGTCCATATAACCCCCGGCATAATCCGCATTGGTCATCCTCCACATGCTCCTATAAAAGGCCGGTCGGTGGAAGAGCAGATGCTGTGAAAGTTTGCAAGAAGCCTCCGATTTGCTGGCCGCTAGACTGAGGCTTTGACCAGAACTGCCATCGGCAGCCCGTAAAGTTACCACCACACGCTTCGGAATAACTATACACGCGCTATTTGCAAAGTCGTAGGGCAATCTTCGTGCATAGACCTCATGTGCTCACCGCACACGGCCAACGGGCGCCTGGGGCCTTAGTACGGGGGATCGGAGCATGTTCATGAGGCACACTCAACCGTCAATCCACATGCACCTGGGGAAGCGGACCCAGGATTGTCCCCTGAACAACTGCCACGGCATTACGGCTATCCAGCAGCGCGAGGTACTATGTCATACGAGGCCCTGGATCACCTCAGCTGGCCGGGGGATCAGCCAACTCATCAAAGTCTGCAAGGCACGTTTTCCGCGGGTCACACAGAGGAGGGCTGTACTGCAGTTCCCGCATCCCAATTTAAGCTGTGAGTGACGGGGAAGCGGCTTTGCGCCAGCTGCTGCAGACGTTTTTGGGAATTTAATGCTCTCAAAACGTATCCCGTTTGCCCACCTACCTTCCTTTAGGAAATTCACTATCAACGTTACTGCGCGGGGCCGCGGCTCCAGCAGTGCAATGTCTCCTACGAGCAGCGCTTCGCGTGCGAGGAGCGCGAGAGCTCTCTAGTATACAGCGGCCCCCGGGCCCCCCGACCTGAGCATGCCACTGGCAGCAGCATTGCGCATCAGCTGCGCATCAGCGGAATATAAATAACAGCCCTCCAATATGAAGGCTTTCGTCTCCCCCTCCTCAATTTCCCCCTCTCCCAGTCGTCAATTCTAGCTGAGCGTAATGTTGAAATGCAGCTCCTGCGCCAGGAAGGTCATGTCGTTGGGGCTCGCCTTGGGCTTGGTGGGCAGCTTCACGATGGCGTCCATCAGGCTCATATCCCAGATGAAACCCCAGCAAAGGTGGCAGTCACCGAAGCCCGACTGGTCAATCAGGTTGACGAAGAAGTCGGGGCCGCCGCCGCAGCCAGCCCAGCACGCCAGCCCGCGCTCCATGACCTTCTTCTGCTGCGGGTTGGGCAGCCGCGTGGTGCCCACGTAACCACCTGCGCACCGTACGTATTGGAAGTCGAAGTGGGAAGTTGGAGCTTGGCAACAGTGAACTACAGCAGCACGTGTTGGAGCGAATAGAGAGACGCAATCGCCGCAGCTGCCTCGTCCCGAGCCACAGCCCAGATGCCAAGACCCCTGGCCGCGGCTCCACCTTTTTCTGAAGTTTGTGTAGTTCCTCCCCCTTCCATTCTACGGTTCTAATTGTAGCGCCGGCTTCTTGGGCACTCCTGCACTGCACGGCTAGTAGGACGCTACGGAACAGACCACCCTCGATGCCCCCGTCCGGGCCTACCAGGCCTACGTCTAACACCAAATCCGCAACTGGGTTCAGTCCTCGAACGCACCAGGGTGGAACAAGACGCCCTGCACCAGGAAGTTCGTCTCCACGCGGTACAGCTTGCAGCCATCGCAAGCGCTGCCAGCCAACATGGCCGCCAGTCGCCGGATCTCGTGCACGGACCGCGGGGCCAGGTCAGGCAACAACTCTACCACCACATCTCCCATAGGTAAGTGCATTGTCAGCGTCTTCATGGATTGGTACGGCAGGAGCCACTCATCGCCGGGGTATACCACACCGGAGGTCCACATGCTGTTAGCCCCCGGCTGTGGCGGCGGTGGCAGCTTTGCGAGGGACTTGAGCCAGCATTCCTGGTAGTGGGGCCCGCAGCGTGCGGCGTCACCGCAGAAGACCCATACATTGCACGTTGTGCTGTTAGGGCCCTTGTCCAGTCCGCCACGTGAGGCGGCTAGCTGGTGGGACGAACAGGCAGCACAGCACTCCGCTGCGCTGCGCGCGTGATGGGCGCTACCCCAGACGACGGTATCGCCCCAGTATTCGGTGTGCCAGGCGACATGGCATTGCGTGCCGGCAAGGGACAGTGCACGGAGAGCAGCCTGCTCGGTGGCAAGGTCGTTGGATGCGGAGTACGTGGCTTGCGATGCGAGTGTGGGAGGTGATGTTGTCTGGGCAGAGCGCGCTGCCGCCATGGCTGTTGCGAGCTCAGCAGCCACCCGGCTGACTGACTGTGCCGCTAACCCTGACATTCCGTGAGTCTCCCATTCATGTAGTAGGTCAAGAAGGCTATCCAAGTCCGTCAGATGTGCAGGGACTGAGGGAGGGCACAGCGACTTGAAACGGACGAAGGCGACACATAACAGAGCTATAGACCCAAAAGTCACAATTAGAAGGCCTATCTTCAGCCCCATTCTAAAGATGTGCCAGAATTCTACAGCGGAAACGTGCAAAGAAGGGCCAGCAGCCACAGCCTGGCAACAGCAAGTCGTCCTATTCACTATTTCATCAACGCATATGCATGTACGACTAGCTGTATCCTGACCTACTAAAAACAAATGCACATACAGGATGGTCATGTGCTACTGCCACAAACTTCTTAGCCAATACGTCCGTACGGATAGCATGACAGGAGTGTGGAAGAGTAATATAATGAAACCTGAATATCTATTTACTTAATCAGCCTTTTAAGCGAAGTTACAGAGGTTTATTGGGAATGTCTTGATCCATTAGGAAAGCTGGATCAATCCCGCTCTGTAAAAACATCGGGCCGTCATGAGCGCTGATCGGCAAGTCACTCCATCGCATGTTATAAGACGCATTGCGCAGTCGTGTAACACTTGAGCGCCACCATTGGGTTCTGGGTGCTGTACTGCCCCGTGCTTCGTGTTGCAGAATACATATGGTGCGCGATCAGTACAACGTCTTTATGAAAAGTCCCTCCCTATTCGGTTCTGGGAGGTTACATTGCAGTGACCGCCATGGGGTGGCAGGCGTAAGCCCATACCTGAAGCGATTTTATGTGCGCGATATAGATACCATGATAATGCTGATTGTGGACGCCATTTTGACTCAATCGTGAGTCCCCACGGGCCCGTGGCTTTTCCTCATCGGCCGTGCTGTATTGGGGTTGGTGACCGACGCGCAAGCCCCCTTCCGCCTTTCCTTAGATTTAGATCATCTCCCGATGCATCCGAAACCGTTGGGATGCGTTACGATAGGCATCCTGTGGACCGTTGTTGAGTGGGATTCCCATACACGATGGCAAGGTGCAATGTAGGTCGTCAAGCATCTGCCTGTCCACAACCTGGGAGCTTCTAGGGGCTTTGACCTGCAGCCAGTGGTTCAAGGCGTGCATTTGGCGCACGAAGCGAGATGGATGAATGGCTCCCCGTCGTGCCCCTCCCAGGATAGGCCACGCTGCCACCGTCACTGTTCTCTTCTAGGTCCTTACCCCCTGCTTTGCGCTCTGCCCCGAGGCTCGCCCTGCACTCCCAACGCGAACACTACCCGTGGCCATGCAGCCCGTCGGGCTCCAGCAGCAGCAATAGCATTCCCACACCCCATCAGCCCAAGCAACAGCAGCTGCAGCCAGTGGGGTCCTGCTGCCACCCTCGGGAATTGCTTGGGTGGACTACGTGCACATCCTGCCACAGAGCCCCGCGGTACGGCCCTACCGAGCGTAAGGTTCTGTGTTTTGGTTTCTTTTACGTTTTGGTATTTCACCTGCTGTGCGCACGATGCCGTCTGAGCGAGGAGGTCGTGTTATTTCACTTGCTGTTGTCTTGTCAGCACAGGCTTTTGATTTGCATTTCGCGTGCGCATTTTTCTCAGTGTCAGTATCCCGTCTTTTTCCGCTTCATGCTGCCTCTGATTCCGGTTCCATCTTTCCTGCCTTTCTCTGTCTTCGCGTTTGGTTGAGGTGAGGTTGTGGCTTCTTGCTTTTACCCGGTATAGTCCAGCGGAAGGCCTGGTATAGTCCCCGTGGTGCTCCATGTCCGTGATCAGGAGGATCTCTCCGCGTTTTAGTGTTCTAACTCAATGGGCGCGTGTAGTTCTTGAAGCGGTTCCCGGTTGGGGCTTGTTTCACCTTTCTGTGGTCGCGCTCTTTAGTTGCCACTTCTAATCGGGCCAGGCGCAGCTCCTGGAAAGCGTAACAACACAATAGGTTGATTTATTACCATTGTTGCAGCTGTACGTGTCCTTTCGATACTGTGCAATTCTAACAGGGTGCCTTTGGTATGCGCTTGCGTAAAGGTGGGAGCTGGCAAGTCACCGTTCGATTCCTTCACCTGCATGCCACTTTACAAATGCCACATAACGATAACAATGACGATAAGAGCCTTTGCCAATGCCGCATGCATGTGTACCCTAAATCACTTCGGACGGTTTCGCACGTTCAAGGCACCGCCGCGTGCTGCAAACAGCTGCAAATAAATGCTGCACGCCTGTCTAGTTTATTCTTGTGACAGCAAAAGCGCATATTATCATTTGTTCGCCGCTGCCCTTTCCTCCAAAAACAAACACACGAGGCTCCCGGCAAGCCACCCTATTATGGTGTTTATGCAACCGTAAGAGCCCCACAATCTGAGCTTCTCATACCCAGTCTAGTCAAACTCGCATCCACGAAGGGCAGCACCTCCGTCTGATCGCCTGCGCGCTACCATACCCTTGCCGCTGTGCCCCGGTCCGAATCGGTCTATAGATCTCCCTTTCTAGGACGCCATGTGCCTAAGTATCATTTGTGTGAATCGGTTGTCTCGGACTACTCAGGGATGATGCCATGGGCAGAGCGGCCGCGCACAGGCCAGCCTTGCACCTGCACCCAGCTTCATTCCTTATCCTCCGCCAGTTGCCTCGGTCCCAACCGTGATATCCCGCGGCACCAAAGGCACACGTATACGCCGCAAGCGGCGGCTTCCTATGCACCGCAGCCAGCAGGACGCTATCAAGGAGCGCCACCGCCTGGCTGAGGCGCTCGCTGCATCTCAATTACCAAAAGGGCCGTTGCCGCATGAGTTTATGCCTTAAGTGGCGGGGGCTGCACCTTGCCGACGGGTGGTGGATGCGTCTTGCCAGTCAACGGGGGCTGCACCTTGCCGACGGGTGGTGGGTGCGTCTTGCCGGTCAGCGGGGGCTGCACCTTGCCGACGGGTGGCTTGACGGCAACTGCACCGCACGTGTTGGGGTCACAGGCAGCAGTGCAAGGACCGGGCGAGGGGGGTCAGGAAAGGATAGCAACCCTGAGGAAAGGCAAATGGGACACCGATTAAGACATACTGTGCAGCCTGCCACCCCTGTACGCACAAAGCTGTCATAGAACAGGATTAACCTGTCGCGTGCTTGCGCGATGATTGATGTTTGGGTTTTTTTCCTCTTTATTGGGAGAGGAAGCCCACCGCAAGGTCACGTGCGGCCCCAGCTGCGCACATCCGCTCAGCAAGCAACCACATGGCTTTTACTTCCCTCCGTGCAGCGGCTTACTAGGATTTTCCATCGCAAAGCCTGAACCCGAGCTTACGTAAATGGCGTTTGGCGGCTGCCTCAACCTCGAAATCGAAAACGCTGTCACTAACCGACTCGCTCGACTCAAGCAGGCCGCGGGTAACACTGGGCGGAGGCTGCTTCTTGGGGGGCGGGGACCGCTTCTTGGGAGCCTTCTTCGCGGCAACTGCAAGGGCGTTGGGGAAGCGGGATAACGTTTGCAGTCAGGATCTCCGCTCTGGTGATTAAAATACGCACAATTTACACACACACATACACACACACAAGCATGGCATCTCACATCCATGCAGAGTCCCTTTAGAAAGCCTGTCTGCGTCTTCCACCTCTCAGATTTCGCCTAGGAGACACAACTGCGACCCCACTTACGAGCCTGGCGCCTGACGCTTGCCTCTGCCTCAATCTGGAAGACGCTGTCGTCCTCTAGCAGGCCGCGGGTAACACTGGGCGGCGGCTGCTTCTTGGGGGGCGGGGAGTGCTTCTTGTGAGCCTTCTTCGCGGCGACTGCAAGGGCAGTTGGGCAACCGCCAGGGCAGATGTGAGTGCAACGCGAGCTATGTTCGTGCGGTGGTGTGGCCCAACAGTGGGCCTACAAAATTATCCACGAGCCCTCAATAAACGCTAGGCGGCGGCTTCATGGACGTACCCTTCATGGTATCATTTATCCCCACTTATTGGCACCTAGACAAAGCGCCCTGCCGACGTATCGAATCTTTGTAGGGCCCTCGCCGGCTCGGCAAAGGTCTTACTGCGCACGTCAACTTCCAACTTACGTAGCTGACGTTCGATGGTGGCCTCGGCCTCGCTCTCGAAAACGCTGCCACTAACCGACTCGCTCGACTCAAGCAGGCCGCGGGTAACACTGGGCGGAGGCTGCTTCTTGGGGGGGGGGGACCGCTTCTTGGGAGCCTTCTTCGCGGCAACTGCAAGGTTTGGCAACGCACAGCGAAGTTCAATCAGGAAGCGTGGATATGGAAAGTATTGAAGCAACGACGAAGGCATAAGCTGGCAACCAAGGCTACGAAGGATTCCTAAATCAAAGGTATTTTAAACAGGAATAGGAATCTTCCAAACGTGTGCTTCCCATCGCGAGCTCGCGACAGCATATCCCGAACCAAGCACAACCTCTCCTAACGGCATTAACCACTCCATACTTACGCAACTGACGAGTGACAGCAGGGTCGGCCTCCATTTCCAGTAGATCAAAGCCAGCATTAGAATCCGTAGTCATAAGACCCCGGTGCGATGGCTTGGAATGGCTAGGCGCGGGATGGGCTTTCGATGATGCAGCGCCGGTAGCCAGCACTGTGAAATCGTTGCGGTATCGTCACGCAGTGACACATAACATATTATTATATTTTTCTTCGGGGTTTAGGTCGCTACTTGGTGGCATATGCGATGGGTCCATAGCGTTAGGATGGCAAACTGGATGGTCAAAATTGAGACCTTGGGTTCATTTGAGCATCAACTCACCTGTCATTATAAGTACCCCAGCAGCGAGCAGCCGCAGCACAGAGGCCGGATTTGTCATCCGCATACTTTATGCCTGTGGTGATGGGCGACGGGTAAAGGCAAACCTCTGCGACTTGCGAAGTTGACCCAAACCCTTATACAATAATGTAAAATTTATTTAACCAGGATTATTAAGTTATGCCTTGCCGCCTTGCGGTTTTGTATTGGCTTGGAGGTAGTTGCTGGGCCGTCCGTACCGGTTCGTAAGGTTCGTAGACGCCAGAAGGCCCCTTCGAGATTTTGATAGACCATCTGTGTACATATTAGACTCTTAAAGATATTGGAAATTTTACACACCAATTCTTCCGTAGCCAAATGGTGTCATTGGGCAGAATCCCAGGCCAGTTTCTGTTTGACACCGTTGGGCTACTGCAACTACTGCACAGGCGGGCGCCGTTGTCCCACTCTATCGAGAAATAACCTACGGTCTACTTTGGACGTTCAATGTCTTGATGTATGGTGTCGGCTGCCATTGGCATAAAACATGCAAGGAATCGGCCGCATCCCGGGTAGATAGAGTCGCGGCATGATGAGATGACACGTAGGCAAAGTTACATTATTCATCGATCTTTTGCTCTTATTAGGCATTGATCAGCGCTGCCATATCTTATATGAAGCGCGTAAGACCCCCTTCCTGCTTAAGATTGACACAAGCAAAATGGTAGCCCATAAGTCCTTCTTATGCGAATTATTACACCGTAAATCTCTGTTGAGATTCAATATCTGTTTCTTAAGGAGAGAGGAGATCATGAAGGCGACAGATGGAGGTGAACTTCTCGCCGGCCATACCGTTCTAGTGCTGGCATCATAGCAAGCTTCGGCCCCCTGCGAAATTTACAGAATTTGTCTCAAAGCCATTCCCAAGCATTCAAAAAAGCAATAGAAAAACATAGTCGAGCACCATAGCAGGTGCACACGAACGTTAGAAGAAAATCCTGCGGAGAAGCTGCATTGATGGCGTTCAGTCGCGCCCCCTTACTCTCTTTCACACTCTCATCTTTCTGGATCTTCCTGCCTACAAAGCTCCCTCTCAAGTACTACGAGACAAACAACAACAATGATTGCCGTCGGACAAAGTTGGGCCTATGCAGACCCCAGCGCCATGTCTCTCTGCCGCAGATTACGTAGCAAGCATACACCCCTCCACCAGTTCGCTCGTGTAAATTAAAGAATACCAACTGCCTCACTGCCCAACAAGACATTCTAACACGGCACCAGCTAAACTCTCTTCGACCAGCTCCAAAACGTTGGTCCCAGCGGCATATGAATGAATATTCCACTCAGCACACCTCCCTCCCTGGGTTCCATGGGAAAAAGCCGCTTTGAGGCCCTCCTCCCCAACACTGGCCATTGGGAGCACATTAGGTCCTGAGCCCGTGTTATTGGGCTGTAACGCCGCCTGACACACGTTCCCAAAGTGCTACAACCTTAGGGCCGCTACCTACGACGTTTTAAGAGATCAGGTGCCTCCACAGCAACCTCAGCCGCCTCCTGTAGCACGACCGCGCCGCCCCTCCGGTCGAGTCCGAGTCGGCGAATTTTCTATTTTGTATTTCACCCCGTAGGTTTGTTTGTTTTTTTCCTAATCCCCTCCCAGCAGCTACTGTCCGATAGGGACTGTAATACTATCGACCATACAAAAAAGAGTTCCGTGGCTTTCTAGTGCCTATTTCCCCACGATAAGATGGAAGCCAGACCAGTTGCACACACCGCAGGCTGATGAAGTGGGAATTGCCAATCTGTGAGGAGCTGCCTGCGTAGCAGCACGGGCCGAGCTGATTCATCCGCCTATGAGCGTCAGCTACGGCTCTGCGGATTACCCCGCCTTGTCTTCGCACATGAGATTCCAGCCGTGTGAGTCAGTACCTGATCTGCTAGCTTCAGCTCATTGAGCGCCGCAACAGCGGAGCCCATGATGTGCGGGTGTGCCTGCTGCAGGGACGCAACATTACCACTGCCTCCGTGGGTCGGTCTTGCCGCATCGGTGTGGACCGGGGGACCACATCAAGGCGCCGGATGGGTTGGCTTCGTGCGCTGTCACATCGTGCCCTTCGTTCATGGTGCTGCTGTTAGAGGCCCGCCCGCTGGCTGGGCTGTCCCACTCTGCCCGGGGTCTGATGGGGACGCCGGCGATGCAGCGCTGGCGTCATCAGACCAGTGGCGGCTTGTAGCGCCACTGTTGGCGGTCGGCTCCGCTGCCCCTCCTGGCCCTGTCGGCCCGGTAGCTCCCTGTCCGGAGCTGCGTACATGTCCGGGTCTTAGCAGGTTGGTTCCAGAGTCCATCCGGTCCTCCACTGGGGCCCCCGCACTGCGGGGAGAGCGGTCCAGGAGCCGGGCACCAGGGGGCTTTGTGGCCAATAGCAGTTACAGGTCGGGACACGGGAGATTTGACGAGGACGGGGCTGGCGGAGTATGCATGGAAGGCCGCAGAGCCATCGAATGTGCGCGTCGGGGCAGCAACCCCTCTGCAGGCGGCGCCGAAGAACTGAGTCCCATCCCATCCTGTCTTCTTGCCGACACCTGTGAATGCGTGCTGAAACGCCCATAACTCCAGTTTCCACTTCGCCAACCTCTTATGTGCGCAACGACGGACACCGAAGTGAAGCTCCTGGCGGAGCCTGTAGTAAGACATAGTTTCCACGACCTTCACACCTGCATAGGTGCAATTGGCGCCATGGCGACCCGTTCCCATAAACGCCCACCCGTTCGCCCACCCTTTGTGGACTACTACGAATGCTTCCTCGTCCGCCACTGTAACCGCCGGTGCATCGCCCACAGAGCGAGCGCCATATACCAGCCGCAGTATTAACTGTACGGCGCCGATCACGGCACCAAACATGTTAGGCAGCCATAGGTTGATGTCCTGTGAGGTGAAGTGAAGTTACATGTAGGGTGGGTTTGGAGAATGTGATGTGAGTTCGTAGGAGGCCACGTGACTTGGCGACCCGATGCCCAAGAGGTACTCAGTGCTAGAAGCACGCCGTTCTTGCCCGCGACCCCTCTGGTACCCTCACCTCACCTCACCTTTACCGCTAGTCCGTATATGGTCCACATGGAGCCGTTGGCGATGGCAGTGGCCGCCAGGGGGGGGTAGATGGAGGCAGCGTTGCGGGTGCGCACTATAGAGACCATGGTGGACAGGGGCACGAAGTAGTAGCACATCAGGATGGCCACTGCGCTGATGCCCCTGGGTGACACGCGGGGTTCAGGTGAAGCACAGTGGAGCCAATAGCCTTGGAAAAGACCAGGCTAGGGGAGGATGCCTTGCGCTTGACGGCTGACTGCCGGGCATACAGATTGGGTAAAGGAACCAGTCACACAGTGATGACCGGGCAGAGAAGGGGCAGAGAGGGCAAATGAGGTTTGGTGGGGCTAGGAGGCGTCTGACGCAAACAGGAGTTCCACACGTTCCACACGTTCCATACTTTCCACTTCCATAAGACACGTGCAACGCCAGAAGGGATGTATACCGTACCACATGCGCTGCGACTCCGTCTGGGCTAGCCCAAAGCAAGAGATAAGGCCCAGCATGATGAAGTATCCAGAGCCCGCCACCAGTAGCCCCGTAATCAGGTCTTGCAGCTGCGGGAAATTCAGACGTAAGGAGCAGTCAGGGACAGGCTAATCGAAACCCTGAATATACGGACGCCGGGATGGCAAGCACCATTTGTCCTTACAGACAGACAGGCGAGGGATAACGCACGGAACGACCGATGAGCATAACCTCTGGAGTTCTCCCACGGGGTAAGGGCACGGTCCCTAGCACGCCAACATCCGAAACTTTAGCTGGCCCCGTCTGCGCAGGTGTCCGAACACCCGCACGACGGTGTGTCCTTTCGCACTGACCAGTGGAAAACCACAAATTTCTCACCTTTTGAGGTGCACATGAGAAAGCGGTCAACGTGAAGAACATACCAGCCAGGAAGCCGATGATGTTCGCTGGGAAAATGTACGGGTTTGCGACAGCATAGCCGTACGCAACCCACCCCGCCGCATTTATGCATGTCATAGGGTAAGGTAGCGGGTTGATGTCCTGTATGTTACATGAGTATCATCAAGATTGGTGCAGGGATTCTGGGTGCAGGGAAAGGGGCGGCAGCCTTACCATCAGCTTGCCCGTCTGCCGGAGCCGGAGCACTGCCGGAAAAGGAGACAAAAGCATTGCCGTTGCCAGGATGTTGCCGAAAATTGGCACAGCTGTCTCCGTGAAGGCGCCCATCGCTTTGTCCCTCCGCAACAATCGCAGCGAACGGCGTTGTCTTAAGGGTGTCCAAGTCAGACTGCTACCATGCCTTTATTATTGGTTAACGAGGATCTGTTACTTCCACGCATGTAAACTTGACTCAAGTTGTGCCTGCCAACAATCAGCCTCAAACGGCTACAGTAAGATTTTGTGCCGGGGAGCTGCTTCTCGACCGACAATTATACAGGAGCCATTAGCAGCTCTCAATACGCTCTAACCTCAAGGTCAATCAGGGACTGCGTGCGGTATAATTTGTAACTCGTACCGGTACTTCAAACCGTCCATAACAACGACCACATGGTCATCCATTCTGTAGTGCATTCCGTCCTGCTTGCTTTTTTTCTAGTTTTCAAGAGAACCATAAAGGTGATTATTTAATCCAAACAAGCCACACCGCAGCAGCTAGCTTGACGAGGAATGGAGCTTTTGACAGCTGTCTTGCTTCTAACACTTTTAGGGTAGGTGAAATCACATTGCTAAATGCTTCGGGCATGGCCGCCATAATGTGCCTCCCATGCGTTTGTGCAGGCTAGTTTGCGCTGATCCTTCTGGCGTGATTAGGGGGAAAATCATTATACCTTGTAAGTACATGCCCAAATTGATATGTCCTGGTGGGCGCTCTATGAGCACACAGCGACTGTACCTCCTTGTGGCTGCTCTGCGCTTACCTCCGCAGCCACCATGAACCACTCAAGTACAGTCTTAACTCTCCATACAGCACACGGGGATCTAATCCGCACGTTTGTCGGCCGGGATGGCTCGTTCGTGCTATCCGACGTACCGTCCGGTGTGCATCTCCTTCAACCCTTCCACTTATTGCTCATCTTCCCAGAGGTACGCCACGAGGCTGGCACCGCAATGGCGCTGAAAGTCCAGCGGGGGGTGCTCTTGGCCAGGAGGGAATGGACCAGTGCGCGGAGGGGCAGCTGGTGGGCCTGACACCAGCGCTGCCGGCGCCATCCGCTTGGAAGCAAACCATAACACAATGGACGCACCGCAAGCCGGTAAATGCCGGTACTGCACAGTGCGGTCCAAGGGCTCTAGGATTCCGTAATGGCCTTTCCAGACAACAGCAAGCTAGTACGCCGCACATTCGCACCTCAAATCCGCCCGAACGGCCCAGCAGCTTCCGGACAGCAACGCCCAATCATCGAAGGGTTTACGGCCATGGCAGGCCGATCCTTGCCTCGACGGGCCTCATACGGGCGCGGCCGCGCCTTCATTCTCGCGTCGAAGGTTACCCTGTCCAGGAGGCGAGCCGTCATAGGATTGTTGCACTGGCTCCTGTGGTTGCACGGTCCGTATGCTTGTAGCGGTCGCCGTCCAGTAAAGAACACTTCGGGCCCTCCATATGGCCTTTGCTGACAGTCCACCTTGGCCCTGTGGCAGATCCGCGTGGAGATAAACCGCAAGGGCACACTGGTGCGCGCGTCCCTCAGCCACAATCGCCATTTGGTGCGTTTGGGAGGGAGGGAGAAGGCCAGCAACGACCGGGGGTGGGAAATGGTATTTCGCATCCGGATGGGACCCGGGTGGGAACGAAACGGAGACCGAGCCCCTTTGCTAAAGGTCCAAGGATCTCTGTGTGTCTGTATTATCATGTTATGGCATAAGCTTTTCATATCTAAGTTACGTGCACATGACCGTATACCCTGAAGCGCTCTATGGGGCGTAGCTTGGGGGCCCCCTTAATGGGTTTGCATTCTCGGGTCTGTTGATACAGTGAGCACATTCCTCCCAAAGTTCCGATTGCTTGAGTCCACCGAGCTTAGAGCCAATGAGACCCATTCCTTGCCGAATGTGGGTCGCACGGAGTCCTAGACGCCAGGGTCATGGAGGTTACACAAGCGCGTGGGCCCCCTGGGTAATAGCCATTGAGCCTTCTGGTATCCCTGCGTTCATGGCCTGTATCACCTTTCAGCAGGGGCAACAAAGCTATATTAAGTCCTGATTTGACCTTATTATGGTAGGACCTATTATCCCCCAGTGCCCAGACCGACAGATGGATAGGTCCCATCGCAATCGGCCTTCCTGGCCACTCTGCCCCTGCACCAGCTGCCTGCTCCCCCGCTCCTCTCCTAAATCATAACAGGTGCTGCACAGCCCCCTCGTCATTCGACCTGCCGGGGAGGCTCAATACTACGAGAAGCGCAAGCCCTTCGATGTGTGGAGCTTTGTCAAGAGCCCCTACGGCATAATGATTGTCATATCTGTGTTCGCGATTGTGGTGTTCCCACGCATGAAAATGGACCCGGAGGACTACAAGGAGCTGCAGGAGCAGATGCGAGGAGCTAGCAATGGCCAGGCAGAGGGCGGTCAGGTGGCGGGGCAGCGGCAGCAGGCTGCCCGGCTGCGCGACAGGTGATTGATTTGAAACCCCTCTCTGTGCAGCCATTAATTCTGGCGGCGGTAATGGCCAGTGATGATTATTGGTGGCCCTGGACGGCTGGGCACAGCTGGACCGCAGCATCTTGATGCTGGATGGGCAATGTCGTTGGTCGCTGCGGCAAGATTGGGCTCAGCGTCCGGAGAAGTCCTCTGGCTAGTTTGTTCGCTTACTGTTTGGCGGGACCGGCTAGCTGCGGGTGCTGGTGGTGCTGAGTGGTACCTGTCCGGGGACGGACGGCTAAAGAAGGCCCTACACGCTTGCGGAGACATTTGCCGGCATGACCTAAACATTTTGGGGTGTTCAAGATCACGCCAACGGATGGAAGCTGGATTATTAGGTTCGTGCTGGCGTCGGACTGAACTTCGACGCCAAGTTCAGTCCAAGTTCAGTCCGAGGTCCGAGTCCCTCTCTTCCCTCGCGTCGCACCTTCTGCCCATCCCATCCAGCTGAGCTAGGTTCCTCGGTGGAGCCCATACCGAGACATCTTTGACCACTGAATGTCATCCAGCCGTCGTAGAGAGTCCTGTTGCCTTGCGAACCGCCAGACGCTTTTGGCGGTTGTTGCGACCGGTTGTCCGATGGTAGGGTGTCCTCTGCTGCGGGAGCAACCACCCTTAACGGCACGTGCGGCATGCGTGTCAAATATTCTCCATGCAACTGGGATCAACTGTCAGTGGAGACGGGCGGCATTCAGCCTCCTCGGCCTGCGCTGTAACATATACTGCTCCTGTTGCCTCAGGCGCATGCTGGCCGGAATGGAGAAAAGAAACGATGTTGCGTGCTAATCCTTTCCAAGTTCCAATCTTCGGCTGAGTTTGACTGTTAACCATGGACCTGCTGTCAACGTCATGGATGGATGATGGATGTTACAAGCTTCAGCGAGCTCGTACGGCCCAAACGAACCCGGAGCCTCATGAACCGCTTTGACAGCGCCGTCGATAGCGAAAAGAAAAAAGAGAAAAGTAAACGAAGCAAACAAAACAAACAACAAAAAAGGAAAGTTTTACGCAAGAAGAAAACGGGTGTTTATGAGAAAGAACAGCGTCAATTTGACTCTGAAACACAATTGCCTGTTACCGCCGAGAAAGTTAGGTAGTTAGGTGCTCATGCCGGGAGCGAAACATCTCAAAAATTGCCTTTGCAAGACCACGCTGATCATCCACTTGCATGATATCACGGATGTTCGCATTGACGGGCACACCGAGGTCCCAGAGCTTCTGACGCGCAGACATAATCGCCGGACATTCTACCAAGAAGTGTTTCTCATCCTCAATAGCACCATTACTACGACACACAGCGCACACGCGGTGCTCCCTAGCCCTGTTGCTCTCACTATTAACCGCCAGGTCGGAGACACACAAACGAAAACGGATTAGGGCACGATGATGCGCCGGGGGGATATAACCCGCGTACGGCTTCGGTGGCCCCATCCAGTGCTTATGGCGGCCCATCTTCACGCCGGGCTTCCTACCGTCCGTAACGAAAACTCTAGGGTCCACAGCTAGCCTATCATTTGCCCAATCGTCGTTGACACGTGTCCTAAGGGTGTCCATCAGCGCTTCGACATCAAGCTTGCAAGCCGAGTAACGTCTAACCCTCATATCAATGCCTCCCCCGACTGCCTCCTCACCCCAGTCATGCTCTAAGTGGTTAAGGATACGAATGACTTTGGATCCCCAACCATCAAACTGCAAATTCGTTACTAACGCCAAACGAATTTCCTGACGAAAGGCGCTGTGGTATACGCTACTAGTGTCCTCCACCAAACTATTCCAGAAGCGAAATACGGATTCAGCCCAGTAACGTCAAATGCTGACCGTTAGCTCCACGGGTTTAGGAAACGCCGTACAAACAGTGCGAAAAATGCCACTGCTTTCGAAAGGGCTGAAAAGGTTGTCATCATGTATGGGCTACAAACTAGGTAGCGGTGACCTGGATTGTGGACTCGACAACCTGGTCGTCGGACGGAACTTGCTTCCATTCTCGCACAATTGAATGTCTTGTAACCAAATATTTAGATCTTTATCAGAGTGTCAGCGCCGTCATCCTCGTGATCACCAAGTGAGTCGCACGGCTTAGCGACCTCGGCATCGCCAACGACTGACAGGCGCCAGTGCTACCCGCAGTTTATCTGCCAGCACCTCGTCAGCAAAGCAGGCTGGTGCCTGTTCTCTGGAATTTGTCCAAGAGAAGGTGCATAACTGTCCCCTTGTGCGCTGGGAAGGCCCATTAGGGCCGTCCGGAGCCCGTGACCTTGAGGATCGTCCTCTCATTCGCAGTTACTGACCTCGAGGACTGCGTCGGGACCACGAGCGCCACAAAGATAGGAACATTTGTCCCTACGCGGTGTGAGGAAAAGGCTCAGCTGCTGGCGGCCTGCATTGAAGGACAGCGCTCCGCAGCAGAGCGTCGGACGGAAGAGTGCCCCAGCAAGGGCCGCAAATAGCCCCAAGCTCGGCCGTCACGAACGGACGTGGTCAGGAAAGCCTGGTCATACGCCATATTCTTTACAACTGAAGCCCTCCCGGCGCGTTCCTAGTTTGCTCCTGCCTGGCGTCACGGAAATTGGCGTCTCGCATCGTCAACGGCAATCACTGACAGTTTCTCTCGCAGCGATAACAACAGTATCGACTGCTGGGCTGCCAGCGTTGCTGTCCTTACAGCAGTAGCTCCAGCTTGGACGCCATGGCGCCCCTGACACGCAGCAAGTACAAAAGCTCTGTGATCGGGGAGAGCTCTCTTGCGGCCGACCTACTCGTAGACTCGGCTGTAAGGAATTCTACGGCCCCTGACAGCGGCACAGCCTCCCGTTCAGTTAACGGCCGCCGAGCCAACGTTGCTGGAAAACATGTACCGCGCGGTCCTTCTGCCGACGGCGGTGTCGACGGCAGCGGCGACATGCACCTGGCCGGACCTGGCGGGAACCTTGACGACCTTTGCCGACTGCAGTACGACGCTGACGGCGAGCCCGCCGCCGCGCATGACCACCTGCACGTGCATACCCAACGCCGCCGTGCTGACCAGCCTTCCGCGGGTCAGGAGCTAGGCAGCCTTGTGCTCTTGGTGCTGTTGTATATGGTCCAGGGGGTGCCGCTTGGGCTATCGACTGGTGCATTGTGAGTACGGCAGCTGCATGGCAACAGCGAGGAGTGAGCGGGGCCGGCGAGGAGTCGCATTGCGGTGTTCCAAAGTCCAAAGGCGGTTGTGGGTGGAGAGCTGGGTACTGAGGTTTGCATCCCTGTCATTACATATTAGGACCTAAAGCATCGAATATATGTACGCCGTTGCGGCAGTTACGACTGGGCTTTGGTCATACTTCTGCATGCTGCCGGTGAAAACGCTTCCAGAGGGTATCTTTCCCTTGATGCATCTCAAATTAGGTACACCCCAACCCCCGAACGGACCAATGCCCTGCCTCCTCTGGCGTCCATGCCCCATGTTAGCATCCTTTCCCGCTGCCCCCGCCGGCCCTGCATCTCCTCCTTTCTCCCGCACAGGCCGTTCATGTTGTCATCCAAGCTCTCGTATACCCAGATGGGCATCTTTGCCCTGTCATCGTATCCATATTCGCTCAAGCTGCTGTGGAGTCCGATTGTAGATTCGCTGTACAGCCGCTGGCTGGGTCGCCGTAAGAGCTGGATCGTGCCCATCCAGCTAATCACCGCTTACCTACTAATCACGTGCGCGGACTGGATCCAGAGCCTGTACGATCAGGCCGATGTAGGAACCCTGACATGGTTGTTTGGCGTGGTCGTGTTCCTCATGGCGACGCAGGTGAGCAGTCCGTAGCAGGTGGAAGTCCGTATCAGGTGCGGGGCCAACGTTGTGACGCGCTGGAGCCGTGAAAGGCTCGAAAGACTATGTATGGTCATAGGACACCAAATTCGAGCAAGTCATGCGATGGTGAGGGAGTATGCGGCGAGGAACGGAGATGGATTCTCTCAAACGTGCATACTCCGATAAGCGCAGCTACATCACTCCACGAACGCTATCACTGCCATGCAAGGACGCTCCCTTCACGTTCTTCTTCGCCTCTCGGTTCAAACGTGGGAAAGCCCCTTCGTCACCTTCAGGACATTGCGGTGGACGGCTGGGCGCTGACACTGCTGTCGCCCGCCAACGTATCGTACGCCTCTACGTGCCAGACGGTTGGCCAGACCACGGGCATCTTCACCTCCTTCACCGTCTTCTTGGCGCTCCAGGACCCGGCCTTTTGCAACAGGTTCATCCGCAGCAACAAACTGCTTGGCAGGTATCGTACTATACCGTACATACGGCTTCCGCGTAGCCGTGCACCAGTTCTTTAGTCGCACCATTCTGGGCAACTTCGTGTGGCGAGGTTACAAGGACCGTTCGCATCTTAGTCACCTGGCCCCATGGGGCGTCTGCAGTTGGTGCTTCGAGTTTGCATTAACTTCATGCACGCAACAGCTCAGAAGTGAAGTCACGGTGTCAGCTATGCCTTAACCCACCACAGTCCGCGCTTCCCTTTCCAAGCCTGAAGCCGCTGCACAGCACGCGCCCTTGCTCCCCATCTGACGGTTTGCTGCTGGTTGAAACTCGTACACAGAGACCGCCTGTGTTTTGGCGGCGATGCGATCTAGTGTCCTCTGCCCACCACTATTTGGGTTGTCCATCCTGACCTTCCTGACTCTCCTGTAAAATGCGCCCCTGTCTGGCGGCCGCAGTGTGCTTGGTTCTCAGCCGTCTGACGTGGGGCTGGTCTCCCTGGCCGGGTACATGCGCTTCTGGGGCTGGGGCTTTGCCGCCGTGACCGTCATCATCGCACTGGCGGTGAAGGAGAATAATGGCCCGCGGGTCAGTGCAATGGGGGATGACGCCACGGCGCCTCTCAGCGCTGAGGACCGGGAGATCTTAGGCTTCAGACGTGACGGCGGCACCCAGTCTTGTGTCGGGCCGGATGGATTGCGGCAGCGGCGGGAGCGTCAGCCAGCACTGAAGGGTGCCGCCGAATTTCGCGGCGCTGCTGTTAGTGAGAAGAGGAGCAACAATGAAGGGTCGGTTGCGGTTTCGGAGCTGAGAGATGCGTACGTGCAGCTTTGGCGAGTGATTCGGCTGCCGGCAGTGTGGCGGCTGACTGCGCTGCTGTTGAGTTACCGGCTGGGGGTATTGGCTGCGGAAGGGGCGGCGAGCCTCAAGTTGATCGACAAGGGGGTGGCCAAGGAAGCTCTGGCATTCTTGGTGCTATTCCAGGTGGGAGGAAAGAGTGGGCGAGCACGGCAGAGTGGGAGTCGCTGGCGGCTGCCGAAGATTGGTGGGGGGGATAACGGGCTATCCGGCTTGCTGGTTGACTGGCTTGGAGAGGGCTACATAGTTGTCATCCGCGTATGGGGAACAGAGTATCGACGCATGTGGGGTGGGACACTCGAGACTGGGCTCTCTCTGGGCCCGCAGCTGGCACCGCTCCCATTGCTGCCATGTGCCTGCTTGCAATGCCTCAGTCAGGCCGTGGCTACCACACCACAATTGCCAGAGGAATACAGGACGATTTTTCCACCTTATCGCCGTTCTATATTTGCCACCATTTCCGTTGCTGCCGCAGTTCCCGTTAGAGCTGCTATCGGCGGTGATCGCGGGTCGCTGGGCCGCCAGTCACTCGCCTTACTGGCCCTTCATCACGGGCTACTGGTTGCGGCTGGTAACCGCCACCGCCACAGTTGCCGTCACTGTCGCCTTCCCCGCGGGGGCGAGCTCACTGGCGGATCACAGCCGCGCATTTGGTGCATTGGCCGCAGTGTCCCTGGCCACGTCCTTCGTGTCGTATCTGGGTTTCACGGCGCAGGGATCCTTCTTCAATACCGTTAGTGACCCTGACATGGGCGGCACCTACCTCACGCTGCTCAACACGATTGCTAACATGGGCTTCATGCTGCCGCGGACGCCGCTGTTCTGGCTGATGGACGCGCTCACAGTGACGAGATGTACAGCACCTGATGGGCGGGCACTGCCGTACAGCTGCCCGAAGAAGATGACCGACATGGCACGACGGGACAGTGTATGCGCAACACTTGGTGGCGAATGCAGCCTGGCGAGTGATGGTTATTACATCGTGTCGGTGGCATCGTTAGTGGTAGGCGTGGGTTTGGGAGTGCTGTACGTGCGGTTCGTGTGGCGGTTGATGCGCGAGCCGCTGGTGAGCTGGCGGGTGAGGAGCGTGGGTGGCGGCGGAAGGAGCACGGAGGCAGCAGCGGAGAGCGCCTCAAGGACCGAGAAGGAGCTACGAAACGACGAGGAATAGGAAAAGGGAGCTGCGGGCGCGGTGTGGAGGCGCCCATTGTGTTGTGCTTTTATTTTGTCGCGTGCGGCAAACGATTGCGTATTGAGCGTAGCTGAACGGGCGAGCAACGGGCTGCTAAGACTCGTATCTCAATATTTGATCTTTGAAAGAGACCAAACGCTACCGAATAAGGCCTTGGCCTTTTTGGTCGATTGGTAGGTTCCATCAAGCAGCCACTTGGCAATCATCCTAGTGAACGGCGTTACGGGTAGCCGGTAGTTAGGTTTTGAGTCTTTGAAGCTGCTGAAAATGATTGCAAGCTGAGTTTGCATGATTAACATGTGCTGAATGCAGTAACGCATTGTCTTGGGCAGGTGCTGCGCACAGTCATTGGGATGCACGCTGTCTGCGTCATCATGCTCAGCATTCTGCGTCCCATTTCACCATGTGCAGCCCAAAGCAGTATTCCATAGATAGTTGATGAACATATAAACCACCATGCATGCATCTGCCTGCTACGGTCGAGGGTGTAAGGGGCAACTGGAAACGCTAATGATTATCAGAACATCACCCCACGAATCCACATTGAAATATTTACATCGCTCTTGTTACATCAGCAGTCTGGCAGAAGATAACTACTCGTCAGTTAGCTAGGGACAAAATCCGTACGGGTTGTGAACAAAAACGTAGTGCTTTCATACAAACCCAGATAAAGCGATGTAACGCATTACCGTCTTATGTTTTTAAAGGACTTTATGTAACGAGCAGTCACTTGTCCTGTTGCGCACTCACTCTCACACCGCGGACCTTGACTCTGTCAGGATTCTTTGGGGACGAGTCAAGGGTATAATGGAGTATTCCGCTGAGTCCTCAACTGTTCATTACCACCCTTCCGAGGAGGCAGCTTCGACGAGTCCTCGCACGAGCCAAGGCGGGGAAACGGAATCCAGACATGACTTTGTCAAGCACCAAGTAAATATGCTGGGAGAGTCTGCCGAGTTACCATCTGGACGGGGCGGGCTAAGCATTAAGTGCGTCTTCCTCGCTCCAGGTGTCCAAGCTTGACACCCTTGCCGGTTTAGCTATCAAGTATAATGTATCGGTGAGTTCAACGATAGCGCATTCCATTTTGTTACTGAATTCGAAAAGAAAGCGCCCACCGTCCTTCTGCAGGTTGGCGACATAAAGAGGGCGAATGGACTGTTATCAGACAATGCACTTTATGCCAGAGGCGTGATATTAATACCGACGAAGCACCTTCCCATTGGGTGAGGCTTGGTTATACTCGCAACAGTTCGTCAAAACTCTTGCATGGCGATGTTTTTGGTACAAACGCGCGCTTGGCACACATTCCGTGCAGAGAGGAGCTGCAAAGGGTCTGTGCTCAGGTCCTATCGGGCGTAAACCGCGACCCCGTGTTGCATGCCGACTCACAAGCGCAGCCTGCCTCAGCGGCACTGGCTCGGATAGCTACAACCCTGAACGTCATCAACGCGCACACTTACCCGGAGGACATTCCCATTTCAGAGAGCGCATGGTTGGCAATGTGCCAGTGCGGGACGTGTGGTGAGTTGGCAACTGGCCGGGCAGCGCCGATGGCCGGGCAGCCAGGATATCCATAGTTTGATCCTGTGTAGGGCAGAGGCCCACGTGGTTGGTGCAGCTGCGGCAGCGGCAATGGTCTCGCGCGGTCGCGTATTCCCCTTTTCCCACAGCTGCAACAGTGGCGGAAGTACCAATGTAGACCCGCATCATGGTGCCCGCCTTGCGCAGCAACCGTCGTCACCGCTGCCCCATGATTTGCTTGCTGCGAGAAGAGGCCCAAGTGCCCACGTCGTTGGCCCCCTGTTTCCCTGGACTCCTCAGGCCCCATGGATCGTAATGGGCTCTGTTCACGGAACCTCCAGCCCATTGAAGTGGAGCTGACGGACCGATCGTCCGAGGGGATGTACCTTCCCCCGGCAAGCTCAGGTACGGCGCGAGGATACCAGGCGTCCCATGGGTCGGAAGCGGACATCAGAGGCTAGTACTGTGCGCCAGGCGTTTCCGTGCTTACAACTGGGTATGCACGCTTTGCTTCGGAGAGCGAGAGTCTTGGGGGAAACTTTGGCCGTTGAGAAGGGTGATGGCTGGAGGAGGATTCTGAGATCGGGGCCTGGCGGGCTTGGAGCGCATCTGCGCGAGCATTCAGTCCCCATGACGTACACGGACCCACCTCAAATCGAGGGTAAGGCCTGCAAAATGAAGGCAAGCCCTTATCCCCTGGCCGCCTCTCCGCCTCTCACAGGTCCCACCCGGCAGCACGACGTAGTTCGGCGGCGCCGAAATCAGGTCGATGACGTGGACTCCTGCACCGACTCGGCCAACAGCTTCGGCTGGGGGAGTTTGTACCGCTCACAGCAACAGCAGCTCCTTGCAGACATGCATAAAGGTGCAGGCGGCCGCGCAGCTGCCGCAGGCGGCTCCGGTCGCACCGACTCAGCCTCGGACAACGGTCTTTTATCCAGCTGGTTTTCGGAGCTAGGGAAAGCAATTGGGGAAGGGGTATCGAACACCGTGGCGAAGGTCAAGGAGGCTGCCAACCAACCTGTTTTGGCAATGCCAGCCGGGGGGTCTGGCAGCTTTGCTGCCGCGGCTGCGGACGCCATCATTTCTTCGCGCCGGCGGACCACCAACCCGATTCTCGGTCGGGCACCCTTTGAGGGCAGCAATAGCGTATCGGCCACGCAGAGTAGCAGGGTGATGAAGCAGGGCGGCAAGATGGACTGAGGGCACCACATGGCGTTCCTGAGGACAGGACAGGAGATGCTAAGGACAAAAGAGCAGCTGGGCAGGGAACAGTCCTGGGCGTGTCGGCCATTGGGGATTGAGAGGCATGTCCTGTTTCCCTGGTTGACGCGGCTCTGAGAGGGCCGGCTTCGGAGCTGCCATCGAGGCTCCTGTGACTGCGCTGGCCCATGCAGACAGATGCTGCCGTAGATATTGCTCGCGCAACTTCACGGGAGTAGACGCGTTCCGATGCGCGTGCAGGTGGAGGTTCCCGGGGACTGCGACCAGCCCGGTCCTTGGGTCCAATGGCGGATTCGGTTGGATAAGTCATAGGGTTTGGGGCCAGGCAACGGAACCTGCACGCTACGTGAGGACTCACAAGCTAAGACGCGGTAATAGGGTCAGAAGGGGAGCTGCGTTGCAGTGGGTGATGGGGCGGAAGAGAGTCAGCACGGACTTGGAGCCCACCAGTGAATGAGAATGCATTGTCGCCGCGCTGTGGTGGATCGATGGTGATGGTCGTTTGCCTTTTTGCACAAGGCGATTAATGGGTTTTGCAATAAGCTCTCCTTGTCGACATTGCCCTCCCCCAGAGGTGTGTTGCCACTGAGGGTTTGTACATCAGTTTGGGAAACGTTGAACCAAGGAAGGCAAGGATGCGGGACACCCGGCAATGATTGGGATTTTGACCGTTGGCGTAGCAGGCATCGGACTGCAGTCTTTGCAACCTTCGAGTGTTGTGTATTCTAATGGACCGGTTTCCAGCAGACAAGAGGGGAAACAGCTCGTGCGTCGATAAACTTGGTGATTGACTAGCTGCACAAGAGAGGTGTGGGGCCATGGGGTTGTGGCTTGTTGTAAAGCTGGCGTTGTTTGTTTGGTGCTCGGGGCTTTAGGCATCGTTCAGAGAAGCAAAAGCAGGCATGTGCGGAGCTTTTGCGGCGGTTATGGTGATGGGTGCTGATGCGGCGATTGCAAGAAAGGCTGCTAGAAGGGGCGCAGGAGTTGGGCAGCACGTTGCAGAGCAGAGCTGTGTCTCCCAGTCCGTATGGGTTGCCTGAGCATTAGCTGGCAAATAGGACGCGGCGCGACGCGGGAGCCATGGAGTGAACTTGCATGGGGGTGTACGATGGCAGGAGGTGCGTACGGAGACGTACAACGATGGTAATGGGGCAGTGTCGGAGCATTGTGCCTGTGGATGTTTTTTATGTTGCACGATTGCTGGGTCAATCGTCGGCATGTTCCCCCGCACCCATGCCCACCCGTACACAGAGTTGCCGCAGTACTTGTGCACATTGGTTGGAGAGCCGTCCTTCCTTGACCTGGAATCCCCGCCATGCCGCCTGGTTTGGTCTTGGGAGCAGAGACGCTCTGATTGTCACCCGGGACCCCCCCTATGCGCATGTGCCGGTTTTGGATAAGGCCTGGGAAGCATCCGTGCACATCGGCAGTGGCAGTTCCCGAGCCCTATGGCAGGGTGGAGTCCGGGTCCGTCAGACGGGCCCGGAGCGAGGCGGCCTGCTGAAGTTTAGGTTGTATAAGGGTGGTGGGCAAGGACGGTGTTGTTTCGGGGAGGGGTCTAAGCACAGCGGGTCAGGACGGTGACAGCGGAGAGTTTTTTTACGTAGCTGCAGCCGTGCGTGTTGCGTTGATTGCCCGGCTAAGCCGGGCTCTACCCCGCGGCGGCCTCCCGCTTGTCTTCTGTCGCTCGGTGCTTTCTTGGTGCATGGAGTAGACACCTTTAGGCCTGTATCGCGGTTCCGTAATGACGACATTATTAGTCCTGTTTCTGTGCTTCAAGGCGTGTATTAATAATAGTAATTCTGTACGCTATTGTTTATTCCGATTCTGTTTGGCGCTCCCTACGCTGTACTGCAGAACTTGGGTGGGCCACTGAGTCGGCGAACTAACATGTAGTGGATGTCATGAGAGACGTTCGTGAGCCGGATAGCATGATCATTTCTTCGGTCCGGGCGGCAAGCCTCCATTTTTTGGTTCCATAGCTTTTTGAGTGCCGCGCAGTTCCGCGGGCCGTCCACTGTAGCGATCTCCTTTAAAATTTTGCAGGCTGATACATACGCTCGTTCCGCATCCCGCGCCCTCCTGCCTAGTATGAATACGAAAATGGTCTGGTAAGGCTTAGGTAACTGCATTGGTTGGCCATCATGGCGGAGGTTTCAATACATGCTCATTTAAAATAACCGAAAACCATATATGCAGAAACACTTTAAACAATTGTTTTTCCTCCCACAAACATTAAGATATTCCTACGATATGCAAGGCTAGGGATTGATATAAGGTTTGGGGGAACAAACTTTGTGTTGTTTAAGCTGCTGACGTAAATCGCAACTAATTTACCCAGACCCATGGGTCGAAGCTGCATACATTTTGCTTATCCCTCTCACACAAAAATAGCAAGCTGAACAAACTGGCTATTTTCATTATCGAACTTATGCCTTTGTTGCAGTCTTTCCATAGATTAACTTACCAGGTTTCACCCAAGTCGCCCAGCTCGATCCGAAGAGTGGACGCACCTTTGTAGGTATGCAGATAAGATTTACAAACCACTTGCTAATCAACCTGCAACCTGTCCATTTTTGGTGGCCTGTGACGATCATCTTAGCGCTTTCCCACGCAGCCGACTGATCTCCTTCGCCGAGAGGTATGGTTGCCTTCGGTTGCTGCAAGATACCGCCCAAGCCACTTTAATCGCGAGCCCCTGGTCAATTCAGCGGTGCCCCTTTTTCGTCGCGCTCCTCCTTCTATTACGCCTAGGGGCGAACTCGCGTCTAAGACCGCCTCGCGCGGCTGAACAAGGACCGGAAGAACCACAGCGGCGGAATTAAACCTTCCCTCTTTCGCCATTACCGAGAGTCATGGCCACCCGCTTTCCTTCTTCGCAGCATCCCGACCATTATGCTGTCCTGGGGCTGCAGCGCAACGCATCCGAGAACGACATCAAAAAAGCCTACCGGCGGTGGGTGCCAGGGCGCTGAACAGGTTGGGCCCGTTGGTCCGATCGAGGTCCTCACCTCACCTCACCTGACTGACCTGCGGTACCCCGCTGCCGGTGCTTCACCCGCTCGGCTTAATCACTTTCCGTTGGTTACTGCAACAAGCTCATCCACACAAAAATCGTGCTGTCATTTTCACACAACTTGGTCATAGCTAAAACATGAATGAAAAGAGGCCACCCAGCGGCCGGCACCAGGGTGCGACCAATGAGCGGAGCGCAAACAGAGGCGTTCCAACTTCTGAAGAGGCCAGTTGAGGGGCTGCAATGGAAACATTGGTGCAGGTTGGATATCGGCTGCTCAGGACCGCTGCCTCATCGCTCGCAGGTGCGCCCGGCAGCACCATCCAGATAAGAACCCGGGCCCACAGCAGGCGGAGGCGGCGGAGCGATTTAAGAAGGTGCGCGTGACAGCACATGTGTGTGTGTGTGTATGTCGTTGGGACATTCAGGGTAAGCTAGGGCGTGGTGCTTTGCATGCGTGCAAGGGATGCCGACGCGCCATGCGTGTTTCGCCCCTTCCTGATCCCCCCTTGTTCCCCATCATTCATACAACATTCCCTAACGCCCCCCGCCCCCCGGCCCCCGCCCCCCGCGACCCCGGGCCGCAAGGTGACGGAGGCCTTCGATGTGCTGAGCGACCCGCACAAACGAGCTGCGTACGACAGCGATGTACGACTGCGTGAAGGTGTGGTGACAGTAACGACGGGAAGCGAAGCGAGGGGCTCGGTTTATAGGCTCTGGTAAACGGGAGAAGGTTGTGGGCCGCGGGAAGGGGTCTCAGGAGCCTCCATGCACACGTGGCTGAGCACAGTATGTCGCGGTACGAAGTGTTAGAAGCGATCTACATGTGCTACAAAGAAGGACGCTGGACGACTCCTGGCACTGATGCGGTGGGTGGTGGGCCTTACAGGTGTAATCGTGATGAATCCACCGGAGCAGTGGGCCGCGGGCCACGGGTGGGCGCCGCAACGGCGGTTGTGACGGGGCAGCACAGGCAGCACGTTTATTTGCTCGGCGTAGTCGGGGACCGGTGAAATGGAAAAGATACCTCCTTGATTGGCTCTTGGGGGAGCGCGCGTGCGTTGTATCACCACCACTGATTCCCTTCCCTGTAAATATGGCCCTTCTCCATCCTCCTAGCTGCCGCGGCACGCACCTACTCCACAACCTACGACGACTTCGACATTGGCAGCGGTGGCTTCGGTGGTGGCGGTGGTGCAGGGCTGGGAGGCTTCGGCCGGGGCAACTTTACCGGCGGCGGCTTCTTCAACGGCGGCGGAGGCGGCGGCGGAGGCTTGTTCAGCGGCTCCACGGGTATTCCTCTGGCGGACCGCCTGTTCCAGCAGGTATTCGGTGGCATGGGCCCTATGGGTATGGGCGGACTGGCCGCGGGACTGGGTCCCACGGGCCTCTTTAGCGGCCCCGCCGGACGCTACGTGGGCCCTATGGGGGCTGCCGCCGCCGGACCAGCTGGTGGAGGCGGCAGGGGCGCCGCAGCCAGTGGCTACGGCAGCGGCGGCGGCATGAACGGTAGCTTCGGTTTTGGCGGCTGCGGTGGTGGTGGTGGTGGTGGTGGTGCCGGACATAATGGCGTTGGAGCTGGCGGCGTGAGGTCGCAAGCCCCGCCGCAGCCCCAGCCACAACGACAAGCTCCAACACCACAACGGCCGCAGCCATCGGCTGCACAGCCGCGCGCCCCGTACCAACAGCCGCAGTCGCAGCAGCACCCGACGGCGGCGGAGGCGGGCTTTGGGCGGCCGCCAGCACAGCAGCCGCAGCCGTCCGCTCCTCCGGGGCCAGCGGCGGGGTTCTCGCCACAACCCCCACCGCAACCACATCGTGTGCCCCGAACGATACCCGTGCGCTACGCCAACACAGATTCGGGTGAGCACTAAGCGGCATCGGCAACACACGCGTACATGTCAACGACAATAACAATGACACCTGGGGGCATCCTATAAGGCAGAAGGTGCTGGCTGCACGGAAGCCGTCGGCGGTTAAGAAAAGCCGTTGTAGGTAGAATTTGGTTGAGGACCAAGGGCCTTATTATTTAGCCAGGAAGTCGTTCAGATAAAGCAAAAACTAATAATGCCGTAGAGTGCCCCGGGGTCATGCAAGGCCTTGAGCACATCCTCGGTAAGGAGTCTTGTGTCTTGCCCTGTCGTACGACCCAGCGAGAACGGATTATCTCCAGGAGTCGAATCACTTACGTGAGGCCCTCTCGCGCCACTGCTCCTGTCAGGGCCTTGCAGGGGGGTTGTTATTGGATTGTCCCGTGGGTCGTTGGAAAGGGATGCGGGCGCAAGTTGCCGACACGCTCCAAACTCGATACTTTCGAGTGTATGTTGCATTGCATAGTTCCATTTGGAGCTGGCGTATGTATGTATGTTTGTATGCATGTATGTGTGTGTTTGGAAAGGAGCATCGCGTGCGTGTGTTGAAAGATGCGTCCATTCCGTAGCTGCAAACCGCCCTTTCGGTTTATTCAGTTAGTTAGTTTAGATTCCACTGACGTGGTGCCGATGGGTTTTGGACGCTAGTCGCCATCAGGCTGGCTGAGGTGCGGCCCCCGCATAGGAATGAGGCTTAGGGAAGTTGGCAGATGAGGCAAGGCGATCCAGGATAAGTCTCGCCGTTTGTACGGCTCCCCATGGACGTGTTACGATCCCCACCCCATTCTCAGCCCCCGTCCCCCGCCCGACCCACGGCATCACCACGCACCACAGCAACACCAGAAGAAACCACACCAGCACACGACTCTCAGCCCCGACCAGCAGCCCCAAAGCCAGCCGTCGCACCGGCGAAACCCGCACAAGCATCACCGATACGACGATATGGCGCGGGGTTGGAGCCGTACGGGCCTCAGGCTTCGTCAGGGGACATCGATGGCGGCGCCGCTGCTGCTGCCGCACGGACTTTCGCCATGGAGAGCCCCTTCGGCGGTCCCGCAGGCCGTGCCGTACCAAGGACCGATGACGGCGCGCCCGGCGGCGGCGGCGGCGGCGGCGGCGCTACTGGATACGTTCCCATGTCCGCTCGCGGAGCTCCCAGCTGGGAGCCCATGGATATCGACTTGTCCGACTCCTCCACGAATCAGAGCCGCAACGGCAGCAGCCCGAACAGCACTGCCAGCAGGACTGACAGCGACCACAGCGGCAGAAGTATTACCAACAGCAGTAGCAGCAGCTCAAAGAAGAACGGCGGTGAGGGCGGTGAGGGCGGTGAGGGCGGTGAGGGCGGTGAGGGCGATGAGGGCGCCGCAGCGCCGGGGCCCGGGCCGGCCAACGGCCCTGCAGCGGCGACGACGGTTCCGGCAGCGGCGACGACGGCGGCGGCTACAGCGGTTCCTCCCACTGAGTTGGATTTGGAAGTGACCCTGGAGGAGCTGTACTGGTGGGGTGCGGGAGGGGTGGGGGAATTAACTGAGCTACAGGGAGTGTTTGTTTGTACGTATGTGTGTGTGTCCAGGTCAGCTTTGGGGAGGGTGCTACCTCTTAGTGTGCAGATTCTCTCCAGCCTGTGCCTGCTGGTTATGAAGCTCGCCTAGCGGTTAATGTCACCGCGTATCCTGCGGGACCTAGGGGTGGAAGGCCGGGGGAAAGGGCGCCGCGGCATCTGGAGGCCCCGTGGTTCCCTGACCTATATATATGCGTGTGTGTGTGTGTGCAGCAGCGGAAGAGTCCCTGCCGTATACGAGGACCTCCAGCGCCCTGGCTTGTCAGCTTGCTATTCATCTGCTTGCTAAGCAGCGGGGGGTACGTTCCCTCCATTCCCCCATGCAACGCCACCTTCCTCTCCACCGCACGCGGTTGTCCGGGGCCCTATCGCGACCCCACACGGCCCTCATTCGCTTCTCTCGCGTTGCCTTCATTGCCCTGATATACACACACATCACACACACACATACATACACACACACACACCGCAGCCACACGCAAGCAGCCCTCGGTGCGGCCCCTCCCCTCCCCTCCCCTCCCCTCCTCCCTCCACATCTACCAGCGGGGCTACCCGGCAGGTGCAACTGCGTCGGGCCGTGTGGTAAGTGGCGGTAGTAGTGGCGGGGACAGTAGCGGAGGTAGCGGTAGCGGCCAATGAAGGGTGGTGGGGCGGAGAGGTGCTCCGGCGTCTGTTACCCCACGACGTTACACCAATCAAGATGACTGCTGAGGTTACCCCACCGGTAGTAGCAGCAGCAGTAGCATTCGTCGTGTTGGATGACCGGCTGTGCGACCTGCTGCGACGGCTGTGTTCTTACCCGCCATCAGCACCTCCTATTGCTGCTGCTGTTCCCCCTCCCTGGAGTTGCCCACATGCGACATACCCCCACCGGCAGTCCTCCTCCTCTTCCTCTTCCTCCTCCTCGGGGGCCACCCGGCGCGCAATTCCACACACAAGCGCCACCCACAGCCCCTCTCCCTCCCCCCTGCCCGTCCCCCCTCAGGGACGCCCCCAGCGGCCGGTGGCTTCCCAGGGACCACGTGCTGGATGTGGTGATACCCCGCGGGGCCAGGGCGGGAACCAAACTGCTGTTCAGGGGTGAGGAGGGAGCGGGCCACGGTAGGGCTACGTGAAGGGGGGTTAATGTGAGGGTGCGCTATGCCGTGTGGGGAGGTCGGGGGGGGAGAGGTCGAGCGAGTGGAGTCTCAGTAAGTGTAGCGGATGTGCGGCAGTTTGTTTGAGCTGGGGAATTGGAGAAGGGAGTAGGGGGCACGGGGGCACGGGGGTTACCCGTACATCGGTTGTCCCCATCGGGGACATCTCCCATGTCGTTCTCGGTCCCCGCTGAATGAGGCAGGGGCCGAGGTGAGGAGCAGCTCCTTACCCAGCTCGGTCTGAGCTCGGTGCGCACCACGCCAAGTGGTTAGTGTCTCTTCACCACTCCGCGCACATCTGTGTGTGTACACCCGGGGCGCAGCTCCCCTTCGGGACCCTTAGGGTGGGCCCCGCGTTTGGAGTACTTTTGTCCGTTTGTCTTAGCGCCGCTCAGAATGCTGCTACTGCTCCCCGCGCCCATGTTGTCAGGATTGGGAGATGAGCTGCCGCCAGCCCGAGAGCAAGTAGCTACAGCTGCAGGCGGGGGGCCCCGTGCAACAGCGTATCCTGGAGCTGGATGTGGATCTGGATTTTCACCGGGCAGCCGGGATTTGGTGCTGGTGCTGAGGGAGGTGCCCAATGCGCGGTATGTGCGGCGAGGCGACGACTTAATCACCAAGGTAAGCTACATTTTGTATACACACAATCCTTCACACATTTGCTAAAGGATGAGGTTTCTACTCGAACCCGCAATGGCCTCTCTTTGGACTACTGTGCCTTTACGGGGCCCACAACGGAGTCCCAAGAGTTACTCCCCCTGATTCCCCCCGGCTCTGAACCCCCCTCCCTATCCTTTCACCGCATGCTAAACCATGACCAGAAAACTGCGGTACGACTAGTGTGTACGGCTGGCTGCAGGCGATTATTCCGCTATCCATGGCGCTGGGCGGTGGTACGGTTCACCTCAGGAGGTTGGACGGAACCAAGGCACGCAGGGGGGGGGGGGCCGGGGGGGAGGCGCCGGGCGGAGAGGGTTGGGGGAGAGCGTGTGAACGTGGTGTTGGTCTGCATCTTAAACGTGTACGACACGGTAACTGGCCACGGCCACAGGAGGACGGGGTACATGCGCCTCCAGGGGGGAACAGCAGCACAGCCGCACATTGCGGCGTGAGGGCAAATCACCGCGTTTAAGAGGGGCCCTTTCCTGGGTGCTGGAAGGGCCATTATCCTTCCAGTCCTTATCAGCCCGCTGTAGCCGCTTGCGGCGCTCGTGCCATCCTCGGCGTGGGCCCTGTGCGAGTGCGAGTGAGGACATCCATCCAGACGCTCAGGACGACTATACGACGCGCAAAAGTGCACAGAGCAGTTGCGCCATGGCTTTGAACTCCAAGTTTGCGGTTTTGGACGTCTCGGCTGTTTGTCCTTCGCTTCCTCTTGCACCAACCCCCGGTGGTTCCGCGACGTCAGCCGTTGGACATCTGCATTTTGCACTCAGTCTCCCCGTCTCCGCACCGTCCCCATGTTAGGGTTCCGATGTTCCCTACCCTCCGCCTTCTCCTCCTGCCCCTTTCCCCCCTACTCGTAGGTCCCCCTGGGGCTGTCCGACATTATCACCCCGGACAGTGAGACCATTCTGATAGGCGAGGGTATGCCGATTCCGGAGCAACCCGAGGAGAGGGGGAACATGGTACGTACGGCACTATTTGCAGCTAGTGACGAGAGACACTGTTACGGATGCGACCTCGACACCGGCTGGGGTGGGAGGCAAAGGGTCAACGTCCGATAGGGGACAGGCCGTTGGGGAGGGGACCCAGTGGAGGTCGGGTGGTGGGCTGCACACCTCCCTGGAATACCGTTGCGTGGTGGTGCTAGGGTGGTGGTTAGGAAGAACCGGTGCGAGCAGGTGGAAGTTAGGACTCCTTCTTGCTGCTGATCTCCTCAGGGGGGGGGTACTTATTCGCGAACGTAATCGCACCCGGGGGGCCCGAGGAGCAGCCCTAGGGGATGCCGAGGGAGGGGGCTGGGGCTCCCCCCAGTGACTTCCATCTGCTGTTCAATGAGACCAGAGATTAGGGACGTGGGAACAGGCCGATTGCAGACCGGTGGACAGACGGACAGACAGACGGGTGGCGAACTTGGGCGGGTAGGAATAGAACTGTACTGGGAAGCATGGGCGGACCATCAGCATATGGGGGTTTGCTTGATAAACTGGCGGAGGGAGTGGCAGGGGAGGGGAATGGAAGAGGGGATCCCTGCGAGAGCTGCTAGAGCGGGTGACTGAGCGGGTGGTGTAAGTGGCAGGAGAGATGTATGCGGTGGGACGTGTGAGCAGAAGCCAGAACCCCTGGCTACGGCTGGGGCGGCAGACCTCCAGCTGGGCTCCTACCCCTTTTTGTCCCCACCACCGCCACACGGCTTTCAGCTCCCCCTCCCCTCCCATTTCCATCCGTTTCTACACCGGAGATATGACACTGCTCCTCTCCCCTGGGAGTCCCTCAGGTGGTGCAGTACAAGCTGGACTTCCCGCGGACCCTAACTCCCGAACAGCGTCAGGCTGTCAAAGCCGCGCTACAGCCGCAACAACAGCAGCAGCAGCAGCCGCAGTCGCTTCGGTAGCAATAGCAGCAATAAATCCATCAGCGGCAGCAGCAGTCAAAATTGGAATGCGATGTTGGCTGCGACGTCATGATAATAGCAGTAGCCGGTGTGTGCAGCAGCGTGTCAAGGGAATAATTGAGGGAGGAGATGAATAATGGATCTCGTACGTGTGCAGGTTGACAGGACTAGGTGGGACGCTTCTTGTTGTGCTGCGGGCGAAGGCAAGGCAAGATTTTAGCTATCTTAGGTGGTTGTCCGTGCAGCTTCCCTTCTACAGAATAGTTGCTGAGCTGCAAACCGCTGTGTGTGTAGGGGGCGCCGTGTCAACCGTCAAAATGTTCCCCTAGAGGGTTTGGGCCACGGATTCGTGCCTTGGGGGAGATGCACATGGACAGGGACGTCGGAAGGGTGCTTGCGGTAATGACATGGGAACGCTATGAGCGGTAGTAACTAAGGGATTCGGAGTTGCCGGGCATGTACGTACCAGGTTAAGGTCACCCCGGAGGACAACCCATACTTCCCCTATTGAGTTGTTGGCGAAGAATCGTTGTAACCTGCCCAACGAGGTCCCGGCTGGGTATTCTAATTGGCCCCATTATAGCAGACCCTGTAAATGTTATATCAGCTATGACTGAGCTGATGTAGGGGCACGCCGCAGTCCGGGATCTTTCACTCTATACCCTATACATCGTCGACAAGAGAGGCAGATAATCATATACTTACAAATTGAAGGTAAACAATAAGTCGATCATCCTTTTGAGGTTCAGCATGCATTTTACGGCTAACAGGTGCGAGGGTAAAATACAGAAAAAAAATTGTTCGTGAAGGGGAGATCTCGCTGTATATGAACCCATCTTTACTCGCCTGTAGGAAACTATCATGGAAATAGGCAGACCGTTGGGAGTCGTGCAGTTGGGCCAACAGTTCCATGATCTATTTCCTTGACCGTCTGAGTGTCTTGGCGTTTGGGTTAATACATCTTTTAATTCTTCTATCTTGACGGGGTTTTCAATCTGTAATCAAACTCTACCACGCAGGTCGGCCGCGATGGCGCACCAAGTGCTTACCCGCAGCTCACTGGCATCTAGCATTTGGCCGCGCGCTGGTGCGTGTAGAAGTCGTCGAATCGCTCAGCCTCTGTTTTGCGTGGCTGCGCCGGGTGAGGTGATGCTTGAGGTGAAGAATCTTGAAGCAAAAATTGCAGCGACGGGTCAGCCAATTCTCAAGGGCGTCAATTTGACAATTCGCAATGGAGAGGTGCACGCAATTATGGGAAAGAATGGCTCGGGCAAGAGTACGCTCAGCAAGGTGCTGGTGGGCCATCCCGACTATGAGGTGACGGGTGGCACAGCCACGTTTAAAGGCAAAGATCTTTTTGAGCTGGAGCCCGAGGAGCGATCACACGCTGGATTATTTCTTAGCTTCCAAACCCCCATCGAGGTGCCTGGTGTCAGTAATGTGGACTTCCTTCGGATGGCCTGCAACGCTCGCCGTAAAGCTCTGGGGCAATCCGAGCTCGATCCCTTGGAGTTCTATGCCTACATCATGCCAAAGGTACGGTGGGCAGCGGGGCCTGTACCTTCGCTCAACCCAACCCGCACGCAAGCTCCAAAATCTTCCCGCCGGTCAGGTGCCCCATTACGTTGCGTTGCCCCGAAAGCAAAGTTATTGTTCCTGCTGTCTCGCCGCAGCTGGAGATGCTCAACATGGACCCCACCTTTCTGAACCGCAACGTTAACGAGGGCTTTTCAGGCGGCGAGAAGAAGCGCAACGAGATCCTGCAGCTGGCCGTGCTGGAGGTGGGTCCTAGAATGGATGGGGTACTCGGATTGCTTGATGCAGGTTAACATCGTGGCACATCACCTCGTGCAGCAGCTCGTGCAGCAGCACCCCCATACCACCTGAAACCTCTGGAACCGCTGCTGCTGCTGCTGCTGCTGCTGCTGCTGTCGTCCAGGTCGCTCCCTTCCTGTGCGAATCCCAGCCTACAGCCCACCTCGACACCCACAGCACTTACTCTTTTCCTGCCATGTTTGGTCAGTTCGCATGTTCAGCTCTACTTCCTCCTTTTACGTGTTGGGTCCCTTCAGTTGTGAACCTCCCTCCCTCCGTCTCTCCCGCCCTGGGCCTCCCGGGGCTATTGGGTCACCTGGGCAACACCTCGCCCTCCGCACTCCCTCAGGCCGACATGGCCATCTTGGACGAAATTGACAGCGGGCTGGACATTGACGCGCTGCGAGATGTGGCTAAGGCGGTGAACCAGCTCAAGAACGAAGACACCGGGGTGCTCATGGTTACACACTACAAGGTAGATGAGGGTGTGATTTTACAGCCATGCTCTAACTGGACTTAGCTGTTGTGAGAGGGGCGGCCGGGCATTAGTGGGGGTTGTTCCGGGGCACCAGGAGGGGGTCAGGAGGGATCGAACCTGACACGAGCGGAAAAAAGTTAGATGCCGTTAAGCAGGGAATGGTTCAAAGTTTACTAACTTCAGTTTGGGTGGCCGTTGCCGGATATGGGAGTGGGACGGATACGGGAGTTCGGAAGGCTCACACCCGTTGAGGAAGGCGAGGAGAGTACCAAACCCTGCCCCGGTACCACCCCGCGGCCCTCCACCTTGTCCGCGCTCACCTCTTCCCCCCTGCCCCCCCTGCCTCATAACAGAGGCTATTAGACTACATCAAGCCGGACTTCGTACACATCATGCAGGTAGGGGCGTGCAGAGGCCGGTCAACCGCCGCCCCATGACAGCGCCGTCCTCTCACACTTATCAATCTGATAGCTTGGCCGCTGTTGTTGGTTGGGCATCCCTATCAACATGTGCATATTGCCTTGTGGGATTCCCCCTGCGCCATAGAGAATCTCCCCCCACCTGCTCGGTATCCTATACCCCTTTGCCTTTCCCTTTTTCCCCTCCTACCAGGCGGGTGAGATTGTCAAGACCGGTGACATGGGTTTGGTGGACCAGTTAGAGGCGGGAGGATACGCCACCCTCTCACACACCGACTCGGAGTGAGGGACCAGGGGAGGGGGGTTGGCGTTTCAGCGGGGTTGCGGCTGCCACGGGTGCTGCCATGATAGTGTACCTCTTTGTCCCTGCGAGTCCGGTGAGCAAAGTGATGGTGGGTATTATAAAATGTAATTATGGACATGGCAGGTAGGGAAGGTGGGGGACAGAGGCCGTATGTGTCGGACGGGATGGGACGGATTAATCGGCGCGATGGTGCGTTGTTTGGTTTGACTTGGTTCTGGGTTTGGCCAAGGATTAATCCGTTATGTGTGGCGAAAGGCTCACAAACCCAAGAGGCGCCCAAGGGTTGCGCGTGCATTCCCTGCTTTGTCAGCAACAATAGACACAACATAGCTGAGCTATGGACAAGTAATCTGCTAGACTTGTAATTGGATAAACTTGCGGACTACCAGTACAGCTTTTAGCGCAGGAGAGCATCACTTGGCGGAGCGAAACAAAGGGGATGCGAAGGTTTGTCCACACAGTTAATGGGCATATTCACTAATATCTGAGAACACACTTTTAAGAGCATTGTAACATGTCACCGGCTTACAGCAGAATGACTGCAGAAGAGGGCGAATTAGACAGGCCAACAAGCGATGCAAATGGTTGTCCATGTGCCTAGCACACCTACGTAATTGTCTCAAAACAACTGCATGGGTATCGTCGCCAAAACTTTTTCTGCCTTCCATATTGACGAGTACGGGCGTCGTAGAAGTCCTTGTGGCGTCCCACCACACTCCAAGTACACTAGATACTGAAGTCTTCAACTGGTAAGGGGAACAAGAGTTCCTTTAGTTGCAGTTGGATTTAACCTTGCGGTCTCCCGTGGATTACTGTTCAACAATATTATGACCCTTGCCGAGTGTGGTTAGCCTCCAGGCTGCCTAAGCCGGAGAGTGAAGTGCTCGATTTTGTGCGTAACTATTAAGTTTCAACTTGCAGTTTCTGATGGCGTCGTTTGGGCTTCACCAGCGAATGGCGTCTGCGCCTCACATAGAGGAGCGCGCGGGTTGCTCCAGCAGGTGCTCACCAGCCATCCAGGGTTGTTGGTAAGGATAGTGCTATTAACTTACAACTTTAGATCACACGGCTATGATTAAGTTCTGCCTGACATAGGCGGACACGGGTTCATGGTGCGCGTGGCGTGGCCACCGCCAGCGAGCGACGACGCGTGGTGTCCCTCAGGCGCAGCGCTGCCTCGACTGATGTGGTTTGCTTTGACGATTCGCATGATGTCAAGGGGCGTCAGGCTGCAGCTGCCCCGCCTGCAGTCGACAAGGTCGGGGTTCTGCTGCTCAATCTTGGAGGTCCGGAGACGTTGAACGACGTGAAGCCCTTTCTATTTAATTTGTTTGCCGACCCAGAGATTATTCGGCTTCCGCAAGTGGTGCAGTTTCTCCAGCCTTTCCTTGCAACAATCATCTCTACGTTGCGGGCACCGAAGAGCGCCGAAGGCTACAAGGCGATCGGCGGTGGAAGCCCCTTACGAAGAATTACAGATGATCAGGCGAACGCGCTTGCGGATGCCCTGAAAGCTAAAGGCCAGGCAGCAAATGTTTACGTCGGCATGCGCTATTGGCACCCGTATACGGAAGAGGCACTGGAGCACATCAAGCGTGATGGAGTCACACGTTTGGTAATTCTTCCCCTGTATCCGCAATTTTCCATCAGCACCAGCGGGTCCAGCTTGCGGCTGCTTGAGTCCCTCTTTAAGAGCGACCGGGCTTTGAAGCAGCTGCGCCACACGGTGATCCCCTCATGGTACCAACGGAGGGGATATGTGTGCGCCATGGCTGACCTCATCGTGCAGGTGCGTGTTGATATTTACACGCATAGTTACATGCCTGGCCGTCTGGTCTGCGTTGACCGTTTAAGCGTGCACGAGCCCTGGTCTTAGTGGATTAGCGAACTCCTTGGGTTTACAGACCAGTTTAATGGACTGTTCGCACATCGCTTGTTAAGTCTTACCGCATGGAACGTGCTGGGGTGGTCGCAGGTTTGCCCTGCATGTTACACATGGCCACCGCTTAGGGCAGAGGCGGCCAATTTCTTGCATAGCATATAGCCCCCCACATCTAAACCTTTGCAACAGCCTCCGTGGCCGTACGGCGTGTGTGGGTACGCCCTTCGATAGGCGGTTAGTGAATGGAAAGCCGGGTAGGGAGGCACTGGTCTGTTGCCCTGGCATCTCCTGGACACCTGTACGCTCGTCTACACATAATGAGTCCCAAATCCTAAGGCTCTTCTCCTTATGTCTGTGTGTCCGTGCGAGGTCCTGTCTGGGTTGTCAACGAACTCACAGCGCACATCCCAACCTCCTGTCACCCTGTACGCTCTGCATGTCCGTTATCCGTCCCCTTGGCACAAGACTTTATTTCTTAACCTCCAGATCATCCCCCTCGCGGGTATCGTCATGCCCTTCCCATCCGCCCATGGTCACCTTGGTTGTCTATGTCTTGGCATGTGTAGGAGCTGGGCAAGTTCCAGGACGTGCCTAGCGTGGAGTTGTTCTTCTCGGCGCACGGTGTACCCAAGTCATATGTCGAGGAGGCGGGCGACCCGTACAAAGAGGAAATGGAGGAGTGTGTGCGGCTGATCATGGAGGAGGTTCGCGCGAGGGGCTTTAACAACTCGCACACCTTGGCGTACCAAAGCCGAGTGGGGCCGGCAGAATGGCTCAAGCCGTATACGGACGAGTCGATCAGGTGGGAGGAGCGGTGGGGGTACAATATAAACCGGGGATGGGGCGGTTGGGCGGATGTGATGGGAGGATGGGACAAGGCAGGGCGGGACGGCCGCATAGGGTCGGCATGCGTTCTCCACCGCGGACGACTTGCAAAAACGCCGGGTACATGGGCGGGAGGAAAGGCCCAGGGAAGGTGCGGATTACGAGGGGGACTGATGCTTGTGGGAGGAGCACGACGTGGGGCAGTTCAAGAAAGGCGAGAGGACAAATGATACTTCAGCGAAAAGCGCTTTCTCTTAACCTGATGTTGCAAAGGGGTTTCCTTTGAGGACAGGGGATCAGCCAGGGCAGCTAGCTTAAATTTATGGGGCATTAAGGTTTCGCGTGTTCTGCACGCAAGCAGACAGGTCTGAAGGGATTGTGTGTTTTTCATGGTTGGCAAGCTCTTGGCGTGTAAGTGCAGGTATCATATGGTGATGTACTGCGCGAGTCGGATTGCTTTTCGTCGTTGTACGACCCGTGAGCTGTCTGCTGTGGCCCAGGTCTCAGGGAATAGGGGTTGTGGCGCCGAGTGAATAGGTGGAAAGTGCCTCGGTGTCGTTCGTTGGCGAGGGCTAGGCAGCCTCGCATGCATCGGTTTCCCCTTGACAGCACCTGATCGGCACTGGATGGCTAGTGGCTTCCTTGCGCAACAATTGTCATGTTGCTCAGAGCTTTGCAAGTCACTTTGCGCGACCACAACATTTTCTCTGATAATACCTTGTCTGTGCTGGATTTCTACATGCCGTTATTGCTTTCCTAGTTGTCTACCTACCAAATTGTGTGCTACTTTTCCACGTGGAAGTCTGCAATCGATGTGTTCCTTGCAATTCATTCTACGTCCCCCTTCCGCGCGTAATGCATCTTCATTGTCTTCTGGGCAACTCTCCCCCATGGCATTGTCATGAATAGGGAGCTGGGTCGTCGGGGTGTCAAGAGCTTGTTGGCGGTGCCCATTTCCTTTGTTTCTGAGCACATTGAGACACTGGAGGAGATTGACATGGAGTACCGCGAACTCGCGGAGGGTAGCGGCATCCGAAACTGGGGCCGTGTGCCCGCACTGAATACAAACGCCGCCTTCATTGACGACCTGGCGGACGCGGTACTGGAGGCGCTGCCATATGTGGGATGTCTGGCGGGTCCCACTGATTCGCTGGTGCCTCTGGGTGGGTGGGAGGGTTGCTTGGTGGGGTGGGTCAGCTCGAGTAGTAGGGTTCGAGTCAGCGCTGAGTGCGCGTGCGCATCCTTGTGTTCATGTCCAAGAACTGCCGAGTTGAATTGTTTTGGGGGGAACTCGTCGCCGTGTTACTCCCCTTGCAAAGGTCCCTGTTCTGTGGCCTCCTTGAATATATCGCATATTAACATTACAACGTATAGGGCACCGCACAGAAGTAAGTATAAGGGACACTGATGAGGACACTGTCTTTCCCCACGTCCATCGCTCTGCAGGCGACTTGGAGATGTTGCTACAGGCTTATGACCGTGAGCGCCGCGCGCTGCCTTCTCCAGTGGTGATGTGGGAGTGGGGCTGGACCAAGAGTGCGGAGACGTGGAACGGCCGCATCGCCATGCTTGCCATCATTGTGATCTTGGTTCTGGAAGCTACCAGTGGGCAGTCCATCCTCAAGAATCTCATATGGGCTGAGTGACCCTGTCTTGTCGCTACTTTTTAGCTGGGGCTGCGGCCGTTGGTATTCAATGGTTGCGGATGGGGCCCGGGCTCGTGTTACAAAGGGGAAGCAAAGGTGATGGCGGAAGAGGGAGATAGTGATGGGATCGGATGAGTTCTGTCCCCGGCGACCATTAGCTGATCATGCAGCGTCCAAACGTTGTGCTGGTGGGCATGGCAAACGGACCTCAACTTGTCGCGTGGCATCGGCATTAGCAGGGGTGGCATCGTGCCATGGAAGGATGCGTCGTCGGTGCCGTCCTGCGCACTGCCGGCGTTAGCGCTTGCTTGCGGTGGCGTGGCCATGACATTTGATTTGCGGGCCGGGCTATTATGTTGCTATCCTGTTTTTATCAAATGCACGATCCACATTTCAGGTTGTTGAAACGCGGCATCGCAGAACGAAAGGTCGAGTGGCGCAATGTGCTAAAGTGTAAAGCAGCGGCAGCATTATCGACCCTGGCGGTAGTGCAGCCGGAGTTTTGCTTACCTGGCAATGGAGCCCGGCAGTGGCACTGGGCGATGAGATGAGTGACATCGTTACGTCAGGTGCTGGTGCCTTGCTACGGAGTTGTACGTGCACAGAACACCAGAGCAGGGCATATTATATTGAGCGTTTGCTAGAGCGAGTGTCAACAGTCGAGCGGAGATCTGTGTTGCGTTTGTGTTCGTTGCGTTGTTCTCGGGACGTGTGCTGGTTGGTCTACAGCGTGTACATGAGGGTGGTATCGAGTAATTGAACAGCAAATGTGGGGCACATAGCCGCATGCTATGTGCCCTATGGAGAGAGAGAGGTTCTTCTGTATGCAGCAGTTTCTTTCATTGTTTCACCAACGTTTTGTGTTCGAGCGCATGTACATTGTTGGTTCAGCCAGTCAGGGCATTTGGTGAGTGTGGCCGCAAGCGTCTTAGTAGTAAGTACATTGGCAGTGTGCCCTCAAATATGTATTGCACCGTATCGAGCGGGGAAGGTAGAAGTACAATTACATGGGCTCCGCTTTTGCGCCACGGCTGCCGTGCAAGGGGAGCGTGCATTGTGCGCTACGCGACCTGTCGAGGAAAATTTTCGATGGCGAAGCCATCTGTAACGTAATAAATGGTCCTATGGCACGTTATTTCAGTACATGAGGTGGCACGAGAAGGATCGTATGGGCATGGGTACAATAAAACGAACATGTGCGTACCAATGCTGATTGCAAGAATGATCGCGTATTGCAAATATGGCACGTATCGCTGGCATGGACAACAATGGTCACCATGAAACTTCCTGCTCTTTAAAGTTCATATACTATGACGCCGATGAATGTGTGATGTGCAAATTCTCGCCCAGACAACCAGGCGAGGCTAAACACCGTGGCCCACCATGCATTCCCAATCACAGCCGCTCTGCCATGATGTCCTGCGTCTATTGTTTCAAAAATACACCTGCTCGCGTTGGGACTACGAAAGTACCATCGTATAATACAGAACAGAACCTGCAGTGCCGCCAGTGCACATCCTAATCTCATCCTGCTTTCTCTGTATAACGCTCGCCCTCTCACGTCGGTGGGGTTGCACGGTGGTCGTCGGTGATGCCCTGCTTCAGCAGCGCACAGAATGGTATGTGGTAGTCTGGGACGTATATCAGCCGCTGGTGCCACAGCCGCCTGATGCTCTGAAGGTAGATTAGAGGTTGGGGTTGCGACAGGGAGGTGGATAGGAGGCGGGGTGTGCAAGGCTATTTCCTACGGCATCTATGCACGCAACGTCATGGATGATGCATGGCTTTCCGTTCCTCCACCAAAACACGACTCCAGGACGGGCGACGTTTAGATGTGGTTCACATGAATATTGATGACCTTGACGCACAAGCCAGGGAAAGCTGCGAAGCATGGCAGCAGCCGCCCTTGACAGACCAGCCCTGGCAGCAGCCCAATTCCTGCGCATTGGCCCCCAGCCGGGCTCCTCCCCTTTCAAGGTTTTCACGGTTCGAAACCCAGTCGTGGGTGGACTGAAGCTGTGCATACCCACGAACCACAGGCTTGAGCCAATGCTGAACCCAGTCGCGCAATGACAGGACCATGTAACGATGTGAAAACCCATGTTGCATACATGCGGCACAGCATGCGGCATGTGTGCAAGCTGCACATCGGAGTGTGTTTTAACAGGACTGCTCACCGGCGCCAGGCATTGGATCAATGTCCCGTTATTCACGGTGGGATGCCTGGTGGATAGGCTGGTGAAAACGGGACATTGAACGTCCTGCTTTCCCCCGTCCCACGGACTCACCTTCCACGCCTCTGGCGTCATCCCTGCGGGGGCATAGTCCTGCAGCCGCTGGCTGCACTCTCCATGCACCACTATCAGTATCCGGCGGCCCTGCGCCAGACCTTCCCCCACATCGGCCAGGCAACGTAACGGTGCCAACAACCCCGGCGTCACAAAATAAACCAGGCACGCAGCAGCTCCAGCTCCGCCGTCACCGCCATGCTCGCTGGTGCCTTGCGGCTGACGCTGCTCCGGATCCTCGTCCCGCGGTCGCAGGTCTGGCGGCGCCGCTGAACCGTTTCCAACCTCACCGATTGGCCATCGCTCATTACTGGAGGAGGAGCCCGTTGCCATGGCTGCTTCTGGCAGCGGCGTGGTGCAGTCGTATACCGACGGACTTGTAAACGGTTCCAGGTCGTCATCCGTGCGCGCGATCGGCGGCGTGGTACGGCCGCTGGTACCGCTTGACGTTGACTCGGACACAACCTCAGTACGCTGGCCACAGCTAGGGCTGCCGCTGCAGCAGCGGCTGCCATCGCCCGTACTGCGCTCGGAGCCCTGCACCGTCGCAACAGCTGCAACCACGGTCCCAAATGCCGTTCTTTGTTGCTGCCGGCACTTGTTGCTTCCACCGCCTACCGACTGCGAGCTCAACCGCACGGCACTGCCCGTTGCCAGCCCTGGAGACGCTTGCCGTCTTAAGGATAGCGTGGAGGTGACCGCCGACGCGGGCGTCGCCACCTGCACACAAACGTTGGCCCGACCTAGCTCATTCTCCAGCTGCGCGCACACAAATGCCACCGGCGTTGCCCAGCCCTGATCTCTGTACCGCAGGACGCAGCGAGTCTCGGAGACGCAGCCGGTGGCGGCACCGGGTCCGCCATCCTCCGTTGTGCAACCCGGCTCCGGAGCGCTGCCGCTAGTTTCTTGCCACTGGCATGAGGGGTGGCGTTGGTGCTGCTGTTGCCTAACGGCAGATCCCGGCGGCGACCTCAGCTGCTGGTGCAGAGCCGTCCTCTCCGCCGTTGTACCGCTACAAGCGGGAGGGGGTGACACCACGAGCGTCTCCACTGGGGTAGTACTGCAGCCGGCAACGCCAGTCCCTGCGGTGCCGGCGCAGGTCCATGGGCCCAGGAGCTGTGATACCCGCCGACAGATATCTGAGTCAGACGCCTGCAGTGCCATTAAGGAAAATGGAGAAGGGCTTGGAACGCGGGCTGAGCACGACGAGGCGTCAAGCGACGGGGCAGCAACACTGATGGCAACAGCAGCTCCAACTGGCTGCGATATTGACTGCACCGTCTGCTGCTGCTGCTGTGGCGACAGTAGTGGCGGCCGTGACGGCACCGGTAGAGCCCACATGGCGCCATCCAAGCAGCTGCCGTTGCGGCCCTCCGCAGCTGCCGACGGCGGCGGTGTCTGGGGCTGGCTAGCTGGCTTCTTCGCCTCCGGGTGTGCCTGTTGCTTGCTAACTGCCGCCGTTGCTGCCGCTTTCGCACTAGCAAGGGCCTCTGCCGCCATCAGCATCCGGTGCTCTACTTCGTGAAGCGCCTCAGTCGAGTGTTGGGACAGGTATTTAATAGGCGGCCCCGATGCTGCGATGAGCGGCCTGACGTCTTGCGCCCATTCCTCCAATGCTGGCAGCGGGCAGCTCTGCACGCAATGTACCATCACCAGGGGCCGCAGGAACTTGCCTGTCAGCCGCAAGCAGTTGAGGACGTCGTCGTCCCAGGTGGAGCCTGAAGGATCAGGGCAATGCGGAGGGCTGGGACATGAGGAGAGACCATTTGAGCGTTGCAGTTCGCCTGTGCGCAGCATCATAGCCGCTCGCGATTCAACTCAGCTGTGGATGACATAACAGAGAATATATGGCCATAGGGAAGGAGAACCACGAAAAGGGTCCGGGAACGACTAACGCGAATGCTGGGACTGGGTCAAGTATGCAGTCTTGTAATATTTTACAAAGATGCATAAGCCACGTAAGGCTGTCTGCGGACATGCGGCTGCTTGGACGCAAGCAGCCCTCTTCCTCCTGCGCCACGCAAGCCCCTTTACCCGCCCATCATCCACAACCTTCCCCTGCACCCAGCCTCTTCTTCCACCTGCCGTCACCAGCACTACCACCCCGCGGCGGCACATGCGGATCTCCCGGGATAGCGCCGCGCTGGATGTCATGGCGGCCGCTGCTGCCTCGGGAGCGGGCTTGATCTCCAGAGCAGGTTTCGCACTACCGGAGTTCCTTGAACCCCCGGACATGGACCTGCACATGCACGCAGCACCGTAGCTAGCTTGCTTGCCTTAAAGCTACTAGCAAATTAGGTTTATGGAACTGTCCGGATGGCAGGTGTGCAGGCGGGTAGATTGGATTGAGAAGAACGGGACCTGGGTAGATAAATCACCGGGGACCATACAGGAAGGCTTGGGCCTGCAAGGCGCACGTCAGTCACTTTACTGCCGGTTACCTGGGCAGCTCCCGCTGGGAGTGGATATCAGCCCCGTTCTCCCCAGTGTCAACCCAGACCCGCCGTATCGGGTGACGCATTATGTATGTACCGTTCCCACCATTAAACAATGCCACGCGTGTGCAATTCCTAGCCTGGGGTCACGGGCCGCGCTGACTGTCCCCATGCATAATCATAACAAGGCCTTCCCCACAAAAACGCACTTGGAGATTCCGATTGGTGTTCCCGGCACGGACAGGAAATGATCCAGTGTCCACAGCGATGCAGACTCCATTTTTTCAAAGCGGGCCTGGAGCTCCAGGCCGAACACGGTGCCTGTAAACCGGATCGACCAAAGTCGGTCCAGACGAAATCCGACAGGAGAGCGGGGATGTGGACACAGGAACGAGAGGAAAGGAGCAGAAGCGTACGTGAGGCATGAGAAGACGGGCAGGGTAGGCTTTGTATTGAGGAATTGGAAATGGAAGATTTGTGATTGCCATAGCAATTTGACAATTCCCGAGTGTGTGCGGGTAGGGAAAGGCGGGCGCCAGTGTCCGTGCTGCTGTGGGAGCTTTTGGCACGGACTTAACAGTGGAATGGGTTTTTGTCTGTGCTCCCGAGCACGGCTAGCCAGTATAAAGCTGGTAGACAGTAGCATGCAGGGTTGCGTGCTTCACAATCTAGCAACCCTTTCAATGTACGGTCTCGGACGTATAGAACGTACCTCCCAGGGGGTAGCATAGAACGACGTCATGACCCTGCTCCGTCTGGTTCTGTATGCTTTTCTCAGAGGTATCTCCATTTACGCGCTCAGTGGCTGAGCATCGTGAGAAGGCTGTCCGGCAGTGGGCCCTAATTGGCAGCCTGTCCACATGTTGTGGTGCACTCACCGCACAGCCCATCTTCGCTGAGCCGTTATTTAACCTATGGGGCCAGAAGAGGCCCTAAGGGCTCGTAGTCATTGACGGGAGAAGACGAGGGTGGCGGGCCCCACATGACTTTTGACACTAGCTTGGACCGAGGCGAGCCGCAGGAATAAATCGAATGGAAAGCAATCACTTTATGATAGACTGCCTTGCGACATTAAGCGGAACATCTCCCTTATACCAACTTAACTGTGCTATGCAGGACCTATACGGACACGAGACCCTTCAGCGCTCTAAAAGCACGTGGCCGGCAACTCCTTTTAGCCTATACCGTACTAGACATTTAGCAGCAAGAATTCCGCAGGATTGGGTCGACGAAAGAGTCTACTAACGCAATTTAAAGACAGGATAAGGATAATGAACAAGAGCCTGCCATGCCATGCAACAGGTGTAACCCATTTCATCCAGCCATCCAGTTTCTGTATGCGTCCGGACTGAAAGCACGGCACGTCGTACTTGCTGAGTTAATAAAATGGGCATTCCGACTTGAAACATGCAATCTTTCGTGGCTACAATCCAGGCAACTCAACAATGAGGTGCAGAGGATAATTTAAGTCACCCGACACTTGATAGAAATGACGAAGGCCGGCAAGGGCAAGGGCAAAGCAAAGGTTGGCGGTGTTGAAGATAACCGCAAGCCCAAGCATAGCCTCGATGTCAATCGGCCTAGCAATGGCAAAGGAGGCATGCGCGATGCAGCCACGGTGCGAAAAGCGCTGGACATTGAACTGGGCTTCCGCCGCCAGGCGCCGCCAACGAAATACTTCTAACTTTGTTTCATTTAATACGCAGGTTCGCCGCCTCAAAATGTATAAGCAGAGGGCGGTGCGTGATAAGAACGGCCGGCTACTGTACCAGGTGCGCGGGCGCCTGTCGCCCATTTCGCTTATGTGAGCTTTTCTTCGCTTTCCTGACGTCAGTCCCTCGCGCGATCCAATGCTGAACACTGGTTTTGTATGATTTCCATCTGCACAGGAGCTGCAATCGAAAGAGCTTCCCAGCACTCGTATCCAGCCCGACCGACGCTGGTTTGGAAATACACGCGTCATCGGCCAGAAACAGCTGGAGCAGTTTCGCACCGAAATGTCTAGCAAGGTCAACGATGCCTATACAGTCCTTCTACGCGAGAAGAAGCTTCCATTGCAGCTTTTAGAGGACCCGGAGAAGAAGGGCTCTGGCAAGCAGGCGCGTGCGAGCCTGCTGGCGACGCAGCCATTCGCTGACACTTTCGGCCCTAAGAAGCAGCGCAAGAAGCCCAAGCTTGCTGTGGAGAGCCTTGAAGATCTCGTCCAGACTGTGGGTGACAAGGGCGAACGGTAGGCCTTTATAGTACGTGCAGTAGCTGCTGTAGCTACAACTGCTTTTTAAGTTGTTATTTACCGGCTTCATTACTAATACATTACAATGAATCATATAACAAATACATTGCCGCTGCTGTCTGCAGATATGATGAAGGAAAGGCATCCATTGGCCCGAGCAGCGAGCTTCAAGGGCTAAAGGACGTGGTAAGTGCATAAGCTACTTAGTGGCTTGATAGTCGCTCTGCTTTTGGGCTTATGCGTTAATAAAACGCTCAACTCCCTTGTATGTTTTGCCATCAGATGCTGGAGAGAGCTTACGAGAAAGGCCAGTCGAAGCGCATCTGGGGAGAGCTTTACAAGGTCTTGGACTCGTCGGACGTTATCGTCCAGGTAATTTACGACCGAATTTTACCGTTGCATCTCGGTGGGTCTGGGTGGATGTACGCCTACATCCTCAGACTGCCTTCTGGAGCACCCTTATTGTGGGTGTATAGTCCACGGCAACACCGTAGAATGATGATCGAGGTTGTGGTGCGGTTCCCTTCGGGTTGAGCTTCGCCGCAGCCTGGTGTACAACTGCTGATTCCATCGCCTTGGGGAGCCCCGTCGGGGCCGTTACCTCTTGGGTCTTACCCAGCATGTGACATTCCTAAGATCCTCCCGTACTTGTTACCCTGTCAACGCACACCATGGTTTATTTAAGCCGTCTATTCGTCATGTTTTGCGCAGGTGCTTGACGCACGGGATCCGAATGGTACGCGCTGTACGTTTTTGGAGCAGCACATTCGGAAGCATCTGCGGCACAAGCACATTATTTTGCTACTGAACAAGTGTGACCTGGTGAGTAAAGTTTTGCCTCCCGCGCTGTGCGTGATATGTTTCGTGCGGTGCCTGGGTAGTCTATGAAGATATTGCATTCCGAGTTATCGTTGACGAAACTTTTGCTGTGGAATCTCGTTAGGCTGAGGCTCCTGTGGCACCGCTGCAATCAGTGTATAGTTGCCGCCTACATACAGTGCATATTGCCTGTCCTTCCGTCCAAGGTCCAATGATGACGTTTCCAAACAGGGCTTCTCTCAGAAACCATTCGCAGGGCCCGTCTAGAGCTTTCGCCTTCGCCGGGCTTGAGAGCTGATGCGGCTTGATTCTTCCTTGGATGTCTGACGGACCATTCAATTGTTGCATATCACTTGATATGCAGTGGCATGACTGTGGCTGAAGTGATGGATGACAACTTAAATATACTCTGAAAAGTGGCACTCCACGTTATGTAGCCAACATTTCCTGATCAGCCATGACATGCGCCGTATATCTGGATTCTGCCTTGCCTCTCCAGGTCATTGAATCTCGCGCCGTTGTTGAGGATGATTGTGGTTCTTGTCCGTACCATACGACTACGGAATGACTTCATGTTTCCACTCCTGGCTGAAACGCGGCGGCGCAGGTCCCTTCGTGGGTTACAAAAAGATGGCTGCACTACCTTTCACGAGAGTTTCCCGTCTTGGCCTTTCATGCTTCGATTACCAATCCCTTCGGCAAGGGCGCGTTGCTGTCGCTTCTACGGCAGCTCGCTCGGTTGCGATCTGACAAGCAAGCGATATCTGTCGGCTTCGTAGGCTACCCCAACGTCGGGAAGTCCTCCGTCATCAACACGCTCCGGACGAAAAAGGTAGGCCAATTATGCTGCTTGGTTGTAAGAACAGCTCGACTACTAATAACTGTATATGATATCGTGACGTGGCTGTTTACCTTGCAGGTCTGCAAGGCAGCGCCCATCCCAGGCGAGACCAAGGTCTGGCAGTACATCACCCTGATGAAGCGCATCTTCTGCATTGACTGTCCTGGTGTCGTGTACAACCGCACAAATGACAGTCCGACGGACTTGGTGCTGAAGGGAGTTGTGCGGGTCGAGAACCTTGAGGACGCGACGCATCACGTCGATCCCGTGCTTGCTCGTGTCAAGCCCGAGTATCTGGTAGGTGGATAGGAGCAATGAGCCTGGCGTACGCCTGAATTGACTCCGGTCAGTGCTGCCTATCGCACGCCTTGGTTTTGAGGCCGGCAATGATGTGACTTCACAGTAGATAGAGACATCTGAGGGTCCGCTCTGAGGACACTTTTTCGTGGGAATCTCACTGAGCCGTGCCGAAACCAGAATATCAAATTGCTTCATTCACTCGATCATCACCATTGTTTTTCCAATTTCACAACAGTTTTCCAAGGGTTCTTTTGGTATCCTGTATAATCAATCGGTGTATCAATTAACCTCGATACTGTTTGCAGAAGCGTGCGTACAAGATTAAGGAATGGAAGGACACGGAGGATTTCCTTGCCCAGCTTGCAAGGCTTTCCGGAAAGCTGTTGCGCGGCGGCGAACCGGACCTTAACACAGCCGCACGCATGGTGTTGTATGATTGGCAGCGTGGCAAGGTTCCCTTCTTCACCCTTCCCCCGGACCACACCGAAGACGCCCCTGGCTCTGCTGCCGCAAAGGACGATGTGCTCACTGGACTGGGCACGGCTTCTGCAGCGGCTTTGCCTGTACCAAAGGAGCTCGTAACCGAGGAAGATGCTGCTAAGGAGGCTGGCGCTAAGCCGGAGGCGGCGGCAGCAGGTAAAGATGTCTTAATCGAGTACCCTCCTAACGGCTCTGTAAAAAAATATAGAGCATTATATAGAGCATTAACAATCAAAGCATGAAAGGATGTATTTGTATATGTTACATACGTATTTGTAGGTTGGCTTGCGTGTGCCCGACACGCTACATCATCGGCTTATGTATGACGCATGACAGCATTGTGTGTATTATCTCTGAGAATATTTTACCTTTTATGTCCACAGCGGCACGGGCTGTGCGCGAATTGCTTCTTGGCGCTTCAGCTGCCCAGGTAAAATCCGCCATCCCGGTACAGCAGGACTACTACATGCCGGAAGATGAGCGTTGCGATGGAGAAATTGAGGTGGACACAGCGGTTGATCCAGATGCAATATCCTCCGGCTCGGATGAGGAGAGCGAGGACGATGACTTGGCCAGCGGAGGTACGTCCTCGGACGAGGACGCATCCGAGGGTTCCACGGGTGAAGACTCTGGACCATGTGTTTCTGATGATGGCAACCTTGAGGCTACGGAGGCTGTCCCATCTGTGGCGGGCAAAGGGTCTAAGAGGTGCAGAGATCAAGATCCTACGGCTGCATCGGTTGCCGATGACGGGGACGAGAGCGATGGCTATGGCGATGGAGGTCTATCATGGGAGGCGGTGCTTGCATGCGTACAGGTGCGCAGCTTACTAAGGTGTTCCAGCATCAGTTTGCCGTTTGTCGCGGATGAGAGCAATGATGGTTTTGTCTCGTTCGGTGTATTGGCGAAATACCAACAAAGCCATGCCGACAAATGAATTACACACCACTCACAGTCTGAGCTCTTATCTTCCTGTTCCACTTGTTGCCATTTTTGGTATTATGCTCTAGTTGACCAATTTTTCCTGTGTTGTAGGGTGAGGTACCATCGAACAAGACGCGTAAGCAAGCTGAACTTTCCAAGGATTCGTCAAGCCGTTGCGGACGTGGAGTGGCGCGAGCGAAGAATGCCGGCAGGGGAAAGAGAGATGTTGCCAAGCCAGGCTTCAAGACACTGGAATGAAGTGTTAGGAATGAGATCCAAACATACTATTTATTTACATTATGCAGGATGTTTTGTTGTCTGGCAGTTCAAGTGGAGTGTAATTAATTGAGATGGACGTTGCCCTAACCGTTATTTTGGCAATATACTTGTAAGCAGTCCGGCCAAGTTACATTCATTTCATTCTTCTTATTGACAAGACAATATCTACAAATTATGAAAATGCTTTTGTATATTCAGAACGCTTATGCACTCAGTTTCAGGCCGAGAGACTATTGTAAATACCAAAGTGTTATTCCGTACTAATGCAATGAATTATTCGCGTCATCGGCAATGAATTATTCGCGTCATATGGATGGACAAAACCAATTTAGTGGCAAAAGGACAAAAACCAATTTAGAGACATGGAACTGTTCTCTGTACAACATCTGTACTTACAAGATAATATAACCACATTCAACACCCTATCTCTGACCACCAGTACTTCGATTGCCGGATTCCGATCCGTGCACGTAACCCTGCTGCACCTTCTGTTGAGCCGCCGCCATTGCTGCTGCCCTAATTTGTGCAACAGTCACGGGCGGTGCAATGCCTGAGGGAAGATTGCTAATTGCTCCGGCTGCATGAGCGGATGACGCAGATGCAAAGCTAGACCGACCTGACGTACCAACCCCAGGCTGCGGCGATTGTGATGGCGTTGGCGGTGGCTGCCCATGCGAGGAGGGCTTGACGACGTGTACACTTTTTACTGTGTGACCCTGATCCTGCAAAAGCTTGGCAACTGTTTCGGGAGGCAGGGACGCCAGGGACGGCGGTAGCGGCACAGGCCGCGGGCCGCTACCGCGCACAGCCGACGTCCCCGCGGCCGTGGTGGTAGCCTGGGTCCCTGGCGGTGGCGACGGTCCACCCGCAGGCGGGTACGATGGATGGTGTTGAGAGGAAGGGTAGGAAGAGGGGCCCCTGGAAGGCGCCCGGTCACGATTCGGTGAAGATAAATGGCCCGGGGCTCCTGGGGCCGGTCCATGATGCGAGTAACCATGCGGCGGTGGACATCTTTGCGACATTGGCGGCCCACCGGCCGGGCGCCCGGAGCCATACGACCCGCCACCGCTCCCTTCATAGTGTCCACCTCCATAAGCGCTACCGCCGTCGTAGACGAAATCCCAATCCCGTTCCCTGCCGGACCAGTCTTGTGGTCCACCGCCTCCTCCTCCACGGACACGGTCCTTGTCACCACGGTGGGACTCTGGAGGAAAGCCGCCGTAGTGCGTACTGCCACTCCCGCCGCGGTAGTAACCATCCCGATCCCCACCTCGGGAAGGCCCCTCATGCCCATAGTAATCCCGGTCTCTGTCACCCCGATAGTCACGGCCACCGAAGCCTTGGTGAGCGTAAGGCCCTTCCCGATGGCCTGTGCCGCTACCACTGCCGTAGCCAACATATCCGTAAGTCTGGGACGGTGGCCCCTGCCGCTCAAACGACCGCTCACGCTCGCGGCTATCCCGTCGCTCGCCACGTCCGTCATGCCATTCACGACCGCCACCATCAGGGCCGTGGCCATGGTGGGGCGGCTGCCGGGGTGACTCCGGCCCCGGGTACCGCTCACGCTCACGAGAATCACGGTAGTGCGAGTGTGGATGGTTGGAGATGGGATGCGGCGGGTAGGATGCCCCGTCACGCTCACGCGAGTATTCCCGGTGATACTCCCGTTCCCGTATATAAGACCCGTCGCGGCGCTCCCGATCGCGATCCCGATCACGGGGCTGGTCGGGACCTTTATCTCGCTCGCGCTCACGATCGCTGCCCACTCGTCCCAGGTGATGTGATGGTGGTGGCGGCTGTGGTTGCTGCGCGGCTTGGGACTGAAGATGACGTTCGTAGGCTGGGTCACGCTGCCGCTCCCGTGGCACCCGCGCCTCCCGAAGTTCCCGGGGCTCTCGCGGCTCTCGGGACTCCCGGCGCTCGCGTGATTCCCCACGGCCGTTGCTCCCGGGCCCGGTGTCTGTTGGGGTCGTACTCGTTGTTCCTGGACTGGATGCCCGGCTGAGGGAGCCGCCAGCACTGCCGCCAGGCCGCTGGGATGACCCACCGCAACCACCCGCGGCAGTGGTGCCGACCGCGGCAGTAGGGCCGCTAGTGGCGGCAGCCGAGGTCCCAGCTGTGGGCGACTGGGATGCTGACGGTGTGGCAGTTGGTGTGGCAGATTGCGGTGGCGGCGCCGGCCCCACAGCGACGGGTGCGGATGGAGATGTCGGTATCGCCCCGGCAGGTGCAGCAGGTGCTGGGGATGGCAGCGGTAGCGGCTGTAGCGGATGGGTTGTCTGCTGCAACGCCGCGTTTATGGGTTCGCCCGGGGTCACGACTGGTGCCGTAGGGGAGTGGGCTGCGGCCGGTAGCAGAGTCGCAGCTAGAGATGGGAACGGAGAAGAGGCCGGGAGCGGAGATTGGGTACGCAGCGGGATATGCACCGGGGCTGGGGCCGGTGCTGGAGTTGACGCTTGCAGCGGTTGCGCCTGCTGCTGCTGCGGAGCAGGCCTCGGCGCCGTCGCTACAGCCGCCGCCGGTAGGTCCCCTCCCTGCATCGCCAGCTTAACCACCGGCTGCAGCATGCTGGCGGCGCTCATCAGTGACAGTCGCACGTACAATTCCGCCTGCAGTGTGCTAGTGGCCGCCGCAGCCGTTTGCTGGCCACCCCCTGTAGAGTACTGCAGCGCTGTTAGAACTTCCACTGCGTTGGCCGCCAACGCCGCCGCCTGCGGCACTAGGTGCTGCATGCCCACCCAGAACCACTGAGGTACATTGATGTGGTCCTGGGACATGTGTCCGCTGGGCCGCGTGGGTTCCCATGTTCCACCGTTGTTCTGGAATAAAACGAAACGGAAACGAGGCACACGCACGTCAGTGCTTATTTTGCCTCCGGCCCAGTTTCTGTCATGGAAAGGGCTCGTGTAGCTCCATGTGGTGCAGGGGCAGCAGCATTGCATACTCACACCAGCAATGCAGACGAACATTTTGCATCTTTTGCGCTTACTCTGCCTGTTACAGCGGCCTTTGCAACCTAGTTCCATTTGTTAATACACAGATTGACTCTATGAGAACATGGTCAAGAGTGACACCAGGTTCTACAAAGATGTAGTTCGGCGGTATGTCTGTGCCCCGATGCGGACATCACCGTCCAGGACGGCAGGTCAAAGAAAGGTGTACATTACGTAAGCGATTTTTCCCAACGAGGAGCATAACCCGCAACGAGGAGCATAACCCCGCCCCCGAACTCCTCCACGCGCTTAGCGAGGAAATACTGTACCAACCCACCCACGCCCACTGCGCTCAAATCACTGCCATGTAGACAGGTCATACCAGAATGCGCGAGCAGCCATTCGACAGCGCCTTCAACTCGTCGTTTAATGATGGGAATGTCAAATTGGCTGCTGCTGCGGCCGCTGTGACTGCGCCAGCTGGGGCGGCGGGGGTTGGGAGCGACGCTTGCGTAGCTGGCGCCGCGGTTGGCGCATAGGCATGTGCAGCGGCGGGAGCGGGAGCAGGAGCGGGGATAGCTGATGGTGTCGCCGGATCTGAGGACGTCAGGAAGCAAGGCGGGAGGGAGGTAAGCCCAAGGAAAATTTGGACATGGCACAATAACACCAATTGACACGGTTTGCCAGTGAGTGCAAGAAGAGCTGCAGTCGAAAGGTGGCCTCCAGATGTGCTCGTTGCGTGGTGATTGCTTATATCCCTCGCAAAGCAGGTCTCTCCAGTTCACCAGCTGGCAATGTTCATCCCTTGCTAGGAGCTCTGCATTGGGTATACATACCTGGACGCAAAAAATATCACCTAAGAGAAACATTTGCCACTCTCCCTGGTGCGCGCAACACATATCAGGGCCCCATCATGCACCCTGGCTGCCCCAGGACGGCCACCACTCCTTCCTTTACAGTGGTGGTCCAACAAACGCGGCGTTAAAATAATTTAGCTACATTGACCCACTTAGCCGCACCGCGCTTATCCGCGTACCTAGGCCCTTCACCTTCTTGGGTACCACACCCCAGGACGTGTCGCTGTCTGCGAATGCGAAGGGGCGGAGCCAAGGCATAATGCTAGTGTCCATCAGATGAGGGTTTCAGGACATATTTGCTTAGATGAGATGCCTTGCTGCGGCCAACTAAAATCAAAATCTGCCCACTCGACTTGATCGCTGGTAGGTATGCCTCGCAAAGCAAAGAGAAGGGGAGCGAGCGCCGTGGCCATGGTTTCTAATCCTGTAATTCTCCCACGGGCTACAAATTTTCATTCTGCCGGTTGACTCCAGACACCCCATCCTCGGCCTCCATTGCAAGAAAGCTTACCAGTCTGGCGCTTCCGGCCACGAACCGCGCCTGTTCCCATGCTCAAATCGTGTCCAGCCGCTTTTTTCAACGCCAATTTGGCCGCCTCCCTGTCGCATCGCATGGGAAAAGACTTAACAATTGAGAGAGCAAGGGAGGCGCCGCATCGTGTCAGATCTTCAATCACACCCTAGGGAGGCAAAGATGGTTGTTCGCGTCAGAACGATCAGCGGCCCACGTGCAGCAACGCATGAAACCACGTGCCTGCCCAAGCGCCTATCGCCGCTGCTCCTGTGTGCATCGATTCTGGGACTTGCCACTTTTCCGTGCGCTGGAGTTACAACAGCATGAATCACATAGACCGAGTCTCAATGTGCACATTGTCTTATATGAAAGGCGGCCTCGACTATCGGGGTTCACTTAAAAGCGGTAGGTTATCAGCTTCTCACGTGCCGTCCAGGGTGGTTGGAGATAAAACCCCCAACCGCTTACGCCACTCACGCTTTAATCTCAGATCCAAGCGCCGCACTAATTTCTTGGTCTCCAGAGTTTTGCCAATCCTGGATAAGAGCATTTGAAGCAAGGGAGGGCTTTTGGGATGAGGACCCTTGGGCCGGCTGCTAACTGCCAACGTCCCCGCCGAGTCCCCAGCCGGTTCGTCGACTGGCACGAGCCACACGCAGAGCAGTGCACAAGGTCAGGAACGAAAGCTAGTCACTAAAAGCGGCACCATAAAGTAGGACAGCGTTACAACTCCACGCCAATCCTGAACGACGCACCTCTTCATCTAGTGAGCAACTGTTGTACTTCTTGTCTGGATTCTGGGTACAATACCTACAACGTTAGTGCAGACATTGTAACGGAATGCATAGTGAACGAGCGTGAGTATGCGTCATGTCACCCCCTAAACGGGTGCCACCGCCTAAACGGGTGCACAAACGACCAGGCACAATGCATAATTCTTTCCATTACCTACGAACAAGTTTGAACCATAACTTTGTTACTCGCAACCTACCAAGGTTGGCTTTCGTCCAGAACGGTGCCGGGCGGCAGCCTGCGCCACTTCTGGCATGCATCGCACATAGCCCAAACATCCTCATGGATCTGGATATCAAGAACCTGTCCTTCCTTCTTCTTCCTTCCGCGTGGCATTCCAGCAGCTGACTTATGTGCTCCTGAACGACCGGTTCAACGTTCAAACCTCTCAATACTACAGTGGAATGTAGTAACACCGCTGGCGCATGCTGGCAACATGTACTATTAAGCTGTTAAACTGTTGAAAGTCGTATGGCACGACCAACATATGTTTGCAAGTTTCCCTACAACCTGTAACTTAAATTGGTAGTGTATATCTCTCCAAAATAGCAGGTTCAGTTTGCATGGCTCGCGGAACGATACCAGCGACCCATGGCTCCCGGGTCATCCCTTGCTGCCATGCGAGCATTGGAGTTGATACATCAACAGTATCAATTAGTATCCATACTATGCAGCAGTCATCTTTTTGATGATAACTGATAGGCAAGAACCACCAGCTTGCACGCGGTCATTATGGCATCGGCCGCATGCCCCCTTTCCCGATGTTCACCATGCCCATTGAGCCAGCCAAGCACCAAATCTAGGTTGAAACATCCTCGGCCGCCCTTCCCGGTCCCGTTCGCTCGGGCGTTTCCGTCATCGTGCGCCACCTGTACAGCACGAGTTGGAGCCTCAGCGACGGAGCCCAACAGAAAGGCAGAAACAGCGGCGTTAGTTATTCCCAGGACGAGGCGCGGCGGACGTTGCATGCGAAACGAAGGGCGGCGATTTAGGCTGGTACCGACGGCGTCAAGCCAGCCCGAAGGGGACGTCACATCTAGCGGCGTCCCATGCCCATCCACCCCGTGCGGTGCCGACAGGGAGTCCTCATACACACTTGAAGACACGCGGGTGTGTCTGCAACCTCCCAATTCCTCACGATCCCTGTACCAAGAAGCCCCGCTACCGCCCACGATTAGAGAACTCCTCTGTCAGGGTCCCAACGGGAAGGAGTGATGTTGCACGGTTAGAAAGAGCTGGGCTCGCTGCCACTTAAAACCCCAATGCGCATTATAAGGCTTGGCTGTACGGCAAGGTCGCTCACTTTGTAAGGCTTATCGGCGTGGTACACGTCCACGCTGCGCAACGACCTGAGTGCCGCATCTCGCCTTTTGTGCACATACACATACACAGACATGCATGCATGCATCTATGCACACATGTAATACGCATATGTGCCGCCATACCGTGGATCAGCTAAATTCCCATTTGCAGCGTTCGGTAGACCGCCCATCACTGGGCCCGTGCCACTTGCCACCACTTGCGCCTCCTCAGACCCTGGTTGAGACCGCCATGCTTGCGGCCGTGTCGGGCTTAGCCTACATGCTATCCACCATCCTTAAGCTGGAGAACAGCCTGGGCTACTTCCTGCCCCTACCGGTGGTGCTGTCGGCTTTGCGCAGTGGCGGAGGAGCGGGCTGGCGGACCATGACCGCGACCTGCTTCCTGCTAGTAGGTGAGAAGGCAGCTACCGGATGGGAGGTCGGTCAGCAAGGGGAGGGACCTGGGAAAGCGTACGTACGTTGCGGGAAGGAAAGGTGGTCACGCCAGCTGCGAGAGGGAAGAGCCAGGGTTAGAGAACGGTTGGGTGGGGTCCGGTGGGGTTTGGAGAGACGGAAGGTGAGAGCGGGTGGTATGGAGGGCGCCATGACTACGAGGTAGGACCCAGAAGCAAGAGGGGCGAGTCGCATGGTAGCCTAGTTAATGGTGGGATGAAAGGGGCCGTTGGATAGTATCTGGAGCATGCGCCAGGGAAAGGCTGGGGGCTGGAACGGCGGCCGTTGATGTCCACCTCTGGACCCGGACCTTTTACCAAGGACTAAAGACCCGGGGCAGCTGACACGCACCGGTTGTGGGGTTAGCTTCCTCAGTCAGCGCGGCAAGGGCCGTACAGTCTAGGTGTAAGTGTATACAGCAACATGGACCCCGATTCTCAACCCCTCCGCCATACCTTCCCTACCCCACGCATTGTCAGTGCTCCTGGGCCCCCTTCGGGCAATGAGCTACCTGTTCCTGCACGGTCTGCTGGCAGCGACCCTAGGCTCACTATGGAGCAGCCGAGTGGGCTTTTGGCCTGGCGTGGTGGCGGGCGCGCTAGTACGGATGTGCGGCCAGTTGTCGTACCTGGTCATGTCGTCGGTGACCATGAACGAGAACATGTTTGCGTTGCTGCTGAGCAACGTGTACAATATGCTGGTAAGGGCATGGGTTTTGGTGGAAGTGAGTGATGGAGCTGCGGAAAGTAGGAAAACTGCGAATCAGCCTGCTAAGGGTGAAGTGGGGGTTCCCTTGCTCAAGCCATCAGGCGGGCAGAAGGGGGTCCCACCTGGAGACGGGGTTCCTGTGGAATAAGCGGTTCGAGGCACGACTTGCATGCAGATGGCCAGCACGACTCAGCGGGCTGGAAATTAATGACCCTTCGGTTGTTTTGTGCAGGCAGTAGGGCTCGGTTAGGGGATCCAGGCCGACAACAGTTCGGGGGGAGGCCTCTGGGCAGCAGCACCTGGGAGCTGGGAAAGGAGCAGAGGCGAGCTCATACTGACTTCTGGGGACCACACACCCTCTGTAACCCACTCCTCACCCGTCCCACTCCGCATTCACCCTTTCCCGCCTCCGCCTCACCCTGTCGCACAGGACCAAGCCTCCGCCGCACTGGGCCTCAGCGGGGCCCCGTCCCCGCTGGCGGTCAACTGCACCATCTCCTCCTTGCTGCTCATCAACGGCCTGACGTACTGCTTCCTGGTGCATGTGGTGTACCGGGTGCTGCTGGGGACCATGGGCTACCAGTTGGGGCCACTGCCGGGGTTGGTAGCTAAGTACGTCAACGCAGGGGTGGTGGAGCGATAGGAAAAGGCGGCAGCACGCGCCGCGGCGAGGTTGGGGTTTAAGGATAAGACATCTAGACATGCTGGATGGTACCCAAACGTGGGCCGAGATCTGGCCTAGACGGCTAGAGAATCACAGATCGTGGAGGGAGGGAACGAAACGGGAGGGAAAAGAGGATTTGAATGGTAGGAGGCGGATGGCTAGCAGCGGCAGGTAATGTTGGCGCGGTATGGGTGGATGGGTCTAACCATGCAGGGCCAACACGATGCAGAACCACACTACCAGGGTTGCAATTCCGGTTGGATGAGCGATGGGCGTTCGGTTTGGGGAGTTGGGTTTGTACATGTCCCAGACTCCTGCCGAGGTTTAGCCGGTTGGGCCGCTGGAAGCTTGGCCCTCTACTTCTATTGCACTTGAACGAGGATCATTGCCATTTGTCATGGTCCAGGGGCGTGCCAACAATATGTGCCTACGTTTGCTGTACAGTTTTGTGGTCCTAATACATTATGTTGAAACGGGATGGCGGTAGGATTGTAAGGCTTAAGTTATTTAAGGTTCCTTAACTTTTGGTTACTAATTTGCATGCAGTAGCTGAAACGGCAGTGAATTGGTGTCACAGCCGTCTCACTCCATCCGGGAAGAGTGGGTTTTGCACATATATAGGTAGGACATGGTGGGGCCATGGACGCAAGGATTGCTAGGACCTCTTTACGCCATAATGGCTGCTCAATGGCTTCACGCCACCAGTATATGGCTTCACCCTCACGGAGACGACTGTCAAGGATTCTACCTTGGCTTTTCCAACCGCAACCAGTGCTGTTTGTTCATTCACTTGAAAGGAGTCTCCAAGGACTGAGCCCTGTTTAGCGACGGAGGCGTGGGAAAAAGGTTGTCCTGCCAGATGGTTTTAAATATGCATGCAAAGGCGCCGTCAAGTAACGCAAGACATATTGCCCGCCAGTTGGTGAATTGCGAACTGTCTGCGATCCTAAACATCAGCGCCAAGGCGTCAACCTCTCCAGGTCCAATGGGTCGTCTTGAAACACGAGATGCGGATGGTTGGGGGGCAGGCACGCGAGCTATCTCAACCTGGGCCAAAACTGCCTGCCGCGCCCTTATTCATGGAGTTGAGATTCGAATTCCCTTGATACCTGCATTGGGCTCCAGAGCCCCAATCGTGTCGCGCTCCCAACCATAACAACATCAGCTCGACCTCCGTGCAGAAAACGCAACCCAGCCAAAAGCACAGGCCGCGCAGCAAGGGAACGCATGCACGTACAGGACACCTCGCTCCTCTACCACGGCGCCAGCCGACTGCACATACCCAACAACACCCCAAACTCCAAGACGGCTCACAGATGACCCACAGATTAACAATACTGTGGTGGCAGAACCGTATGCTGCACCCATTTCTCCCTCTCACCACTCAAAATGCGCGCCTCCGCACCTGACGCACACGGCCCTCAATAATCACCCTCAACCTCCTTTCGTTCAAAATTTGCTGTTCATATGACACCGTCATCATCTTCCGTGTGCTTGCGTCATTTCGGCTCGGCTCAGCACCCCTGAGGTGTAAACAGATACCTCGTACGATTTCACGAACTGCTCAAGCTCAAGGGGGTCCGTAGCGGCTCACAGCAACGGACGATCTAACTCGGACACGGCCCTTCACTCGCTCACGACTGTATACGCACAAAGCCATGTCCCAATGCTGCGCGCCAAGGCGGCAGCCAAAATGTAGATGGGGTCTTGCCGCCGTAGCGCAACCCCAGCGGATCTGCGTGCTGCAAGTCCGCCGGGTCTACTCGGCAACAGCGGCGGCCTTGGCCTTCTTCTTAGCAGCAGCCTGCGGGATTAACGGGTATGTCAACGTTTTAGAAGGAAACCATCGAATATGTGCCAGAGTGCGCATTAAAATCACCACGGTGTATCGGTAACGACGATAATCGTATATCAAGACACGAAGCACCGCGGTCAGCTAAGGATCAACAGAATCGTCATCCACTTCACTGCGGATCATGGGCGGATGCAGCTACTCAAGCGGTTTCCAGTTCAATACACGAAACCGCGTAATAAGACCATTTTACTCACCGCAGCCTTCTTGGCAGCAGCCTGTACAAACGGAAAGAAAGAAAAACGACGGCAGGAGGCAGAAGGAGATCCGTAAGGTCGTAGGCCAAGCGAAAAGAATATCGTAAATAAATTACATCTTCGTGAGCTTCACTCTCGCTTGTTGAAACATAGGGATGTGAGGCGCCACACAGCATCTACACTCAGCCTTAAAACTTGACATCCCAACGACCAATTCATCAGATACGCCATGGTTTGCTCCCAGCACGTTTCCTGAACGTCGCACATCTGGCCCAATCCTTGTACAGAGCGCATATACAGTCTCCCCATGCATCACGCATCTACACATTCGACCCCACCAGAGCCCAGAAACCCACCGCCGCGAGCTTCTCAGCCTTGACCTCCGCTGTCTCTGCCACCACGACGATCCGCTTGTACTCATCAAAGGTCAGGTCCGCCTTGCAGTTGTGGCACTCCAACGTGTTTTGCCCTCGGTTCCCGGAGACGGTGAACACATCCCCGAAGTACGTAAAGTTCTCAGCACCGCAGCTGGGGCAGGGCGCCTTCAGGATCAGGTTGTCCTTAAAGCCGACCTGGGTAAGCGCGTAGGCGATCACGAACAATGACGGCAGCAGCAGGCCCCAGAGCAGTACAACGCCGTACGGTGCCGGCAGCTCAATGACCTTTGTGAGGCCGAAGCCGGAGGAGTAGTCAGCCACAAACACAAGGCCCAGGACGAACATGACACCGGGTAGGCTTAGCGCGGTCATGCGAAGGTAATCAGGCTCGGCGTCTGCGTACATCTTCTTGCTGCGAATGCTGCACCGCGGACCCTGCGCGGTAACAATACTGCTCTTGTTCCTGAGCTCTGCCTTCAGAAGGTCGTACTCCTCGTCCGACATAATCGGCTTGCCCTTCGCGTACGCCATCGAGGCCTCCAGGAAACGCTGCTCGTCGCTGCTCAGGACGGCCACGGTGCTGCCGGACCAGATCAGCTCATCCTTAAGCAGGTTAAATTCCTCATCGGACATGGTGGGCTTGCCCTCGTAGTACCAGGCGGTCATCGCTGCCAGGAAATCCTGCTCCATCTCTCCCAGCGAACGCTTTGAGGCTTTCTTACCCTTGTCGTCAAGTGCGCAATAATCAGCGGCAACGTTGTAGGTTCCTTCATCATCGCTAATAAAGCCGTCACCGTTATTGGAGGACTGGAGTTGCATCCGCTTGCGCAACCCGGCAAGAGGGAGGCCAGGGCACAGAGGTGACGCCCGTGAAAAAGGCATTGGCCGGAAGCCATTTAGGCGGACGCAGGGGCGCAGGATTGTCGTCTGCATAGTGGCGAAGCGTGTGCGGTCCAGGCAGCAATCAAGCTGTGGTAGACTATTGGTTCGCGGCCTTCTTCTACAAGTGGCCCGCGTATTATACAAGTCCAATTCACTGTTTTATGCACAACGCTTATGCAACCAAGTAATGAACCAGAGTGCGAGATAATGCACAGACACCCGAAAGTGTTGTGTTTCGGAGCAACCTGAGCACGATGAAAGGAAGCGTGCTTGCCATGCTCCCTGCGAATGTAAGTGTTTACTTCACTTGCAATAACTAGTACTGACGGCTTACCGATCATTCGCAGGGAGTCTTAATCCTTGGCATGTGTCTCGTCGACTGCTTAACCTTTGGCCTTTTCTGCCAGCATCTCTAGAAGAGCTGCCTGGATTTGACTCGAGGTAATACACGCCGCTCAATTCCCAAATGCTCAGCGAGAACTTGTCTTTGGCGTCTCACTTAGTCCGCTTCTGTGCGTTGCAAAGGGCAGCTTCGCAAATCCAAAACTGAGCCATCCGTTGCTCATGTGCCACATTAAGTACGAATGTGCCTCGTGCACTCGGAAAAACACCATCTAACCCTGGGTAACTGGGTTGGCGAGTGGTGGCGTTGGGAACTTAGCACGATTTCGAGCCTAGCTAGTGCATATAGATCCACTTCGGGAGGCATGCTTAGCTGGCAGGCCAATTCAACACCCGGACAGGACAGCCCAATTCAGACCCGGTCCGCCCACCCGCCAGCGCAATTCTGGGGCTCCACAACGCAATTCGAATACCTTCAGCGAGCCAGCCAGAACAATTCAAGATACCGGACCAATTTTTTTGTCAGGAATACAAAGTCAGGCCAGTTCTGCGACAGAGCTCTTCCCCAATTCCAGCCCGGATCCTACCCTCCTCATGCCACTATGTACGCAGCTGGACAATGGATATCGTGTCTCGAATGGCGGACCCTTCATCCGAACCGGTGTGTTGATAATGCTGCAAAGCCACTACAAGGCTCAGGTGGTCAGCTAGTTGTATCGGTGTGTGATTCCTGCGCATTCTTGTAACGACGCAAATGCCAATCTGAGCATCCCGGGTTACGCCTTTGCTGTGTTACAATGGTATCGAGACGGGACCGCACGAATTCCGAAATAAACTTCGGGTCGGCGGTTCGATTCTGGCAACCAGCAAGTCGCAAATTGGCGATTTCATGGTGTAATGGATAAACCAGCGCACTGGCGCGAGGTGGGATGGCTCCTGTGCTCGAAATAATGGCCGAGGACGTCCATTGCTAAGTGGGGGGCAATGTAACGACGCAAATGCCAATCTGAGCATCCCGGGTTACGCCTTTGCTGTGTTACAATTCTGCTGCACCGCTTAGATATCAGTGGTTGGAACCAAAGGGATCACCGGTGTGAACTTCTGCCAACAGCACCAAAATTTGGGGGGCCGGAAGGCCTCCTACTGATGAGAGGGTCACATCACACGGCAGGATCGCCGACCAGGTGCCACTTCAGTTAAATAACCTGGCTCGATTGGCTCCTAAGGGGATATTACACGGGCTAGCCGCCAGTTTTGAGAAAATGACGATCCAACCAAGGGGGAAATTTTTTTTTAGACTTCACTTAAGGCAACGCGGTAAAGCCATGAAAACTTTCCCACATCGCTTTAGGAGATAAAGCGTGCAAACCGCTATTAAGCCATTTCTAGCTTCCAGTATAAAAAGCGCGTAAACACTGGAGATATGTGCGGAAGTTACCAATCCTGGCAACTCCATCCACAGGGATTACAAAACGCCTTGAAATTACTGCCTTCGTCCCGTCCCACCCAGCCCGGCCACTACGGGCTCCTCGCCTCACCTTCCCTAGACGGATTGCTGCGCCAATTGCCCCTTCCCCGCTCACGGCTTCTCCCGCTTGCTTCTGCCCTTCACCTGCCCGGCCGCACATGCTCTTGCCCACGGCCACCTGCTCAACCCTACACTTTGCCATCCCCGCCATCCCGCCACCAGCATGGCCTGCTACCTTCTCCAAAAAACTAGAGGCGCTACGCCCTAGCTATCGCAATGCTTGCAGATGTGAGGTCCTGACACCGGCCTGTTGACTACGTATGCACCGTGCACTCGTGGGAAGAATGCGCAGTAGTAGTAGTAGTAGCAGCTGAGTTTCACTGCAAAGGTATCGCCATAGCTTTCGGTATATCGGGCGACTGGTTGCGGGCGCCTGGTTCCAGCTGCGGGCGTGGCAGGACGAGTATTCATACCTGTGTATCTATACGCTGCTTTTTCGGATTGCAGCCAGAATCCGTCTGAGCAAATCCTTCACCATTTTTTTCACATGCCCCATGTGACAAATGCCACCCAGAAAGCTCACGGAGCAGGTATTACTGTGTACATTATGCAAGGTTTCGTAGCAAATGCTATTGTGCTTTTATATCTGCATCCAGGTGACAAGTGACCAAATTTTAAGGGACCCTGAAAATTTATTTGGCCTCCGAGCCCACTACCCCACCCATGTCGTACAGCCAACCTTGGGAGCCCGTAACTTGTGCCATACAATACCATCCAGGTTTTACAATTACACCGTGGGTGCTCTAAGTTTTTCCCACGAGCCTGCAGACCAGGATGAAGCCTGTCAGCTGCACACATTGCAACAGGGGGATTACGCTGGCATTTTAGCCTTTCGACATTGTGCCGGGATCCTACGGTAATGCTGCGTCCCAGCGAGCCCAGGGAACCCGAAATGCGGGTGAGGAGTGCAGCCGACCCAGAAAAGAGTAAGCACCCTGCGTGTGCCTCGTTCCGGATCACTGCTCCTAGATCCCGCGGACCTAGCAGGATTGTTGTAGCAGGCAGCCATGAAGTGCGCTTCCCTTTTCATGCTCAGAGTGATCTGATATGAACCGTAGCATCCCACATCGCGTGCTAGACACCCTCATCCGCAGCGCTTCCTGGGCCCTTACCTTGCCTTGGCATAGACAAACATCACACATCGCGGCCGCTCCGTACCTGCTATTGAAATGAGGCCAAGGAGCCGCACATAGTCCGGCTTACTTCTTAAAGTTCTCCAATACCAGTGCTGTAGCCGTGCCAGGTGCCAGATCCTACCTATTGCGGATGCATGTCTGGCAGGGTTCGTGTGGACTCCCCTATCTCGCCGGGTCGATGCCCAACACTTCTGAAAGCTTAGCAGCTATGGGGAACTACTGGTAGCGGCGGCACTGCAGGTAGCCATGCTCGATGGCTAGGCGACACCACATGAGTTCCGCATGCCAGGCGACCGAGCACAGGTGAGCTGATATCAGACGATTTGACAGTGAATTTGTGGAACTGCATACCGTAATATGTAGTCCAGGAAGGAACCCAAGGGCGTGTAATGCATCTTCTCCTGCTGGGTACTTGCTGGTTATGGGCAAAGGGTGGGGAATGCTTGAGGGGATGTCGGCCAGGCCGATCCATACGTGTTGGTTTAGTGCCGTGAGACTTGTACCCCACATTCTTAGTGACCTCAAAGGGCCAGGCTTTTGGGGTACCCATGGTGGGATCGAAAGCATTGTATTAATTCAAGGGGACTGGGAGAGACGCCCGACCTTTACCCCCGTTTCAAAAGGTCTGTGCACATCTTTAGCATGGCTGTTGTATGATCTGCTTGTTTCCGGCTTAGGTTTGTCCACCATGATACCACTGGTTGTACTAGTTGCACAACAGTATTGCCTTGGCTCTCATTCATCTGGTTTTGCAAATGTGAACTGAAGGAGAAGCGGGATAGGAGAAAGAGAAAGCCCATACCTCGTCCTGCATGTACGGCGCTCCGCAGTGCCAAATTGGAGAGACCGTTGCTGCAATCGGTGTCGCATTTAGCGTGTAATTTCTGACGTGCAGTAGGTGACGTGCAGGGCTGGCATTGGCCAGCAGCCGTAGAAGCTTAAGACAGGCTGCAATTAGCGTGTCGCCTGATTGGTAGCCTGGAAAATGATGAGCTTGCGGGCTGCCGCGCGCAAGCAGGTATATCAGTCATTTACGAAACGGCTAAGCTTAGATGCCGCTGCAAATGCTGGTTGCTTGCGGACGATTTCGTTTGGAGCAGAAGCGCAACTTATATGTGCAGGGCTCTATATTATTGGCTTGTTGTCTATGATTATAAAAATGATCTCGGCTGCTTGCCTCAGCGTTGCGGAGCTGATGCTTGTGTCGGCGTCTTTCATCGCAGGAGCTGCCCTCGCTTCTGCTGGCCCAAGCGCGCCAGTACGTGACACCCCTGCGCGTGGAGTTTAGCGAGGGATTGGCCGCAACTAAGGTGGGTCCGTCGGTGAAGAGTTTACGGGGTTTGTGCTCCGAGTTCCCGGAACACGTGCGATTCGCTACTCTGCTGCAGAACAAGGAGTCGACCGCCCTGGTTGAGGAATGGAAGAGCAAGAAGGAGGCAACTGAGGGCATCCTTAAGCTACTCCAGTCCTACAAGGACCTAGGCGACAGTAAGGGCGAGGTGTGTGCTGATGACCAGCGAGTTTGCCAAAAACAGCATGCGCGACTGCTGATCCTTCGTCATTACGTTTTCATTACACACAGCCTTTGCTGAAGTTCCACAACCCGCGGACTTATGAAGACCTTACCGCGCCAGTGCCGAACTTCCGGGCCCAGAACCTCAAGCCCGGCGAGGTTGGAAAATTTTTCGACAATGTGCTTCAGAAGCGTGCGGGGGATGCGGTCGACGCGGTGAGTTGTTGGGTAACAACAGTCTCATTTTACCCTCAGTTCCCCGAAGTCCTCTATCACCACGCAAGTTCACCCGATGAGTGCTTTCCCGGTTTGGCCTCTGATATTGCAGAAGAGCAAGTGGTGGTCAGAGCGCAAGGCAGCAGCTGAGGCGGCCGCTGCCAGCAAGCAGCTCGATGTGAGATGGAAAGCATGGTTTGGGGTAGCACTTCATCAAAGTCTGAGTTCCTTGTTGTGGGCAATTACTAGACTATTGGGTGTTGCATATTACTGTCAGAACCTAAGCCGAACCTGAGTTTAAAAATCGCATTTACAAGAAACCACCGTACTGCCGGGTACGGAGTATGTCAAGCGTGTCCGGGGTTGTCCGCGTATAGGGGAGGAACTGAAGCACGAAAACGATAATACAATTGCTGTGGAAATGAAGGAGTAAGAGGATGAGATGAAGCAAGAGGGGATGGGATGATGTTGGCGCGACGCTCAGGAGGGATAGCACGTTATCGATTAACGGATGTGGCCATCCACCCAGCCCTTCACTCGTCTGTCCTTGCATGCCGGCCCTTCTCCAGCTTCCCACCTTCCACTAATTTACCACTGCCTCATGCTTCATAAAAGCGTCTGCGCGGTGTTCGGGCACTCTTGCCAGAGTGCAAGGTGCTGGCCTAGAGGTAGATTGTTCCCACTCACGGTTACCTCCCATTCCAGCCGAGTATTAGCTCAACGCAATCTCTAACATTACATTTCTGATGGTCAAGGCACACTCTGCAACTCACATGTAGCTTGTGTTTTTCACACGTCACCCCCGCAACGGCTCTCCTTTATTGAAGTATTGATGTATCCTGAACTCCGCTTTACTGCAGTCTTTCGGCAGCCTACCGGTGCCCAGCTGGACACTCGGTAAGTCGGTCTCTCTGGAATCTGTCAACAAGGTGACGGACGCCTACCTCAAGTCGCTGGAGCCGGCACGCAAGGTGACACTCCCGGGAGGCGCCAAGGAGGAGCCCGTCGTGGTGGATGGGGGCAAGCCTGTGTCGGGTTTCAAGGTACGCGATATGGACGCGGTGTTGCGCGCTGGCGGTGAGGGGTCCCGCCTGAGGGACCAATCGTGCCCTGTGTTTTGTGAGCAGATTGCAATTTGAGTCCGTAGACTACCTGGTTAGTCCCCCATCCTACACACCAATTTCCATTGTCCTCGCTCGTGCCCATGGCCAATTTGTACATGGTGACATGGCCCCCGAAGGAAGTCCTTATGCAGGAGCAGCACTTCAGCATCCGCCTCTCGCGTGTGTCGTGCCTTACAAGGCTTCGCATTGTGTGCAAGGAAGGGCATGCATGCTTGTTAAAGAATGACAGGCCCAGGTCGGCTGGCATCCATTTTAGCGCCTTACGGATGCGAGTTCTATCAAATACAGTCGTCGTGTGCTGCCACGCGCTTTGCCCCATAAACCCGTCCCACATGCCTTGTCCCGCCCGATTCGTTTCCCTGTTCAGTTCGTGAGCAAGGCAGTTGCCGCTAAGGTTCTGGCTGCTCGGCGTGCTGAGGTGCACGACCGCTACGTCAAGATGTGGGCCAAGAAGCTGCTGGTGTCGCCCGAGGTGGCAGCGGTGCCGCTCAAAGACGTGGATGGGCAGCTAGCCTCCAAGTTCGAGGTGGGTCCGAACATCGAGCGGCGTGGAGATTGAGGTCGTGGTTACGTGAATATCCGTATATTGTACTTTGAAACGGTAGAGGGCCCATGCCTTATTGACACCGTACCCTACATGGTCGCAAGGCGTTTTGCAGCCGTCGTATCGTCTTGGCATGCCTTTTCGGCACTTCCCATTTCATATAATAATTTCATCCACACGGCTGCCTTTGGGGGCTTCTTAATGCCTAAAATTGGCGCTTCGGAACGTTGACATGTAATTTTTCTTCCTGCTTTATCCAATCGGTTTGACGTTCCGTCCGCGCCATCTTGGCATCTTTCCCCTCTCCCCCCGCAGTTGCTGGCACCGCAGTACGCAGATCTGCTGCAGGCCGCATCCTCCGGCTCCAAGACACTGGCGGAGCGCATGTCGCACCACCCTGCACTGGACTCATTCCTGCTCAAGCGCGAGAAGGAGGCTATTAAGGGCGACTTCCCCTCCTCGGAGGTCGAGGCCGCAGGTGCAGCGCTCGCGAAGGAGCTGGAGGGCGATCCCGCGGTTGCCCTGGAGAAGCTGCTGGGCCCTGAGCTGCAGTCGGGTCCGTTGGCTGGTAAGCCGATGAGCGAGGTGATAGCGGCTATCACGGCACACAAGTATGCGTCTGATCGGTACATGTACCGTGAGGGCATGAAGCTGGCGGCGAGGTACAAGGCCGAGGAGGACGCTATGCGTGGCGAGCTCAAGGTGGGTGTACTGGAATCCAGTGCGATAGGGGAAGTGCCGTGTGCATATTTATGTGCACCAGCTTGTCACCTTTTTCCCACCTGCTGTCTTGTCCATTAGCCGCTACTAGCATTCCACATCAATTCCCTTCGAGCCATTCACCGCAAGCTTTTGCAAAATGGCTCTTCCTGAAACAATCTTGGCCGTTGGTGCACTCTGTCCCCGGCCGCAGGCCTTGTACGGTGATAATGTGGACGTTGCCAGCTTCCAGGCCCAGCCGCGCACCCCCGCGCAGCAGATTCTGGACCGCATGAAGGAGCTGGAAGCCCGTGCTGCCGAGTTCAAGGCTGAGCTGGAAGCGGCTGATAACGACTACCTGCGCTACGCCGCATCCAAGAAGCAGCAGGGTGGGTCGTCGGCGGCCTAAGGGTCGCTTGCTACGCCAGCGGTTAGCAGCAAAGGACCTTTTCTGAGCGTGTACATTGCCTATGCATCCCCTCAAGAATTGTTGGGATTCGTTCGTAATTTAAACCGTAGTTGTGCGGGCATGACGCTTTTCTCTTATGTGCCTTGTGCCATCACGGTGGCTCTGTGAAAGTCGTTAGTCCGGATTTTGAAACCCTAAAGGGAATGGATTCCCCTTCTTGTCAGGTCTCTTATCTCACGCACCCAACCAGTTGCGCGTCGCCATCTATCCCTTCCATCCCTATCCATGCTAGCTGCTCTTCTTATCCGCCATTTGCTGAGCTAGTGTTCTGCTTCCCGATGGTACGCAGTGCTCTCGGACCCGAGCAACATCGCTTTCGATGAGGTTCTTTACCCCAGCCTGGTGGAGGAACAGATGGACATTGAGCTGGCTGAGCTGAAGGAGGAGGAGATGAAGGTGGATGGGGAGCTTGGGGACCAGAAGTAGCAGCATAAGCATAAGAAAGGCCCACTGGCCGGGCTTTTCTATGAATCCTGGAAGAAGGTGTTCTGCGTGGAGGGCCATGCGGTTTGGCTGTGTAGATGAAACGCCAGTGGAAGTTTGGAGGAAGGGGGCATGCCGGCGGTGGGCTCGTCTATTATATACCTCGCTATCTTTAACCCTTTGCTTCCGTAACTGTAGGTGGATGATGCGGAGGAGGAGGAGCTGTGGATGCTCACCCTGTCAGCGCAATTCCGTCACATCCAGAAGCATTTTGGCGTGGACCTGCCGCACAGCGTTCTGGCGCATATGGACCCCGTCCTGGTCAAGAAGATTGACTGGGAAACTACCAATGGCCTGGAGGACTGGGACATCACCCTGGACGACATGGGTGCCGAGACCGCAAAGGAGCAGTGGGGTGTGGAGAACCTGTCGCACCACTTCCTGCCGCTCATCCGTTATCGCCGCGACAAGGCGCGCAAGCAGGTTGGCCGCTTCGACCCGGAGCTGGTTGCGGGCCGCTGAGCCTAATTTGCACTTGCTCTTCCCCGCCTTGGTGGGGTTGAGTCAGGATTTAACGGTGGTTCTGCTTGCTTTGTTAAAGCCTCGCGGCAGGCGGCCGCAGTGTGGTGACACGGTCACGGGTGGAACGGCTCAAAGACCATTGGCACTGTAGCGGTTGCCACAGGTTTTGCCAGATGAAGAGACCCTTCGTAAGAGAGTAGTGGCAGCTGGTTTTATTGAAAGGCACAGCTTAGCAGCCGGATGGCAAGAGCGCCGCCGCTGTGGGGATCCGCCCCACACCTGTTCGCTGCTGTGATGGGGTGTGGCTGCCAGTGCAAGTATTTTCCTACAATGTGCCCTATATGGCCCGGTCATAGCTGTCTAAGGTTTAGGGGATGCGCAAACCGCCGCCCCGGCTGGATAGACGGCCTTGCCGTGCTATGTCGTCACGCAGCATTCTACTGCGCCAAGCCTTTGTAACATTGTCGCGCTTTTGATCCATATAGTGAGGAGGCCGCAATTTTCCGCGTGTGCGGAGATGGTCGGGGCAAGCGTGACCTGGGGGAACATCGTAGGCTGCCCCGACTCCGCATGCGTCCGATAGGTCTCCATTCCACAAGCAAGCTGGGCCCCTTGTCGGGGATGGGTGTGCTTTTACACTCCTAATATCCGTATGGTTCAGGTGTATGCGGGATACCCGAAGTCGTCCATGGCCTCTCAATGGGTAGCGGTGGGCAGGACAAGCCCAATGCAAGGTGGGGCCCGGATGTGGGATTTCAAACTTGCGTGATTTACCGGCCGATGTTTCCGCTCGTAGTGCTCTTGGGAAGAGGAAAGGCGGATGACGTACGACGCCGCAGCCTCTTCGGAGCCGGCCAACGGAGGTCGTGTGGTGCTATGGCGGTTGCAGGAGGACGACGGGCATCCCTTTTGGCGGAAGATGTAGTGACCGGGGCAGGTCGCACCAGTGTCATCACAACTAAGCACAAAGAGCCCGCCGTCAACAGATGCCACAGCTTCGTCGTATAGCTGGAGACGTCTGTTAAGGCGCACGATGGAGTTCCGGCATCGAGTCATAAAGTTACAAGTGCCGCACGAGTGCGGAGGGGGGCCGTGAAAGCCGGGAGGCCATGGACTATATATTTTGAAAGTTGATTACACCGTACAACAGACGGCGGTTTGGGTCCTGCCAACTAGACCCCTCCTCATCCAGTCACCCGACAGCCGTAGAGACAGATCAGCCATCACCACCATCTCAGCATGTGAAACTTAGTCCATCAACTAGACTTCATCTCCACACCTCAGCAGCGTTAGGAAAAACCTAAACCTCCCGAACAATCCCGAATGAAAGTTTTTTTAACGTCAAGTACGTTATTCTCTTGCATAGCCATCCTACAAGATATGACTTCGGGCAAATTGATTGGCAGCGCAAACGAGCAGTGTTTGTATGCTTCCGTACTGCCCATGGGTCTGTCCATGTTGTTAGGTACCCTCACCTATGATTACGTATGCAGTGACGCCCCCTATCCATGTAAACAAAACATCATTCGCAATATTGAGCCGCAGAGAGCTGGGCACATGCTCGGGCGAAGCGGGGCTCGCCCCTCAAGTGTCGCTGCAGCAAGGATAGCAGCTGGCGCACATTTGCTTACTGAGATTCCGATTCGGCGCGCCTTTGAGCGAAAGATTACCATTACCAAGTGCGAAAAAAGTGCGGGTACTTCGCGTATGCTCAAGGTATGTTGCGTTATGCTACCAACTAACGCTCGTTTCAATTTCCTGGATGGAAAAGGTGCCCCTGGCATTTCGAAAAATTAATCTGAAATATCAGGGTACTCTTCGCGTTTTTGCGGTCAGCGATCTCCATACGCACCATCGGGAGAACTTCACTTGGGTCCGGAAGTTGTCCACCACTGCGCATCAGGAGGACGTCCTGATTGTAGCGGGAGACATCAGCGATGATATAGATGATTTGAGGCAAGTGTCTAATCCACCGGTTCACACTCCGGCGTGAAGAGAAGAGACGGCGGTTGTAGCCCAACACGGACCCCTGTGTTGTTAACCAGGAGTCAGCCGTCACTCGCTCTGCGAACCCCGTAGCGAACATGTGGAAGCGTTGCTCTTATAGCCAAAATAAACAGTCGGACAGCCACAACGCCAACGGAAAAAGGAGTAGCGCTCCATGGCGCAGCAGTAGCTGACGTCACCCTGACATGCAGGGTATGTTTAAACTGGGCACCCAGGTCCTGATGCACAATTTCCACATTCTCCCCACTTGCCCCGCTCCCTCAGAGCTACTCTCTCCGCCCTAAAGCAGCGCTTCGCGGTGGTGTTATTTTGCCCAGGCAACCACGAGCTGTGGGTAGGTGCTGCGGGTTTGTGGGTTACGGTCCGCGGAAGGACGCTCTCCAGATGTTATTGATTCACTGAGGTGGTGCCCACAGACAAGTTCATCAGATGAAAGAAATGTAATACCGTTCCGTCGCGTTCTTGCCCCGAGCCTCCGCGTAGGTGACCGGGAAGCAACGACGGCCGGGGGAGTCAGCTGCGGTGGCGACGGCAGCGGCGGTCCCATCACCGCCGCCGGCGTGCCAGCAGTTTCCACTCGACGCCTCTCCTTCCGTGGACGCGTGTGGAGACGATGTGGCGACAGGGCCCAAGCCGATGCTTCAGAGGCCCATGTTCGATCTTTCTCCACTGGCAGAACATGGAACCGCCCTCCCGGGGGTCGGAGCCCAGTCGCAGGATCTGAACACACACCGCCAGGAGCTTGCGCAGCCACCAGCAGCGATCCACCAGCCATTGACCCAACAACAGCAGCCGCAGCAGCAGCAGGAGCCGCATCTGCCGGTGCACGACAGCCTGGAGAAACTGGCGGTGGTGATGGAGGTGTGCGAGCAGCTGGGTGTGTGGGTAACTCCTGTCCGGCTGGGTCGGCTGGTGGTGCTGCCGCTGCTGGCCTGGCATCATAAGGTAGGTGGCTAGACGGGTGGTTAGGTGATTGGTTTGGTTTGAGTTAGGAAAGGATTCGCAAGGCCCTGGAAGGCAGGTGGTTGGGTAAGATCGGCGGATGTGAAGGTCGACCGAAGGTGCAAGTTCTTTGCTAAGCGGTGGTGCATGTCACACGGCGGTGTCGCACCGGGGTGTAGGAAGCGGGCTGGAGGTGTTATGTTAACAAGAAGGGGCACCCGGGGGCCAGGTTACGAGAATGTCCCGCCAGGTGACACATACCTTGCGGCCTGTCATGACACTGGACTGTGGCCTCTGCATCCCGATGCCTCTCGATGCCTCTCGATGCCTTGTCGCGCCCCCGTAGACTTTCGATACGGAGCCGGACATCCCAGGCATACCCAGAGCGAGCGCGCTGACGATCTCGGTAAGCAGGAGACCTGCATAAAATCGCTCGTACCGCTTCATTGTCAATGGCGGTTCGGTAAGCAGCTGCACCATAGCCGGAACAGCTGCAGCACCTGATGTTGCCAGTGCTTGCCGCTGCGGGCCTGTGCTTCCTACCTTTTATCCTCCCTATCTTCCCCCCCTCCCCTCCTTGGCAGCAGCTTCACTCGTTCGTGGTTCGTCTTTCCCCTCCCCTCCCCTCCCCTCCCCTCCCCTCCCCTCCCCGGCTAATCACCGG
>NW_003307568.1:1059780-1112985 GCF_000143455.1 Volvox carteri f. nagariensis | reverse complement strand
CCTGCAGGACTACGCCCGGAGCATCTGGCCGGAACGTATCCTGTTGGAGCTACAGGCGGTACGGCAACAACCAGAGGACCGCATGGCGCAGCAACAGCAGCAGCAGCAGCAACAGGAGAAGATGCCACCTGCCGCTGTCGCGGGTGCCGCTACTGCGCCTGCATCCGGGCCTGGGGCTGCTACCAGGCTTGACGGCTCGGATAGAAGCGGCGGCGCCGCCGCTCTGGCCGCGGACTGGCGCGACGGCGGGCACGGGAGTGACGCTGTTGCAGCCTGGATTGACTTGCTGAACGAGGCACCTTACGGCCATAGGCGTGGCTGCAGTCGGAGGATTGCCAGTAATGGCAGCAGCAGCACCGATCGTGCAACCAGCGGTAGCCAGTACACGGAAAGTGGTGCCAGCGGGCATGCCGCCGCCACTGATGGCGGCGGATTATTAGACGGGACGGAGGGGGGCCGTACGGCAACACGAGAGACAAGCACAGAACGGAACTTGGTGGGCCGGCCCGGCGGGTTTTGCGGCACAGGGCCCAGCCAAGACGGCAGCGATATGCCGCAACAACGGACCTCAGAAGGTTGCGGGTTGCCCGTGCAACTTGAGCATCAGCGGACTCAGCTTTCCCCAGAGCAGGCGGTGGAGGAGCAGATACCCAGCGGGGGACCCGAGGTGCTGGCGGGGGCGGGGGGTAAGCAGGGCGGCGCGGGCGGAGACGACGTGATCAGCTTCTCCCACTTCCTGCCGCTGCAGGAGCTGCTGCCGGAGAAGCGCTACCTGACGTTTCCGAACCTGGTGGGGCCTTTACCCGCCACGAGTATTGCCTTTGCGGTCTTCGAAGAACGGCTATACGGTTATGGACTTAGGGGGATTGTGCATCATAAAGGAACCTTGAGCGATTAGGCCTCGTGATTACTGAGGTGTTAGTCGCGGATAGGGGGGGGAGGGAGCAGCAGCAACGTGGGGCGGGCGGAAAGCCGGTCGGCTCACTTTTTTTAAGTTAAATGTTACGTAGTACAGTCGTACACCGTGCGAATGTACGAGTGTACACTGCAGTAAAGGGTTATCTTCCTCATCGTCTGCCATCTCTTTCACACACAGGGGCCACCCATGAGGGAGTTCAGCGCAGCACGCAGCAGCAGCAGCTGAAAGCAGGGCAGTTAAAACCAGGGTGGTGTGCGGGGAGGAGGTAGCCGTGTGTGGAGCCCTCCTGGTGGAGAAGCTCCGGGAACCGTTGACTGCCTGCCGTACAGGTTACTATGTAGATCTGCCATGAACATGCCATGCAGCATCCCCAGCCCGCCCACCTCGCTCGCAGTTTCGCCAGGCAGCCCTCCCTCTCTGAACTCCCGCAGGCCAAAGCAGTGGGGTCCCGCTTCCTAGCGGAGCGGGTGCGGCGGCTGCGGCCCCATCTGCATCTGTTTGGCCATACCCACTTCGCCTGGGACGCTGTGCACGATGGTGGGTGCATCGAGTGCTTGTGACATTGCAATTCAGCTCTGGAGGGGCTCAGGATTTCCAGCTCAATTTCAAAGGAACAATGCGGTTTGAAGCATCATACTAAGATATTAGATGGGATGATTTCCTCACCCTTTGTGGCGGCGGCTTCCTGAAGTAAGTGGCTGGTGACGTTCATGGCTGACATGCGCCACAGGCATCCGCTTCGTGCAAGCGCCGCTGGCATATCCCTCGGAACGCCGTTTCCGATTGCGCTCCCTCGTCATGGCGGCGGCCGCCGCAGCCGAGTCGCCAGCAGCAGGGGAAGACGGCGTACGGGAAGGCGGCGGCGGTGGTGAGGAAGCCTGCACGGGTTCCGCTGCGGCAGCTGCAACCGTCAACGTGAGTACGGCACGGGCGGAGAATGCGGCAGTTACGCAAGGTGAGTTGTCCGCAGAAAGGGACGACAGGCTGAGGGACCTGCAAGGCCCGCCGCCATCAGCAGCCGCCACCGCTGCCGCTGGCACCGTCAACCACCCTCCGCATCCCCGGGACGAGCAGCTGCGGATTCAGGCCGCGGTGAACCTCCGTCGGCCGCAGAAGCAAAACATGGGCATAGCGACGGAGGTTGACAGGGCGGAGGATGGCGAGCAGCATCCGGGGCAGGCCCAGGGGCAGGGGCAGGGGCAGCCGGGGGAGGCCCGTTCACCCCCCTGGCCGTCCTGTGTTTCGGAGGGGGGAGACGTCAGCTGGTTGCCCCTGTGCATCTACCAAGCCGAGTACGTGGTACGACTGAGGAACCCGGAGATGGACCTGCGGGGTGTGGAGGGCAGCGGCGGCGGCGGAGGGGGGTTCGCGGCAGCAGTGCTGATGCTGCGGGACCTGCGAGGTGAGGAGGGCAACGGCGGCCGAAGTGCCGACGGCGAGTTTACAGCGTCTACGGCGGCGGTGTCGGGATCGGCGGTATCGGCAGCGCTGTTAGCGCTTGGCGGCGTCGAGGTACCCCCCGAGGTGGAGGTACTCGAGTGGCGCTCGCAGTGGTGTCCCGAGCAAGTGGTGAGCATGAGCGAGCCGTACAACCGGGACGTGTATGGTGGCGGCTTTCTCCCGCATGGGCGTCTTGTTGCACACCCGGGTACATCACGCAGGACGTTATGAACCCCCGCACGGACTTACATACATGCATGTGTCCTGAATTCCTAGCCCTCAAGGAAGTCCGGGTTCTGGACCCTGCCGGGCCCCTCCCCCCCAACAACGAGACACACACATACACACGCACACACTTCGCCGTGTGCATATTCCCGTGCCTACAAGACACTGACCCCCATGTCTGTCTGCCTTCCCGGACCACAGGCCATGTGGTCATCGTACTACAAACGCCATCCTAGGAGACCGCATGAGCTACAGCTGGCGCCTTGGGTAGCGGAGCGCTACAGCCGTCGCCTCCGCCGCAACATCGCCAAGCAGGTGACGCTGGGCCACGCGGACACGGCCCCGGCGGCGCCGCCGCCGCAGCTGCCACCATCACCGACGTTAGCACCCGCAACAGGATCGGCGGCAGAGGGAGACACGGCGGCCAACGGCAACGTCGGGGCATCGCCGGGTGCGAGTGACGGGGCTAGAGGAGGGACATGGTTGGGGAAGCCGACGAGAAAGGCTGCGTGTAAAGATGATAACGACGACGACGACGACAGCTGTCAAGATTGCGAAAGTGGCGGGCGGTGGGCAGGCTCAGAGGGTTGGGATCGCGACCTGGAGGTGGTGGCGGCTGCGGTGGGCGGCGTCGTATCCAACTCCCGCAGTAGCGCGACGGACGTAGAGGAGACGGAGCTCGAGTGAGCGACCCGCGGGTCGTTGTGTGGACACGTACTGTATCCTCCTCAAGCGGTGTCGGTCAGTTCGGCAGAGCCCTACTTGTGATCTAATCTATCGGAAAGAGCAGAGGGCCCACGATTCGATGTCGGGACGGCATCCGAGGAGTATTTTGTCCAAGGGTTAAATGTACAGCGCTGATAAGCCCAGAGAAGCCCAGTGAAGCCCAAAGAAAGGGTTTCAGCAGTCAAAGTAAAGAGATGTGTCGTTGCGCATACCTGCCCTAGCAACGGGTTTGTGGTTTTCAGCGTTGCACCCTGCGCAGTGAAGGCGAGGGCTCCGCCAGAAGGGTACTGCCACTTGCACACAGAGAGAGAGAGAGAGAGAGAGAGAGAGAGAGAGAGCGCCTTCGCAAGGGGGGGATGGGACGGAACCCGCGCCAGGGACTAAGGGAACGTGGTTTGGTACAGCGTGTGACAACGTGGCGGTATCAGATTTGACAGAAAACATGCGAAGTGGCGTAATCAGGTAGACACAGTACCAGACTGGCCTTGTGCACTGTACAGCATCCAACCGACACAACCGCTGTGCAAGCCGAGCGCAGAAAGCCTCAGTTTCCGCTATAAGCTATGCTTTTGCGAAAATCGATAAGAATAGTGGCCATAGCTACGGACGGAACGGGTGAGTACCAAGATCAGACCCTCCTAAACGACCGAAGCTTGGCAGTGAGGGCTTCACCCCGTTTGGGTGTTTCCGGTGGGGACCCGCGGCGGTGGGAGCGCAGTCGGGGGCAGGCTGTGGTGGCGCAGTCGGGGAATCGGTCGACATGACAACAGTCGCCTGCGAGGGGTGGGAAGACAAAGCAATTTTAAAACCACACGCTCCACAATGAAGGAGCGGTGCAGGAGGAAAACATTCTGGATGTGCTTTAGCATATCTTTTGATTTGTACGGCAAAAGTTGCCTGTATGACATTGGGGGGTTGGGGTTGCGGAACTCTTTGCGCGGAATCCTCGATAACCTCTAATAAGTAGACGTCTGACTGTAAAACTATGAGCTTTATTGGAAGGTTGATACCTAGTTACAGGGCCCACATCGTGAGCTTTCTGGGTGGCATTTGTCACATGGGGCATGTGCAAAAAAATGGTGAAGGATTGCTCAAGATGGATTCTGGCTGCAATCCGAAAAAGCAGCGTATACACAGTGTACGGATACTCGTCCTGCTGCGCCCGCTGCTGGAAGTGGGCCGGGGATGGCGGCGCGGTACTAACGAACTCGGCACAGAGGGCATGAGGGAGTGAGGAGCAGAAAAGAAACCGTGGACAGGCGGAAGGAAGCGCGAGAGAAGCCGTAGGGGATTTGCCAGGGCAGAGGGAGCTAGTTGCGAGGGAAACATCCCGAGAGGGGCCATCCGTAGCTCTGCACATGCCTTCAATGTTTTCAACATTTCCACGATGCTTAAATATTATGATCTTGTGGGATTTATACAGTTGCACGGCATGGTTCCAAGTCCCTACTCAAGGACTGTAACACAACCGGTTCGGGGTTCTTCCTGGGCCAGTAGGTCGAGCTGCATACCAGAGGCCGTTACAAGAAGGGCTCCGAAAAACATTAACTTCCCTGTCGTTGCAGTTGCAGTTGGGTCGTTGCACAAGTAGAATCCACCCTCTCCTCCGACATGAAGAGCGCCAAAGTTAGCCACTGGTCCATAATATCCATAGCGACTTACCGATCCGCAGTACTCGGGATCACACAGTCGCAAACCCTCTTCCCTGCTGCGACCTGGGCTTCCAAGTGCCTCAGGTCGCCACACATGCCCCGAACCCCAGCCCAGGGCAACTACTGCCCCGCCTATCCTACAGACACCCCACCGTCTACCCCGCCGTCTTTCAACGAGTTATCTCCCGACCGCGTCTTCAGGAGCTGGGATACGTCCCCAAGCCCGACAGCCCCACCGAGCGGTTCGAACCCGTCATCCGCCTACCTACCGTGCGAGGTACTTGTTCCCAACTACACGCACACTCAAATCGCTCATCCCCCCCCGGCAGTCAACTCGCATGTTCCTTACTCCACTCCGCTCGTCTGGTGTTGTTGTATATCTGCCCGGACATCAGCCCTCCTCCTCCCCCTCGCCTGCAGTCGCAAGAACCGCATACCCGTGTTGGTTCCCCCTTCCCCCATGTGCCCCGAACGGCGCCTCAACCCACTGCCAATCGGCTTAGGCACAAACGGCGCCTCCTAATTAGACACACGACACGATGCTCATCGCAACTCCACCAGTCACCTCTCGGCTTTGCAAGACGGACAGACAGACGATCAAGCAAGAGCCAGCTCATGGCGGTGGCTACACTGCTGCCGCCTCCATCCCTGGACCCCGTGGAGCACCGGACAGCAATCTTGCCCCCCGCCCCGTTCCGTCCCTCCGAGCCGCACGAGGACACACACGCAGCGGTAATGCTGGCACCACCAGGGGGGATCGTGGCAAGGTGCGAGGTGGACAACAAAAGGGTCACCATTCCGGGAAGGCCTCCAAAACTATTCACACACAGAAACACGCAACACACATTGAGGTAGCCGACACACCAAAACCGTCAATGGCGCCTTTCTCCTGCCCGCGCCGTCTTGCGCGCCACACAGCCTCGTGAACGCCTGGAGACCTTCGTAGTCCTTGCAGCTCGACCGTGGGGCGGCGCGGCGCTGACGGGATTGCGGGCCGTGCCGGTCAACACTGTACCGCTTAGTAGTCGTAGTCACCGCCGGCAGCCGGCGCCGCCGCCTTCTCCTTCTCCGGTATCTCTGTCACCACCACATCGGCCAACAGGAAGGTCTTGGCCACCGAGCAGGCGTTCTCCAATGAGCACCTGAAGGGAGAAGTGAAGTGTTGCGATGGACGCAGGCAGCAGTTTTGGATATGGGATCCAGCTCCCCAGGGGCACACTCTTCACCGCTGTGCCACGATGAACTGAAAATTAGATCGATTAGATATCTTAGCCTCTGAGCTCAAAGACACAAGTTATTCGACCTTAGACTCACTCACAGATTAGAGCTCAGGTATTATCCGAAAAACAACAGTGCCGCCGTGGAGTCGTACCTGACGACCTTGGTTGGGTCGATGATGCCGGCCTCCATGAGGTCCTCGTACTTGTCCGTGGCGGCGTTGTAGCCGTAGTAAGGCTGTTCGATATTGTCCATCACCCTCTGCATTACCACGCTGCCGTTGACACCGGCGTTGTTGGCAATGAGCTTGATGGGGTACGACAGCGCGCGCTTGATGATGTCCGCACCCATCTGGTTCCATTCCGGACGACCGCAGACGGACAAACAGACATACGCACGAGGGGAAAGGTTCAGAGGATTGATGCGTATGAATTATTGAGCACATTGTGCGGTCACGCACACACGAAAGGGTCGCCTTTCATAATTCTACGAGTGGAAGGATGCAAAAGGTCGCTATAGCGCAGGAAGTGTGTTTGCTGCAAAGTAACGACCATCAGCGTTGCCAACCGACAGCTTAACAGCAGCAACAACCTTAAGACGCCCTAACAACGCAACCGCCTCCAAATCTCCCTAAACACGCCCTACACCGCAGGACGACAGCCCTAACGAATTAGGCCGGTACCCCCCCACCCCGCCCCTCTCCTTTTATAATCACCCGCCTCTCATAATCATCCCCCCCTTACCCCCCCCCACACACATACCTTCTGCTCCTCATTCTCCAGCGCGGCCCGGATCTGGTCGACGTTCTGACTGAGTCGCAGCAGCGTGCAGCCACCCCCGATGACAACACCCTCTTCCACAGCCGCCTTGGTGGCATTGAGCGCGTCCTCCACTCGGAGCTTCTTCTCCTTCAGCTCGGTCTCAGTCTGGGCACCAACCTGCACCGCGGACGACGACACGCAACACCACCGCACAGGCACCAACATTATCACCGGCAGGTGTTAGCGTCAGCGGGATCACTCGCGGCAACAGCAAAATATGAGCAAGACGATTATTCGACGAAAACGATAAAATAAAACCCAAAAAAGGGATTATCCTGAATCTAATCAAAGGCAACGAATATAACGATATTGTTTAGCGCGGATCACGAGGATCAACGTGACATCTGCCGCACACCTGGATGATGGCGACACCGCCGCTGAGGCGAGCAATGCGCTCGTTGAGCTTCTCCCTCTCGTACTCCTGTTCCGTCTCCGCCACCAGATTGCGGATCTGCTTCACACGCGCCTCCACCTCCTTCTGCGTCCGACCGTCGCCCACAATGGTGCAGTGCTCTTTGGAGATGGACACCTGGCAGGGCAGGGGGTTCGGACAGGTGTATAGGTGGTTTCGAGGTGTCAAAATTATCATTATTATAGTATTGTAGACCACGAAACCACAAGACTAGATCCAGGTGGATGGACGAGCGGCAACAGCGGAAATCAATCCTCCGCCGTAACAGCTCCCCTCCAGAAGAGGCGCATCGAGTGGGGCCGCCACGTGTTGGTGAGACGGCCATACACCCACCCATTTCACGAGCTGCTGCAACCCATATCGGCATTCGAGTGACAACAAGCAGAGCCTGCCTGGTAGCCGAGTCCTCCTACAGAATGATGAACTCCCCATCCCCCCCTCAGTCCATGTCCCCGGGTGCCCCGCACCTTGGCCGCCACACCCAGCACCTCCTCAGTGGCCTTGTCCAAGGTGATACCCAGCTCGTCCTTCACAACCGTACCGCCAGTCAGGATGGCGATGTCCTCCAGGTATGAGGACTTGCGCTCTCCGAAACCAGGAGCCTTCACGGCGACCACCTGCGCGGGAACACAGCCGCAGCAACCGCAGCAGCGGCGTCAAAAACAGCCAAAGCTGCCGCAGTCGCCGCCACCACCACCACCGCCGCGCTCTCGTGGGTCAGCCGCGGGTCAGGAAACAAAGCCCCCGAGGGGGAGGAAAAGAGTCTCACGCAAGCACATTAGCGGACAAGTCGTCGGGAACAGGTAATGCATCAACAACACGTTAATGGCCTCATCACATTCCATCCTGGTGCCCGGTACTAACAAAAAGCTAGCACATTCAAAATGCCCGTTCCGTCGTACACTGCAGTACAGTGATGAAATTTTAGTCCGCACAAATGTAGTGCACACAGCTGCACAACAGAAACGCCCTCCTCCGCCCTCACCCCCCCACACACCTTGAGGGTGCCCCTCAGCTTGTTGACCACCAGGGTGGCCAGAGCCTCCTGCTCCACGTCCTCGGCCATCACAAGCAGGGGGTAGTTGCCGCGAATGGCGGACTCCAGGATGCCGATGATGTCGCGGGCGGTGGAGATCTTCTTGTCCACTAGAAGGATACGGCAGTTCTCGTACTCGCACAGCTGTGGGCACAACAGCGAACATGGTTGAAATGACACTTCGCACCATCATCATCATCTAGGGAATAGCAGCACCCGCCAAATAAGTTCAGACAACCCTTACAGCGCCCGAGATGGCTGCAGTAGCAGCACCGCATGCTGGTGCCGGTGGCCGTTAACCGCATTCCAGTATCCACCAGTCCCCAGCTCCGGGTCGTTTCCCTCCGGCCCATCGTGCCCCCGTTGCCGTGGTCGGCTACCACCAACCGATCAGCATGGCCGGGCGGTCAGCCCGCCGGGCCCCCAGTGCCAGTGACAGTGCCAGTGACCCACCATGCGCTCTGGGTCGGTGACGAAGTACGGCGAGTAGTAGCCGCGGTCGAACTGCATACCCTCCACCACCACCAAGTTGTCCTCCGCCGTCTTGGACTCCTCCATAGTCACGACGCCCTGGCGGCCAACCTGGGGACGGGAACGGTGTAAAGGGAGGTTAGGTGGGAGGACCGCTGGGTGAAAGGAACCGCAGCCGGACCGCTCCTGGCGGTCGGGAAGCACAAGCTGACTTTACCTGCCGTGACACTGGCGTTGAGCCCAGAGGAACGGGGTTGTTCAAATTCAACTTAGGACTGACAATGCCAGTACTATGGTCTGCTCAAATAGTCAAGCTAGCACTCATCGCCACCAAGATCCGTACAGGCCCCGCTAGCTCCCTAGATATGATATTTGCTAATACACGATGGGAACAGTTCCAACAGTTCGCCTACCAACACCAAAACATTACAGATCACATTCAAATGCAACAAGCAACAACAACTCGTGTAAATCTCCCCCCCCCCGGACCACCCCGCCTGACGACCTCCTCCACCCCGCGTACCTTAGCCATGGCGTCCGAAATGAGCTTGCCGATATCGGCGTTGTTGCCCGCGGACACTGCCGCCACGTTGGCCAGGTCCTTATCCGAGTTCACCTGGCTGGAGGCGGACCGGAGCTCCTTCACCAGCGCGGTGACGGTCTTCTCCATTCCGCGAGTCAGCTGTTGGGACCAGGGTGGACAGAGTGCGATGGAAGGGGAGGGAAAAGAGAGAAGGGTGAGATGTTGTCGTGGCTTTCAAATTAATTTGAGCCTAAGACACATGTAAGAGGGAAGGCAGAAGAACGTGAAGGTGGGTCAAGACGAAACACTGGCGAGTGAAACAGATACCGGGGATAGACGGGTCCAGTCCAGGAGAAGATTGATGCTGCGAGTATATTTATTGACCAGTAATGGCTGTAAAGATTGGGTATCCGAAAGGATGTCAGCTCGAGTAAGCCGCTGGCTTGCTGCGGAGCGGAAGAGGCTCAAGAGGCCGGTCTCCCCCAAGGGGAGGAGCAGCGGGGCTCAGGGACAGGGGGAGAAGCCTCCCCGGGGAAAGCAGCCTGAAACACCCTGCGCCTGCGCATTATCTAACCTCCGCCATCTAACCACCATACAACCGCCAACTAACTCCGCCCACCTGCACGGGGTTGGTTCCCGCCGCCACCACCTTCATTCCCTCCGCGATGAAGGCGGCGGACAGCACTGTGGCGGTGGTGGTGCCGTCTCCCGCCGTGTCGTTGGTGCGGGCCGCCGCCTGACGGACCAGCTTGGCGCCAATGTTCTCCACGGGGTCCTCCAGCTCCACCTGGTGGGCGGGGGGGAGGAGGGGGAGGAGGGGGGTCTGGGATGCCGGTGCACGAGGGCGATTGTGTATGATGTTGCAGTGCTGTGTGTAGGAGTCGCCGAGGGGATGCAGCACGACATTATAAAAATTGTGGTGTGTGTGTGTGTGTGTGTGTTGGTGTGATGAGGGAAATGGAATTATCATGCGGCGCAGTGAGCCTCCTCCCCCCACTGGTCACCTAGAGTGGCTCTCCCTCCACCCATCGACCCCGCCGACCCGGGGTACACTGGCTTCAGTGTCAGCATGCATGCATACATACATACATACATACTAGGAAGAACGCTTCTATAGCCCGCTCGCGATCTCTCCCTAGTCTCGCTCTCTCCCCGTCCCCACGTCACCACCCACCCCGCCTGAACACCGGCTCCCCAGCCCGCACCCCGTCCTCTCCTGAACCCCCGCACCTCACGGGCAATGGTGACACCATCATTGACGATCTTGGGCGAACCGAATTTGGACTCCAACACGACGTTGCGACCCTGAAGGCGGGGATGGCCGGGGGGTTGCCGGCGCCGAGGGCAGCGGCAGGGGTGCGGGGGACGGGAGCTGTTGCAAAGGATGTCGTGGGAAAGATGCGGAGTGCGGGACTTACAAAACCCGTAACATTATACCAGGTTTAATATCGATTTGGAAACCATGTGTCACCTGTGACAGCCCTGAACCCAACTGAGGTAGGGCTAATGCGCCGGAGCAGGATGGCAAAAGGACATGGAAGAGGTATCCAGGTCCCACCATGTACGGGTGACAACAACCACACCATTCCGCAATCAGGGGGGCTCTTCGCGCAGCTATGAGCGCATCTATCAAACCGTGAGGACAACCGACAGGCTGCAGCCAATACCTCACAGCTGCAAGGCCCCTGCTAACACTGGGAGGATGCGCACACACTTTTAGGTAGCACGAACTCTCGATTGCCCCGCAAACTCGCTAAGCCAGACGCTCAACCACACGACCGGTAACATCATCACCTGCGCCCACCCAGTCAGCAATCGCACTTGGATTCCATAGACAGACCCCTTCACACAGACTCTCTCCCCGTCAATTCATATCTCGAAATAGTAACCCCACTCAAAGAGACATCTGAGGAAACTCCGCGCGCCTCCACAACCACACTCTCTCCAGCCCACCAAGCAGCAGTCGTGCAGCGGCCAACAATCGGATGACGGAATGACAGCGCTTTTGTCTTCAATCCCTAATTATTACAATCATAATCTAAGCCCATTCAATGCTTTCCATTGAACTAAAACCATCAATATGACATTATAGAGTTTTTCCCCAGCCTCCACCGTGGACATAACAATGCCCTTAGCTGAGTCCCTTCCCTTAAGCCCAATAATGTGAGGAGAAGGAAAGGCAGCAAAAAGGAATTACCTTGGGACCAATCGTAACACCCACAACAGTGGCCAGCTTGTCGACACCAGCCTGCATGCGCTTCAGCGCCTCCATGTTCTTGTTGAAGTGCAGCTCCTTGGCGGCCCGCACAACAACGCTGCGCCTGTGAGCAGAGACACAAGTCAATTGAGGCGGTGCGGGAAATAGAACGCCACGCACGGGGGCTCAGCGTGCCGTAATGCAGTCGCAGCTGGGTTCTTGCGTGCGCCAGGAGCTGACTGCACGTGTCGGCATTGCAGCTATGACATTCCGAAATTAGTTCTGATCGACACGTTGTGTGGCTGCAAAAGTGTCTACTTGATTTTTGCGGCGGCAGCAGCACCCGACATTCACCATATCCACAAGTTCTGAGTACATACCCCGATGATGCCAGTGTGCCTCCATGAATGAATTATGGGAATGATATTCATACAAAACGGCACTGCCAATTTGCGGTGCGAAACACGAGTCTTAATTACCTGCCCCGGACGGCGCGAGGCGCCGACGTCTGGGCCTGACCGCCCACCAGCGACCTGAGCAAAGCAAATTTCAACGGTACCATCGGATTAGCACTGCGGTATCCAAACGAGTTTGTCTCAAGTTGCACGTCGACGGCGCGACTAACCCACCTCATCTGGGTGCCTGCCATTGCTGCTAGTGTTCGTTCAACAAATTTACAGGCGACACTGTAAACAGACGTTCAGTGGTGCAGACATCAGAGTGTTGCTGATCGACAAATAGACTCCGAAGCTCGGAAGCTCCAGGAGGGGGCCTGCTTTCGGGTTCTAGACGCGCTAGACTGTTCTCAACGGACGACGTCTTGCTGAAATGGTTGAAAATACTCAGTATGACATTAGCCCATGATAATACTAACAAAGCTCATGTAATGGATTTATGACACATCCAATTCCTTATCGGTAAACCTCAACGACCGATTTAGGAGAACACAATGCCATTCAAATTTAAGCCGGTCATCACGTTCAAGTTGGAGCTATTATGATTTCTTTGCCTTACGCTCATTTGGGGACTTAGGAAAGTGCTGGACTGTGCAAGATGTTCGCGGGATGGATAGTGCAGGCCGTCCATACGTAGTACATAACCCAGCCGTGCGGCGATATTCGGACCACAATCAATAGAGTTATCGTAATTCATGTACAATTTAAGCCCTGGTAAGTGTCGTTTGCCAGTGGGTCGAGGCCGGGTGTGGTATGGCAATATACCCAGGAAGAAGTGCTTCGATGCCCTGGTAACCAACTGCTGTAAGTGTGATTGCAAATCAGAGGTGCCGCACAAGTTCCCGTCCGCAGAGACTAGATACGAGTGCAGCTATGCTGTAGCTGTGGCAGTTCAGCCGGGCTGTCAACCCTTTATACTAGCTATAATCCATACTCCTGCGTGCACATACCTCAACCTCCGTATACTGCCCAAGGTGCCACATAGTAGTTCCAAGCCGACACTTGCAACTAACTTACGTTGCTTTATGCCGTACACGGCAGATGGCCCGCGAGTTGTTACCTATGCATGGAATTTTGCAAGTCTTACAACTCAGTTTGTACACGAAACAAATATAGGGTTAGCTTTCCCGCTTTCTGCTAAGGCCGAGGGTAGCGGTGGACCTTGCGTTTCGTCAAATATCAGCATAGCAAGCGTCAAATAAAGGCTTAGATATAAACTTACCGTCCTGGTGGTAACAGATGTCGCATCGATTTTGTGGCCACCTTTCGTTAGGGCCGAACAGACAATTTCCGACATCGATACCTTCATTTCGTTACAAAGCCCTAAATCGGAAGCGGATAGTTTGCTGGGCCTTTGTAGGCGATGGAAATGGTCTTACTGGCTCGAACGGGTAATTTGGGTCGACGCACAAGCCTATGCAACACCGCCCTGGATTGCGCCTAACCGTCACGGCCGACGATGGTGCAGGCACGCGGGCCTACCGTTGTCCATGTTCACTCCATATAAACAGTTACCACCTGAAGGACAGGTGAGACCCCAAGAATTGGGGTGAGGTAGTCAACCTAAAGTGTGGAGCCAGATTCCCCCGCACAGTTAGGCCATAGCCCGGCCAGCATGGCTTTCGGCCTGCATACTCACGCCGTATCCAGGAGTCAAGCATGGCCGTGACCCCACCTGGAGAGGGGTACCGCTGTATCTGCGGGATTGCACCTTTCATTGTCGTAATGTTGGTTCATGTCAATGATGGAATTCCCCGACCATGTACGGCTCTCCTTGTGTGCGCAGATGGTTCCCGCCTCAGATGCCGCCTGCGATCCAACCGTTCAGAATTGCAAGGTGCGTAAGGAAAGAGCGAGCGGGCAACTAGCGGGAAAGAAGACGTAGGGAGGGACGGGACGCAAGGTGCTGTAATTTCTGCACGGCTCTGCATGTAAGTATGCCACGCACGCCTTACGACCTGAAGCTCTCATACCCGGGGAGCCGCAGCTGTCGAGTATGCGGCCGCCAAGCTTCACAGAGGCCTGGCTCCCGACCTGCGAGCTTCATCCTATCAGGGTTTGCCCACCTCCCCTCCAGTTTATGGCGTGTCTTATGCACCCTTAACCGAAAAGAGGTTCATTCACGCACTATCGTGCTGCGTGTGTCTTTGCCTTTGCCCCTTGACTTCGCATCGTCTCATCTTTGCCTCATCTCGCCTCGTGACACCTTCTCGGCCCTTCTTGCCCGTCACACGCCGTAGACCCTGATATACACCTACGAGAGCCAATGCATGAGCTGCAGCGGCACAGGGTTCGTGAAGAGTCACGCCAATGGTCGACGTGCAAGTCTGTGCACCTGCTTGCTGTGCCATGGCCTAGGTGCGTTGCGTGGCTGGCGAGGATGATGATGATGTTGATGTTGTTGTTGTTGTTGTTGTTGTTGATGATGATGATGATGATGATGTTGATGTTGATGTTGATGTTGATGTTGATGTTGATGTTGATGTTGATGTTGATGTTGATGTTGTTACAGGGTGATTAAGCTTCACCAGTGGCCTCCTTCCCGAGGCAGTTCCCTGCTCTCCCCTGCTAGAGGGGCACCCTAAGCCATTCACCCCATCCGACTTCAGAATGTACTCTTTGAGTTTGGCAACTCACCACCGGCATCCATCCAAATCTAGCGGATCAACGGCGCGTCAACTTAGTTCCTGGTCAGCTCGCGAGTTGATTTTATCACGTCCTACACCGTCCACAAGATGGGGGGCCACCTCCCATTTCATCACCTCTCAAACACCCCGAGAGGTCGGCAGGCGGATTTGAACCCGGACGCGCCGGGAGCAGAAGCCAGGCCTTAACCTCTGCCACTCGCCTGCCTATGTTGATGATGTTGATGATGTTGCGGCGCACCTTGCATTATGAGGACATATAACGGTCTTCCACCCCCCCAAACATCCATTCGCCCAACAGACACACGGCTGCTCTGAGTGTTCCCCCTTTGTCGTGGTTCGTCTTTCCCCCTTTGTCGCCGTCACCGCATCAAGCTCTCGTCCTCTTGTTGCTGTGGATCCCCCCTGGTGGCTGTAAGACACGGCACCGAGCCCTCTTAGCTACTACCTTACCCCGCTCTCCCACCCGCACCCGCACCCCACCAGGGTACGTGCGCCGCACCACCTCTCGCTTCGTGCCGGAGATGGGGGACCCCGAGGGCATCTTCACGATGGCGCGTCCGGAGCATGAGCCAGATCCCGGGCCCGCACGAAACAAAGGCAAGGCCGACAGCCATTGAAGCCATTCCTAAGTGCTAGAGCTGGACTTCAGAGCTGGGGCCCATATATGTCCCGCATGTGCGTGGACGTATGATCATTCATCGGCAACAACTACACGCCGTTTATGCTCGTGCCGGTGCCAGCGGCGGCGGCTTGAGCGGCAGCAATGGCAGGAGCAGCACACCGCTACCATGCACGTAGGTGCCGCAGAAATGTCACACATTTGGTCGGGACTTCGGAGGTAGAGACTGGTGACTTCAGGTGCAGCTTTCCATTGATGCTGGTGTAGGATAGCAGGGGCTCAGGAAGAATTTAGATTTGTGGCCCAGTTGTGTGTGTGTGTGTGGTTTAGTCGGGGTGGAGCGAGGTGCTGGGAGGGCGTGTGGTACGGCTGCGATGGCTGGCGAGAACTGCAGACCATATTGGTTCTGGCTCTTCATCTGTTGATCGGTAGGCACCGTCCCAAGTAGATGTGGGGGTGAGGGCGCGCGGCATGTGTGCGGGTTGCGATACTGTGGGAGTGTTAGTATTTCGCGTTTGTACAATGTGCTGGGGTGATGCGTGTTGCGGAGTGTTCAGTCAATTTACATTATCTTCAAAGTTGCGGAGTGTTCAAGGTTTAATTATATTGCGTTTCATGTGATCTTCGTGCGGAGTTCGTGGTGTGTCGTGTCATCTCAGCTTCTTGTCAAGTGCTGTGCTCATCAGGCAACCGCACTCAGGTGCACCTCCGTCGTGCAGCCGTGGCGGTGTGGGGCGTGGATACCACGCTCGCTCCCACACGTGCGGGGACACGGGACTCTCGTGGAAAACGTTTTCTCGAAGGCAAGCTCTTGAAGAAGGCTTGAACAATAGGGTACATTGCAATGCAGAGCTTGCAAGGTGATGCTAGGATCTGTAAGGCGACACCCCCCCCTGATCTGAAGGGACTGTCGGGGAACCATATGCGTCTACATGTACATACATATGGATTAGGGTGCCCCCCTCGCAGGGGAGAGCAGGGAACTGCCTCGGGAAAGGGGGCCGCTGGTGAAGCTATACCACCCTGTAACAACATACATACATATGCTTATAAAGCCGACCCGTAGGCCAAAACAAGCTCAGGAAACAACAAATTCCGCCAACGCCAATGCACGACATGTGCCTTCCGCATGGGGGGGTTCTCTCGCATGTAGATGGCTGTGACAGCGGTGGGACACAGTCGGTTGGTGAGACACTCTCGCTTAAGGTTGCCCCTGTCGGACACAGTCCACTCTTCAGCGTGTTATCATGCCTTCCGAAATGCGCGTGTGCCGCGATGTCATTGGCCACGCACGAAAACAGGCGACGTCGGGGCGGTGGCCAGACCGCCACCATTATAACCATCGCCGCCTTCACCGCTCGAATCATGCTACGCCCACGGGACGGACACTGACCACTATCACAGCCTACACCATTATCAACACCACTAGCAGCACATGAGCCCATCTGCACATGAGCCCATCTGCACGTGGACGATCTGACTTGACCTGACCCGCCAGGAGGGGGGCCCTGGGAGCTTCGTTCTATAAAGGAAGCTCCACCGGGAGGGGACGCAGAGGCCCGGGAGGGGAGCCTTGCGCGCGTGCGTGCCCCCACCGTCTAGGGTTTGGTTGTTATTACAGGGTCGATGGGTGTGTCCGGTGTGCTGCTAGAATGACAAATAGCCCTCGGTGCTCGGTCAGGGTGTGTCTTGAATGCGCGTGCGTTCGTGTATTTTTCAACTTGCTGTGCCACGTGAGCAACGTCCTGATGCGATGCAACTTGCAGCTTTGCTTAAGGGGAAGTACCATTATCCAGGCGCCCGTGATGAGGTCGTGTGCTTATTAGTCATGGCGTGTAGGTCGCGATGCTTGAACTGTCTGTCTCAAGCATTGACATACCAGGCCGGGTAGTAACTGCAAACCTACTGCGGACCGAGGCAGATCTCGGTATGCTGTTTACGTCAGCTCGCACGTCGTCAAGTAGCAGTCCAAACGTTCGGGATGCGGTAAAATCTTAGATAAGGCATTGCCGTTCATAGCATAGCCGTAAGGTTGGCCATGAGATTGGTCTTGCGAAGGACCTGAAATACTAAGCTGCTATGCGGGATGGTTGTGTCCCTGCGGAGATTCAGACCGGGGAAGGTCCGCGGTTCACCGTGATTAGGTTCAGGAATACTGACAGCCACGGAACCACATGTCCAACCTAGCATGAGCGGTGTGGCCGGTAGCGGTGTGGCTAACTGGCAAAGCATATAGGACCGAATTCAATGCTGCAAGAAGGGTCGAGCACGATATGGGATGAGTGACGTATTGGAGACCCGCACGCTTTGCGATGAGGATGCCAGTGAGTATTTCAATTCATCACCATGCGCAAGGCAAAGGCCCAAACACAGTTGTGGGCCATTTACTGCGCCGCAACGGCCACATCGTCTCGGACTCCCAACTTAACAGCTCTACAAGTGCTCCACTCCACACAAAATACAAGAAAACAAGCAAATTACACATGTATTACCAACCGAAAACACCCGTGACGACGGGACATCCAGATGAACAAACGCCAGTGGCACCTCTAAGAGGCCTCCATCCCTGAAATCATCTCCTCCACCGTAGCGCAGCGAAACGCCCGTCCTGCCCGGTCCTCGGAAGAGGAGCGACAAAATGGCGCCAGTCAGTACCCCAGGCGCAATGCCAGAAAGGTCTTGGCACTGCAGCCAAGCCCTCTGGATGCGTTGCGAGAGTACAGCAAGACAGCCTCCACACAAACAAACTCGCACCGATTAACTTGCTTCCCCTGAGCGCGCTGACCAGCTAAGTCCATGAAACGCAAAAGCCCGTTGCGTCACCCTTACCATTGAACTCCCTGCAGCCAGTACCAGCACTCTTCCACCCTTGCAGCACAGCACACCAGCCAGCAGCCCAGGCCACATCAAAGAAAATCTTCAAAAGGAAAATCTCAAACAAAGCATCGAGCCGACTACCTTGATCCCAGCGCCCCGTCTTTCCAAGCAACACACAGCAGTCTGCGACCCCTCGTTGGCGTCCCCCCGTCAGCGACGCGACGTCACGCAAAACAATCTGGAGACACTGGTGACACGGGCATGGCGCATTTATTGTTTCAGCCCGCCTCGCAAGCCGCAATATCGGGCCTCTCGGTGCGAAGACGGTCCAGCCCGCAATCCCAAAATTGCAAACGACCCGCAACCATTACCGCAGGAGAACCAATGGCTTTTGCATTCCACAATGCCCAGAAACTACCTGATAACTTGACAGAGGTTAACGCATTCAGGGCCAGCCAGGTAGACAGCACTGTAACAACAGCAGCAGGTTTAAGGAACTGAGCACTCCTTTGGCGTCAAGCCAAGCAACAAGGCGACCAAGTCGGAGACAGTGCATCCAAGTCTAGATGAACAAAACACGCACATATCGAGGCCGACGATCAATGCGGTGGCGAACGCACAGGATACCGACACACGCGTGAAATACTCAAGACGTTGCTGGATACACGCCAGATGCGACGCACCTGGTAAGATGACAGCTTTCTTTAGATAGAGAGAGACGATAACTGGATATCCCAACTTATACAACAACTATGCAAACTGGGGCGAGGTGCTGAGGTTAGCGTCGCGTACACCTTATGCATCGCAGCCTGCTGGTGCTTCGGTGTCGTGCCCCGGGTGTCTATGTGCTGAGAGATTGGGGCACTGCCCGCCGATACACCTTTTCATAGCAGCTGCTGCCAACGCAGCCCCGCCCTGTCGCCAACAGAAATAAGCTCTTACAAAAAAAGTACGAAGAACACACAGTCAGGGTCTCCCTGCAATCTAGAAGGCGCGAACACATCGCCTCACCTGACCATGGGCATGCGCACAGAATCTCGTAACTGCCAATCCACGCTCGAACAATTAAGGAAAGATGGGAGATTTCCAACCCCGCTTGCCCCCGCGTCACGCAACTGGCCTTCGCTACCTCCCTCTGCATAATCCCTTGCACATTTGCCCCCGCCTCGGCTCCCCCGCCCTGGAATGAAACTAGATCACGCGCGCGGGCTTCCACATGCCAGCGCGGCTTACAAGGCAACAGGATCATGGGCAACCATGCCCCAAGTCTTGAAATATATGTCACACTGGAAAATGAAATTTGACACGTATGCAACTATAATCATTCGTACCAACTCAAGTTGCCCTGCAGTCCACTATTTGCTGCTGCTGCCGTTGCCACCCATAGCGCCTGTAATACACAGCTGCCGTGCGTCTGCCTGCCACGGGACTAATCCCATGCCCACACCTAGAACCAGACACCTCATCCTGACTACTCCCGTGTCTTCAACCCCTTAAATTCAGAATTTTGATTTGGTTTCTTGACCACTCCTCCGCGCCACATCGTTGGCCTTATGTGTTCTTAGACAACCACTTGACAAGTTCTTCAATCACTGCAATATTACAGCAGCCCGACGGCGCGCAGCTCCACTGCCAGCAGCTTTACCAGGGCCTCATTGGTTGACATACGAACCAGCAGGCGCCGGACACGCTCCTCATCAGATACACCACCGGCAACCGCCGCCCCAGTCCCCTCTGACTGCGCTTGCGGCGGCTTGTGCCCCGTCGGTGAGCTTGCCTGCCCGGGCACAACTGGCGGTACGGCAGCTGGCTGCGGCGGCACAGGCAATATCGTCTGTTGCGGCGGCTGGGAAGCAACCGGCTTGTGCGCATTGGCGAAAAGCTTCGCAAGCGCCCCGCCCATCTGTCCACCCGACGGCTGCGGCTGCTCCGCCGCGGAGACAGGCGGCGAGAGAAGCTGCAGGGCGCGAGGCTGAAGATGCGAAGCGGAGGATGCTTGGGGCGCGGCCACAGCCGGCAGCGGCGCCTGCACGGGGCCAGCCGGCAGCAGAAACGGCGCCTGCTGCTGTGGTGTTGCGGGCTGTGACGCGCGCTGCGGCTGTGCGAAAAAGCTTGGTGGCAGTGGGTGTGACAAACCTGAGCCGGAGCTTGGCATGGTCTGCACCTGCTCCGCAGCTTGCTGCTGCTTCAGCGTCGCGTTGCGGAGGAGGGTGGCCAGGTTGCTTGCGCCATCAGTAGACGCGGTGGGCGCCGCGGGCCCGTGTGACACGGCCTGCTGCTGATGGCGGTGATGTTGAGCATTAAGAGCAGCTAATCCAGAGTTTGGCTTGTCATAAAAGTGGTCATCATCGCTCTTGCCGCTCGGTTGGCGCGCAGCGGTTTGCGCACGAGTCGCCGCTGCAGATGCAGATGCCTGAGTCGTTTGCTTTATGCGCATAAGCACGTTTTCAACTCGGTGCAGGTCCTCCTGCTCGTAGAACCAAACGCCAATGATCTCCGCATTCCCGTGGGTATACATCAGGTAAGGAGGATTGAGCTCGAAGTCCAACCCTCCGTGAATATCTTCAACATAGTTCTCCGTCGAAAGCTTGTTTAGCACCATCATCCGAAAGCGCGGCGTCCCTCGCCGCTTCAGGAGAAACAAGGATCCTTCAACGTCTTTGCGTGTCCACTGCTGTGACTCCACGGCCATGGTGTATAGGGATACATGTCCGGAGCTGGCAAGGACCTCCTCGACATCCGGGTCGAACCCCCTGAGCACCGCTAAGACGTCTGGATTGGGCACAACTCCGGGACTTACCATCATGGAACAAAGAAAGAAGAACTATATTATATGAACTGTAACTCTTCAGCTTTTGACTTTCTTTCAAGAAGGATTGGGGACCGCACACTTTCCCTTGACCGCAAAGGAAATCCAGCGAACCTTGATGCTTGACCTATTATTGAATTCACACTTGATTACTGTAGCTTTTGACGTGTATATGTTACATATTTCGTATTTCAACGATTCCCAAGTGCGCCGCGCCGTGCTGCAACCGTGCGTTTACGATTTATGACAAGGGCGTCGACATCCTGAACTGCTGCGCAATCCGCCGGGCTAGGAAGACTGCGAGGAAATAAACAAAACCAATATGGAAAAAGTTTTAATGTTGCATGGTTCCTCTTCCTCGGAAAACCAACCCCGTGATGGGACAACTGCCAAACTGTCAAACCACTCCCAAAGACGACGGCATACATGCGCACACTGCAATAAGCTTTGAAATAATCCTGGGTATGCCACAAACACCTGTTGATGACAGGTCACTCTAGAGCAGACTGAGATGTGCAAGCAGAGCAGCTGTAACCCAAACCAAGGTAGTGTACAAAAAAACTACAAAAAAACATATCTTCCAGTAATCCTGAGACGCTTTGCATAATATAGCTGTCCAAGGCAATCGCAATCAAACAAACAAACAACGAACGCAGCAAATCCATAGCCATCAGGGTCAGCTTCTCATTCCTTCAAGTTCAGCACTCCATGAACCTCTTCGGCTGTAAAAGCCCGTGAAGCCTGTAACGCAAAAACGTCAATGAACACATCCTCAAGCACCAACATCTGAACAAACCTCTTGCTTGCAAAGTACAAACGATCCAAGATCGCACCAAGCAACGTGCACTAACCAAATACGTGTTTCCTGTCCCTGCGTCATTGCAGATAACTCAGAAGTCAGTATTCACCACCGCCAGTGCACCTTCTGCCGCTCTTCAATCCACGCGCTCCGTTGCTACCGCCAAGCAGCCTCAAGCCGTCCCTACCCCAATATTGTCCCCAACCCCCAGCCCATTTCCCCTTTTTTTAATCATACACATTCACCTCCTTACTCCAACACCCGCTCCCGCCCATTTATCCATCGCCCCATCACTCCTGTTGCTGCTGCTCCCAGCCGCCCACACGCCCGCCGTTGAGGAAGAAGTCCAAGACCTCCTTCGAGGGCCGCAGTGCCTCAGGGACCTCCTCCAGCGTCAGCGCCGGCCCCCGGGTCGGCGACGATGCCGGTGGAGGTACGACACGCTTACCGTTGCGATACACGGTGCGCCGGGACTGGTCCCACAGATTGAGGTGGTCGCGAATGAGGTGCCACTTGGCGCACCGCGCGCATTGAGCAAACACGGTGCCTCGCGTGAAGGACTCTGGGCTGATGGGCTTCACGTTGACGGTACGGCAGCCATTAGCCAGACACGTGAAACGGAGCTGCCAAGGACGAGTGGGCCCGAACGGGCGGGAAAACAGATGCGGGAGTGGATAGGGTTGTCAAAACACACACGCACGCAAATACATATACACAAGCCCACGGGCCAACCTCCGCACATCATTTTCGTCCCCCAGCTGACAATGCGCTTTCTACTGAAACCGGTAAGCCCCAGCAGACGAGTTCACTGCAGACCCAGCCGACATGCCAAGGCCAAGGACACCCGCAGCTCGTCAGTGAATGGCCCCCTAAGGCAGTCCCTCCGTCTGTCTAGAGCTTCCAGGACTCACCATCTTTGTCCGCCGCGGAGAGGAGCTCGAGGTCTGGACCACGTCAGCATCATCCTGCAGCATCGGCACAGAGGTGCGGAACAGATATGCGTGGTCAGGAGCAACCGACCAGGACGTCGTTATCGCAGGTCTCAAAAGCCAAGACGTAGACATAAAACCGCCAGAGAGTAATATACTAAAGGGATATAGCCGATACGAAGACGGCCGACCACACAGTGTAAATGTGCGCGTCAGGGCGCCTGCCGGCAGGCAGACCGGTCTCAGCGACAGCACAGGCTGCCCGCCTGTACCTGTGCCTCCCTTGTCCAGGCCCCACAGCGGCCCCCTGAAGCCCCTACGGCCCACACCCTCCGGCTGGGCTCCGCACTTTTAAAATCCGGTTCCCGGTCTTTGAGGTGCGCCTCGTAGGTGGGCCGTTGTCCGATATCCTATATCGGTGTTTATGAGAGCGGGTTTCGCTGCTACGAACCCCGGAAAGAGCCCCGGCTCACGTCCAGGTCCACGCTGGAGGTCGGCACATGCACGATGCCGGTGCAGCTGGACGTAGGCTGGGGCACGAGAGCGGCCTGCACCTCGGCGTCCTCGGCGACCTCCGGTTCCACATCTACCAGAGGTCCATCGCTGATGAGCGTGAGCGCCATAGGCTGCTGAGCCACCGCCTGGTGCATGAGGCTGAAGGACGAAGGTTCAGGGGTAGGGATCGGCCTGCGTGCCGGCAGCGACTTCGACCTCTTGAACTTTGCACGCATAGCGCAGGTTTTTTCCTGAGCGCTTTCACGTTCCTCCACGCGTGGGATCACGAACGCTGCGCCACGGACGTTGTAGTACTGGTCCTGCGCGGTCATGACGCTAGTGACAGTGACGCGCCATGTCAGCGTACTAGTGGGAGGTCACAACAACGAACCTGCATAGCGTCCAGCAGCCAGAGTGTTCCAGAGGGCAGGGCGACAGGGCGTGAAGGCTCCCGCGGTCCCCCGTGCATCGGAGTGGCCATGGCCTTGACCACAAAAGCCCGACGCGACAGGCAGCTAGTTGAAGTACATGAGCGCTTCGACAACATTGCGTCAAATGGCTGAAGAACGGTCACTGAAGACGTGAACTAGAAGCTCACGGAATATGACTAGGCCCTCTTCTTTCTTGCGATGCTTATAAGAATCTTGCGTACAGGGTATAAAAAGCTTTAATTTATTGCTACTTTTCGCTCATGCGAGTCGTATGATCGGCAAATAAACCCTAGCAATGACCGTTTATCACCGTTGATTCACGTCCAACAGCAAATCAACTTTCCCCCTTCCCGTGCCATCTCATCTGATTTTGCTTGATACATCGCTAATAGCCTCACACAAAAATGCACGGCCGCCCGCGTGAGTACAAGAACAAGCTCAAAGCAGACTCGAAGGCGCAAGAGGCGTATAAAAAGAAAGTACGAATCCCCTCAGCATATAGCTTTCGCGTCTTGGATGTCACATTTTGGCCTGACGTGCCTTGCAACGACGCGGGTCCCTTCCCGCAGGTAGATGCCATTCGGAACGGCACAGCGCTGGTGCTGGAGTACCGCAAGCAGAAAAAATACGACCCAGCAGTCCTCGATGCAGCAGCAAAGCTGCTGAAGGTGGTCCCCGAGGTCCGACGGAGCGGGGGACCCGTAACTTAGTTTCCCCCTGCCAACCCCCAGACCCCATACACCCTTTCCGTTGCAAACGGATCCTCTCCCTGGCCCCACCGGGGCCCCATCCCGCCGGGCTACTTTCCAGACTATCACATCACGGCCTTGAATACTTTTTAACAAACACTCCTTATGTCTATGAACCACTTATCACCGCCTGGCGCAAACATCTGTACGAAACGTGTTTCACTGGCAAGACGGCGGATGGGGCTCTCCCTGTAGTACGGCAAACATGGCCCCAAACCCACGCCTGCACCTGTTCCGAACGAGATACCGAAACGCCAAGTCATCCCACCACCACCACCACCACCAACAACAACAACAACGCCGCAACTGCTCCCTTCCCTCCCCCCTTCGCTGCGGAGGCTGTCGTGTCCGCTGGCGTCCTGCACACCAAGTTCTGCCCCGTACCGTTCTCCCCCTTTCTTTCCCCGCATTCCCGCCCTCCTCTTCTCACTTTTCTGTTAGCGCATCAGCTCCCCCTCCTTCCCTTCCCCCGTACCTGCGCCTCCTCCAGATCTACACGCTGTGGAACTACCGTCGTGAGGCCCTTGGTCCCGTGTTCGAGTCCGGCGGGGAGCAGGCGCAGCGGGCCAGTGAGGGGGAGCTGGCGCTGACGCAGGTGGGTAGACTAGATGGATGAATGGTGAGGAATTGGGCGCTAGGAAAGTGCCGAGTGGCAAGTGGGGAGGCACGACGCACGTTTCTTTCCCTTCCCGACTTTCCTTTCCCTTATCCGTCGCCACATGACAGGCGCTCCAGGGCCCTGCTCTCCCGCTCTCCCGCCCTCCCGCTCTTACTCCCTCTGCTCCATGCTGGCCTTCCTGTGCTTGTGTACGGGCGTCACATGTCCTTTATATGTACAACCCTCCATCGCCCGCCCACACCCGCACCTGCTAATTGCTAACTGCCCTATCCCCCCTCACCCCTTCATAACATCCTCACCCTCCCTCACCCCCCTCCTCATATCCCCTCCTCACCCCCCCTCACTCCCCGCCACCCCAGGCCTGTCTGCTAGAGAACCCCAAGTCGTACTCCACCTGGCACCACCGCAAGTGGGTGGTCGGCCGGGGGCTAGCCCCCCTGGAGCGGGAGCTGCACCTCGTATCCAGGTGGGCAGGGGGGGAAGAGATGGGGGCGGAGGAGGGGGAATGCATATCGACACATGCCTGTAGCTGGGTGTGTGAGTCCCAACTCTTCTGGCCCCCCTCAAAGCTCTGGATGAGGACAAACGCAACTTCCATGCCTGGAACTACCGCCAGTTCGTTTGCCAACGAATGGGCCGCAGCGCGCAGGTGGATATGGGTGTATGCGTGTGCACACGTTCGTGTTTCAGGGGGAAACCAGGATATGGAAGGCTTGCTCTGAAGCAGTTTCGGAGGGGCCCCCACAACGTGCTGCTGGTCGAGGGAAGCGCACCCATGTTCGGTGGTGGGGTCGGTGGGTGGGTGGGTGGGGGGCTGCCCCGGGGGACGGGAGGTCCCCCCTCCCCTCCCCCCTTCCCCCTCCCATCTCATCTACAAGGCCCCTGGGACCGCCCACCACAATCCATCATAACACACTGCACGTGCTGAGCCGTCCATATGCCGTACGCCGTACGTCACAGGACGAGTTGCAGTACGTTGAGGATAAGATCCTGCAGAACTTCAGCAACTACAGCGCCTGGCACTTCCGTACAATCCTCCTGCACCAGATGTACTGCAGCGGACCCGCAGGTGGGGGGGGGTCCGGAGAGAGAGAGGTAAGGGCCGACCGCCCGGAAAGACCTGTTGGATGTGGATCTGGATATGGATCAGAACATCTCGATCTGGATCTGCATCTGGATTTCAGATACATCACAAGCCGGGCACATGGCAGGACGTGACATGATGCCCAGCACCGGCTGTTAACAACCCTTCATCGCAGCCCATAACGCATTGACCACAAGACCTTCACCCTACAAATTTTGAGGTGCAGGCTCTGGCTCACGTTTAATGGTTCATGCATTTGCTCGCTCATCTGTTCGGTTGTCTCCTCGTTTGCATGTGGGCAGGATCCGGATCCGACTCCGGATCAGGTAACGGAGGGGATGCCGCGGCCGGGTCACTGGGGTCGACGGCCCCACTGGCGGCGGCGGCCACCGCCGGAGGCTCTGCGAACCGCGGGTCGGCTGGCCAGCGGACGCCAATTCCACACGACGTGCTAGACCAGGAGTACGACATGGTACACCAGGTACGGCGGCAGTCCCTAAGCGACGAGCTTGCCCTCCCACCGTTGCTTACCCGCTATGCGTTGCTTACTTGCTTTCACCCCCTCCCCCATACACACATACGCATAGACATAACGCCAACCGCGATCATCCCGCGCTTTGCTGCGACCCCACCTTAGCAGTTCCGCTTTCTTTACGATTTTTCTCCTTCACCTCTGGTATCAGCATCGCTCGTTTGTGGTTCGTCTGCCCCCATCTGGCCGGGCGTGTTGGTGTCCCCTCCCGCCCACCCGGCCCCCTCCTCTGCAGGCCTTCGCCACGGACTCCCGAGACGAGTCCCCCTGGATGTACTACCGCTGGCTGGTGGGCAACACACTGGCGCACCTTGGGGCTCCGGCTGCGGGGGAGGAGGGGGGTAAGGAGGAGGAGGAGGAGGAGGAGGAGGCACACGCGAAGGCAACGACGACGACGGGCGCCGTGGGGCAAGGGGAAGGCGAGGCGAAGGAGGTTGCCCGTGCCCGTGTGGCTGCTATCCTTGCTCGTGAGGCCTGTCGTCTGCTGGAGGACCACCTGGCTGCGGAACCGGATGCGAGGTGGCCGCTGCTCACGTTGGCCAGGTTGCGGGAGGCGCAGGTAGGTGGGTGCGTGGGAATGGGGCCGGTGCGGGTGTGTGTGTTGAGGTGAGGTGAGGTGATGTGGCTCTGCTGATAGGGAAGCCACGTGGCGCGCAGAGGTCAACCTCCGAGTTGCCACCTGACTGGGCCGCGCAGTCCCGGCAGCCCGCATCGCCCTCCATGACCTGTAAAGCTTGAGGTGTCTTGAGGTGTCTCGCTGTCCCGGCCCCGATCTTATATCGTACTGCCCCCACGCCTGCGTACGTGTACATACGGACGTACACATCACTCCTTAAGGCCCGGTTGGGACTGGGTGGCTCGCCCGAGGAGTGTGAGGAGATGCTGCAGGAGGCGCGCTCTTTGTACGGCAGGTTGATGATATTGGATCCAATGCGGCGCGGCTTTTATGAGGACGCGCTGGAGGGACGGGCGTTTGTGGTGGTGCAGGCGCTGGGGACGGTGTGATCTCGTGGAGGTGGTGGGGGAATGGGTCTGTTGTGAGGGCAGGGGGAGGGGTGCTGGGTTATGTGGTAAGGGGCCTGGGGCCTGGGTGACGGTCGCAGTGGCGCTGCGCGGGTTCATTTATGGTGGAAGTACCAGTTTCGTCAAAGCGAATGTGATGAAAGTAGAGCGCATGAAGTTCTCTGTGTGTGACCGTGTTTGCTTAAAAAGGGGGCGAGTGCAGCTGCATTTTCCACTTAGTGAGGGGAGTTGCGTGTGGCAATGCTGTGGTGAAGACCCGGCGTCGGGCGGGGTTTGGCCCCAAAGTTGGGACCAGGAGGGACAGGTCACAGCCGCATTGGTCTGAGTTTGGTTTAGCGTCAAACATGAACTGTGGAATAACGGGTGATGAGGAAGATCCGAGGAATGACGTGCGCTGTTTGGACGACCGGCTGCTGGGCAGAAGGCGGAAACAGGCGACTGCCTTTCAGGCTGACTTCCTATGCATATGGATCTACTATGGGGAGTCTTGATGTTTGCCTGGAGCTTGGACTTGCTTTGCGGGGACATTCTTCCGAAATTGTAACAAAGATGTCTTCCACACAGAGTTATTCTCTTGTCCTCCAACTATTCGAACAGCATGGAAGGCTGAAGGTGGTTTCATAACCATTCAAGGATTTGGCGGAATAGGTTTCAACTCTGGGCTACGGACAGCGCGCCTTTCAGCCATGGCAAAACACAATATTTACGCCTTCATACCAAGCTTGTGTACATACAGAAATACTTTGCGATAGTGTCCCAAGTATATGTTTAGAGGGCTGTTCCTGCATGACTCCTCACATCGCGCTGACTAGACCTGCGTACAACGGTTGGGAATATGAAAAAGGCAAGCATATGTACCCGAAACGCAACCAATTTCCGATGCCACGTAATGTAACTTTTTGTGCTTAGCACGCTTTACGCGGGCCGTTAAGTTTGTACGGATGTACACGCCAATGCTGACAAACCAACCGACCCGAAAAGGGTTGCTGTTGCATGGGGGCCATATAAAAAGGGATCAACATTTTGCATTCTTTGCCCACCTGCAACCTGTTTCGCAACTGTGTCCTTTTTGCCTTTCTGACTCAGAAAAGCAGATTTGTATCTCAGAACTCCGGAACCAGGTTGATTGATTTGAGTTTTAAGGCAAAACCCATTTTAACTGTCCCCTCGAGGTCGCTTGGTTGGGAAGGTGGAGGTTGTGGGTTGGTTGGGTTGCGGGGTGGGACACAACTCTCTCTGGACGTTCGCTCACAGCAGCTAAGGCGTCCGTCCTAGCCATCGCTGCACGCTCGGATAAATGGCGCTTGCTTTCCATGCTCTATCCGGAAAGTTAAATGTGGCTTATCATCAGTCCGCATCCTGGGCGCCTTGCCGCGTTGCCATCCGACGTCCGCAAGTACCTGTGCGAGTCTCTCAGCTGCCCTCTCAGGAGGCTGAGGAGCTTCAACAATTGAACAAACAGCACAATCAGCGTGCAGTGAGTCTGCTGTCTGGTAAGTCTCCGCCACCTGCGTGGGCGCTGCGCGTAACAGTCCTTACGACAGCTTGAGGGCTTTCGCTACAACAGTCCGTGTCTCTGTATGTGCCTGAAATTGCCGCTTGTTAGCGCTTAGGCACTATGTGAATAGCAATTCAATATGCTGTTCAAGGCTGTTCTGTTTGGAGGCCGTATTTGACAGGAATCGCTCCCGTTCTTTTGCAGTCGACGTCCAGAATGACGCGTCGGGTCCGGACTATTCTATTGTCCAACGTAACCTTGCGTTGGAGCTCGTGCGCGTGACAGAGGCCGCGGCGCTCGCTGCGGGCCGGTGGTTCGGCAAGGGCGACAAGAATGCCGCGGATCAGGTATGGGCATACACGTTTCTCCCCATTGGAATAGCATAGGTTTGTAGGCATATTTCTGAATTTCATGCATTTTAGTTGAGCACAGCGGCAATTCGCTCCATGAATTTCGAGGTACATGTCCGCTTTCAACACTTCTGCTCGCTGCACGTACCTTTACACATTTTGTGCACATTGTGCTCTGAATGCAACTATTTGACTCGTTTAAATCCAGCTTGTTAACTTGCTTTATTTCCTTCTGTGTTCATTACACTGTCGTACCAGGCCGCCGTGGACATGATGCGCAAGGTCCTCAACAGCGTCGCTATGGACGGCGTTGTCGTGATCGGGGAGGGCGAGAAGGATGAGGTGAGGGTGTCGAGGGGAAAGCGCATTCGGAAAAGCGTCCCGAAAGTTTCGGCTGGCGGCTTCACCTGTAGTCGCCCATTAAATGAAGTAACCCACCCAGTAAGTCCTTTACTCTCTTTTAGAACGTTTAGAGCCTTTCGCTGGTATGCGCCTTTTCGCATGCATGAAAGGCGTCTTCGTGACCGCGCTTAATGCTAAACCTCGCACATGTGCCAAATGTCCGCAGGCTCCCATGTTGTACTGCGGGGAGCGCATCGGCGACGGCAGGTGGGTGGCAGAACCGGCAGGTTGCGGTTTCGCCGCCTGAGGCATAGGGCCCAGTTGGTTTCCAGATTGCTGCCTGCTGGGTTCCTAGGGCTGTGGCCCCGTTGTGCAAGTCCCTGGAATGTTCACGTTTCCCATTATTAATGGAGGTTAGCGGTTGGAGCGGTTGGATGCCTGCTCCGTTTTCACGGCACGTTATCAGTGCAACGACATTACGACGGGATTGTTTTTTCTCTCCAAATGCTTGAGATGATTCAAATGCCTAAAGTATTTTCCAACCCCTGCCTCGATGTGATGTGATGTGATTTAAATTGATGTGTGTGATGGCCACAGTATGTTTCCCAAGGTGGATATCGCGGTGGATCCCCTGGACGGCACCAGCCTCACCTCACAAGGCCGCAACGGAGCCATCTCGGTGAGGGGGGGGCCAAGGGAGGAGGACGCGGGGGTGATGAGGGAGCGCGGTTCCGTGCTAAATGCGCGCGTGTACCGTAGCGGAACTAAAGATTTTACAAAATAAATAATTATTTGCATGCGGTAAAATGTTTTGGCAAAATTCTGAGTCTTTCTGTAAAATCTTTAGTTCCCGGGAGGGAATTCGGAGCGATGCCGTAAAATACATATGGCCCTTCACGCACAACAGGCTTTTGGCACTACCTCTTATACTATTTTATACAGAATATTGTAACATATCAATATCAACCTATTTCTGGCAGCAGCATGGGCAAGCGCAAGATCACCAAACACCGCTTCATTGACAAGCTGCCGGCCATACCATACCATATACGGCAATGCTCTCGCGTCCTTCATCAATCATAAGAATTCTGCGGCTGCTACAGAATGGTGGATGTTTGGAGGCCGTGTCACGGTGGCTTGGCTTCCAGATGGGGGTTTACAATTCGGAGATTCTTAGTTTGAGACGTGTCGTGATGATTCTCATAGCCCCTCATGCGTGAGAGGGAGGCGGGCAGTGGTGTTGCATGGTTGGGTAGCTCTGCGGGCCGGTAAAATCCCAGGAAATCATCCACAGTACCGTAAAATCTTGGCAAAATCCGCCAGCATGCGGTAAAATACTTCGTTCCGTAAAATATATTAAAATCCATAATTTTGCGGTAAAATCTTTATTTTTTGTAAAATCTTTAGTTCCGCTACGGTATGTATCATCTGGACGACGTGCACGTGTGAACGTGATGACTGTGTACAGGTGGACCCCGAGCTTCCTTCGCCCGTCCCTCCCCTTCCCATCTTCCCCTTTTCCCCTCACCCCCCTCCTTTCTCTCCCCTCCCACTGCCCACGCAGGTCATTGCGGTAGCTGAGCAGGGGTCGCTGTTCGACCCGGGTCCGTGCATGTACATGGAGAAGCTAGCGGTGGGCCCACAGGTGGGCCCCTCGTGGTGTATGTATGTATGTATGTATGTATGTATGTATGTATGTATGTATGTATGTATGTATGTATGTATGTATGTATGTGTGTATGTATGTGTGTATGTATGTGTGTGTATGTGTGTGTATGTGTGTATGTGTGTATGTGTGTATGTGTGTGTATGTATGTATGTGTGTGTATGTGTGTATGTGTATGTTTTCAGGGGGAATCAGGGGATGGTAGTTAAAGTGGTATGTATGTGTATATGTTTTTCCATGCCCAGGTGGACCCCGACTCTGTCTCTCTAGACTATTCTGTACGACATAACATCAAGTGGGTGGCCAAGGCTCTGGACAAGCCTGTTGGGGATGTGACGGTGCTCATGCTAGACCGACCCCGGCATGCAGACCTCATTCGGCAGGTGGGGCGGGGGGGGCCCGGCAGGGGGCGCTGTAGGGTGGGTGTGTAGGCGTGGGGTGGAGTGTGTACGGACAAGTGGCTTGACAACGTGGGGTTTCTGCTGCTGCTTTCCCTGGTGTTGCGGCATCCGCTTCCATTTTCCTTAAGAATTAAGCCTCCCTGACCCCCTGCCTGACCCCTCTTTTATCATCCCACCCAGTGAGCCTCTCCCTTGCTGTTGACTTGGTTCCCCGTGTGGTACCCGCCCGCCCCCCCGTGTTTGGGTTTGTCACTTTGGGGCAGTGCCGGGAGGCGGGTGCCCGCATTCGGCTGATCAGCGACGGTGACGTGGCGGGTGCCATCGAGGTGGCCAAGGCTGGCGCTCCCGTGGACATGATGATGGGGATTGGGGGGACCCCGGAGGGAGTCATTGCGGGTGAGTGGGTTGGGGGGGGCGAGGCGGGTGAGGTTCTATTGCCTTGGCTTGATGTTGTGTTTGTGGCCGTGGGGTTGGAAATCACTTATGGCCTTGGCTTGGTGTGTTTGTCCGTTTGGTTGTATGCATGTGTGTAAAGCTAATCACAGCAATTTACATTGAATTCCTGATGGCCTTGCTGCTGCTGACCTTCCGATGCTGTTGCAACCGCGTGATGATCTTTCTTCCCGTGATGGCTATTCGGCCCCGTTCGATACACCAACAATAACAACAACAACAGCCTGCGCGCTGAAGTGCATGGGCGGTCACATCCAAGGACGGCTGTGGCCCCGAGACGATAAAGAGCGAGCAGCTGCAATTGCACGTGGCTACGACTTGAACAAGATCCTCTTGATGGTGGGTTCAAACCTTACCTTTCAGGACTCTCCCAAGCCCTGAACATGTCTTGTCGACGCTATTCCCCAAACATGTGCATAATTCCTGCCTTCCCAATTACTTAATTTTCACACTTTTTATTTAACAGATGCGTTTGGTCTGGTTTCGTATTGCCTCGCTTCATAGCGGACAGCTGTCGTGCGTCTTGGTAGTGCAGTACACCACGCAGTGCATGGGAAGTTTTGCGTACCTGGGGGTGCCGTACACGTCGCACATCCTTCGCCCTGGGCAGGACTCGATGATGATAAATAACGGGATTTGGCCATTTTCCTCTTCTCTCTCTTCTCCCCTGGCCGCAACCCCCCACGAACAGGATGACCTGGTTCGCGGTGACGATGTGTTTTTTGCGGCCACGGGGGTTAGCGACGGGGACCTGCTCCGGGGAGTCCGATACCATAGCGGCGGCGCCTCGACCAATTCAATCGTCATGCGGTGCAAGAGTGGCACGGGTGAGCCGGGGGGATGATGGTGGGTGCTCATGCCAGTGGTAATCGGTTCGTTTGAACAGGTGTAAGTACGGATGTACCGATGTACGTGACTCCTAACATCCGGTTTTTGAGGTTGTGCCCAATGTGCCTTGACTTGGACTGCTTCATTCAAGATTCAGGCATTCCCTTCACATGCGCCCTCCGTCCCCTTTGTTTCGTCCCCTTTGTTTTGTTCCCACCATAGTTCGGTTCATCGAGACCTACCACAAGTGGGCAAAACCATCCGTTACCAACATTTCCTTGGACGACTCGGATGACTCGGCCGCTGTGAACCGTCGCATGAACGGTAACGGCAACGGAGCCACCCGAGGCCGGGGCGCGGGGCAGCGGCCGCCCTGGTAGCGGGAAAGGGTGTAGGGTATGGAGGACGAAAAGGACGAGGAGGAGGAGGAGGAGGAGGAGGAGGTTTTTAGGAATAGCGGTGCCCGTTAGCCGTGCGTGCTCTCTTTGCCTGGATTCGCCTGCATCATAAACTTATCTTTTGAGGAGGGGGTCCGCTGGGCGCCGTGGGTCGGGCGGTTGTTGATTATTATGAACAAAATATTATTGACATTGTTGATGATGATGATGGTGGTGCTGATGATGGTGCTGATGATAATGCAGAAGACGTTCATGTCTGTCAGTATGTGTGTCGGCGTGCAGCAGCAGCAGCAGCACCGGCCCGCGTGTAACAACAATGGATACTACGATGCCTTGCGGCCCCTTGATAGCGGCACCTAAGCACCTCCTGGCACATTCACATCCCCGAAGCCCCGGAGTGCACGAAGCGTTCCCAAGTTTCGCTTTTATTTACCAATTTGCTGATGGGAGGTTCTGGAAGGTGGGTCTGGATGGCTGGCAGTTACCGCCACCCCCTCCCTTCCCGCGAGGAGCTATGGGAGGCGGCAAGGAAGCCCTGACTTTTGAGGAGGGTGGCGGCGTGCGTCGTCGTTGTCGCTGTCGTTGCAGCATATGTCCTGGTAGCGGTGGTGTGGGTGCTTCTCCTGCTGTTGCTTCTTCTTCTTCTCTCGGCGATAGTAATGTTGCGTTACTGTGTGTTTTTGAATTGGCCATTTCCGCCGCCGCCGGTCGGTCGGTCAGTCGGTCGATGAGTCAGCCAAGAGGGGTTGCGAAGAAGTTTTGGGAGGTCCTGTTGCCGTACTTGCCGTACGCAGTTTGGCGAAGCGCGAGGACGTTGAAGGGCAAAAGGGGTTGGATGCCGGGGAGGGATCGTGCGAGGCGCAGATACAAGTACGAGGTACCTGTGCTGGTGATGGTGAGGGTGGCAGCTGAGCTTGGGCGTGGCGGTTGATGGTTGGCCGTTGGCAGTTTCAAGGCTGGCTTTAACCGAACACCGTTACTTGTCCTGCTGCGCTGTTCCTGCTGCTGCTACTGCTGTTGGCATTATCTCGTTTGTTGCTGAGTTATTATGATCGTGCGTTGCCTGTCTGGCTGCCGGGGTTTTTGTCCGCGGGCTTGCTTGTCGGCGGGTGCGCGGCGAGGTGGCGAGTGCGTGTTGTCGATCGGCCTAGTTTTCGCGACGAGTAGGGGCTCGATATATCCCATGTGTCTTTGGGGTATGTTACGGCATCGTGAATCACGGGCGGCCAGCTGTGGGAGCCTCAAGTACGCCATTAACCTTTTTCTCGTCGTCATCATCATTGCCATCATCGTCAGCACCACCACTACCACCACCTTATGAATAGCCACTACAGGGTTGCTAGCGAGGTACCCCTACTGCCGTGGCTGCTTCCGTATGCAGCTGCCAATGTGGTTGGTGACAGTTGGCGGATGGTTGTTAGGGCTGTTGATGCAGCGGTTGGCAGTTGGCGGGTCCTTGCGGAGTAATGCAGGTACCTGACTTCTTTTCGTTGAGTAGTGACTTATGTTGTTGTTGTATGGATGCGTGATTTTATACCTGCACAACCCGCACATAACATTGTTGGGCCGTATCCGATTTTGGTGCTTTTCATATTAACTCCTCTCCCCCCCCGGCTGCGCGGGGACTTTCCTAAGCAGCTGGCGGTTAACAACTGATACAGCAGATGTTACCGTACGGTCGTATAGTCATATGATCGTTGGCCTGGCCTGCTGCTTTCCAAATCCTAAGGCAAGTACCAATTTTCTTACTTTGGAGGGTTTGCTGTAATCCGCACGCACCCCTCCAGATTTACTAACATTGCCAAGGGTAAATCATTGTCGGCAAGACTGCCGAGTTTTAGGGCTATAAGAGCATGGCCGCATGTCCTTGTGCTTGGCATCTTTACCAGTCTTCCCAGTACTGCTGAACGCGGCCTTTTGCAGTTTTTGCCCGGTCATGATTATTGTTGATCTCTGGTTCTATCCGTCCCGTTGTACTCGCCATGCATGATGATGATGTGCTGTACGACGTTCGTATCGATACTAGCCCAAAGTTATGTAGACCATTCCCGCGTAAGACGATAAGTCGGTGTTGGAGTGCAGGATTTGAGAAGCATGGTGTCTTGTCGAGGGAAGGGATGTGTGTACATGGCGGTACGACAGTTTGCAACGGCGTTTGGTGCGCTGGAGTGGTGGCGGTGGCCGTGACGACGTTTTGCAAGTTTTGTTTTTGCAGTACCGGTATAATCGACGGCGGCAGCAACTGCTGGTATATACTGTTGCAGCTGATCCCGGAGGACTGTAGCCACCCGTTTGTGGAGGTATTGCTGCATGCTGGATTTCCTTGGCGTACGGTGGCAGCTGTGGCGGATTTTACCGATTTCACGTGCTGCTGTGTATGAGAGTCATGAGGGTGATGTCGGAGGCTTCTGATCCCGCAACCCTAACAGGCCCATAGAAAGAAAGGAGGGAGCACTTGAAATTACTGGTGGGCAGGCTAGGGCAAAGAAGCACAAAGAAGTCTGACGTATGTGTGTGTGTGTGTTTGTGTTGTTGTATAGCTAGGGTTAGGAGGGCGGAGTGCTGATGATGACGCGGTCATCGTGAAGACGGGTTGGGGCGTCAACCATGTAACCTTTTTTGAGTTCACTTGCTTCCAATAGCCTTCAAAAGACCTGAGCTGCACTTGTTGTTCATTTAAAACCATCCCAAGTCGGCGACTTCCAAACGGAGCAGGGTTATAGCGTATACTTGTGTGTGTGTGTGTTACACCATCTTCTGAAGTTACCTTACCCTCCAATGGTGTACCCTGGGGGTCCATACGAGTCGTGAGAAGGGGCCCAAGGGCCGTCAGCCGTTACGAAATCTGGCCGCCACTGCATAGGGGCATATCTCATCATGCACATCCGTACATGTACATCAGAACTGCATCGACCTGAATCTCGCTGGAGGCATTTCGGAGCATGGCAACGTGCCGTATGCCATTTCAAATACAGGGAATCCAATATAACCACAATTTATTCCGCATGTTCTAAGGGAAGGGTGTAGGGGGAACCTACAGCGCAATGGTAGCAGGCAGAGCTGGAGGGGTGGCACTACCCATCCACCGACCCCCGGGTATACCACCGGGACGCCCCTACCTCGCGTCTCTACACAGCTCTTCCCCACGTAAACATCATTGCGTCACTAATCTTTCACCTGGCTGCCCCGCTCGGGTTCCTGACGTACTTGGAAATGTGTACACACACGCACGCACAACACGAGGAATGTCAGCCTGCCTTGCAACCCCGGCGACTGCCATTCTTCTTCGCATTCATCCGCCGATTCGCTCCAATTCCGGAAAGCACGACTGGCTCACGTAGTGCCCCTTCCGGCAGTGGCAGTGACAGTGGCCCCCCTTCCAAGGGGTCGTGCCTCAGCTGCCAAACGATTTATTATTTACCAAAATATACAAATCGAAATACAGGTGGTACCGTACGCAGATATATCACTTAACAGAAACCACCCCCTCCCCCCGCTCTCTACGCTGCCGTCTTCCTTCCGCCATTCTTTCCCGTCAACCGGATCACGGCGCCGCACGTGCTCTCCAGCCGTAGTACGGCACCTCGCCCCAGCAGGTCCCGTACAAGGTAGATTGGCGGGAGGCAGCTGCTTCGGAATTTGAGTTTGCAAATCTACAAACAGAAGAACGAGGGATAAGGATAATTTTAAAAAACCCAAACACAACACAAGTCAACTCGAACTGAAGAGCGTCGCAAACCAGGATGTGGGAAGGAGGAGTGCACCGGACATCTGGAAAGATGGATTCGGGTTCCAGGGGCCCCCACCTGGCGGCGAAAGAAAAAGGGGGGTGCGAATTGCGCCAGGGCCACCTGCCCGTGGAGACTCCGGAGGACCCAGGGGCGAGGCGGCCATCAGCGCCAGTACATACATGCCGACACACACACACACACACACACGGACGGAAAGGGCGGCGGCGGCGGCTACAGCGCGCAGGTGGTTCTACAGGTCCTGCACTCCATTCCCGACCCACCTGCTCCTCAGGCGCCTCCCCGTGCTGCCTCTTGGCGAGCCACGCGAGCAGCTCCCTGCGGGCTCCCAGCACCGCCTTCACGAGCCGCCCAGCTCCAGGTACCGCCAGCATGAAGGCGTCCGCGTCGCCGTCGGTGTGCCTTGCTAGACAGCCCAAGTGCAGGAGCAGGCTAATCTGAAGGGCGGTGGGAGGGGAGGAGGCCGGGAAAGGCCGGCGAGTGACCGACTCAGTGACCGGGTTCCCTCCGGAACCCGGGTCGTTGAAGGAAAGGGGAAGCGGAAGCACGCGAATGGAGATACGCTTCTCACTCAATCTCGGATCTTCTTTCCCTGGAGCAGCAGAGAAATCACCCAGAGCTGGGCTCCACCCCTACCCCCTCTCCACATACATACATACAGAGATACATACACCTGGACGTACCTGCTCATCTAGGGCTGCTTCGGCTTCAAGAGTTTGCGTTAATGGGACTCGGGACACCGATATCGCGGCAACGGAAGCGGTATTCGTTGTAACACTAGCAGCAGCACTAGCAGCTCTAGAAGTAGCAGCTGCTACTGCTTCCTGGGAAAGCTCCATGCCATGCTGCTGCCCCACGGGACGAGCTGACTGCTGCGGCCGCTCCTGGTGCTGCCGTTGGTGCCGAGGCTGCGGCGGCGCGGTCCGCATCAGGTGCATCATATGATCACGAGACAGTTCGAATTCCGTACAACGGTCAACGACTCGGTGAATAAACACCTCCGTGGCAGCATGCCAGCGGCAACTGCCTGCACGGCTAGACGCACGAGTCAGGGCCGGTGCGCCATAAGCCCCTGTTGACGGCCCAGACGAGTCCTGTTGCTGCTTGGCGGCAGCAGCAGCCGCAGCATCTGCGGCAGCGTCTGCGGCCTGTCGTACGATCGCGCGGTACTCTGCGGTCGTCAGCACACCGAATTCGTCCGTACCTGTGGCGTGATTGCAGCCGTGTATGAGGTTACCATTTAAGAGTTGAAACCAAGTGTACGACAGGTAGTAGAGACCCATCGCCACGTACCCGTCGGTAGTTTGAAGACCCGCACGCGGTTGGAACGCCGTTGCTCGTCCAACTGTCGTTCAACCGTCGACCGGTCAGTTAGCAGGCAGGACAACTGGCTTCGGAGCACTATGGGAGGCAGATCAGCGCTTGCCGAATGCGACCGCAGATCAGACCTTCAGTGGTGCGCAAGAAAGGCACATCAGAGAATACTCAGTCAGCAACCGCAGTAGCAGTTGCAGTAGCAGTTGCAGTTGCAGTAGCAGTAGCAGTTGCAGTAGCAGCAGCGGCCCTAGCGACCCACTTGATTGCGACCAATGCGAGCTCCACATCGCTTGGCACGTCCACATCAACTTCGTCGTCATCATCACCACTGTTGTAGTCGACGTACCGCTGGGCCACCGCAGCAACAGCCGCGCCGCCTCCGCTACGGCCGAGCCCGACGGCTAGATTGGACTGCATAGCCGCCTCGGCAGCGCCGCCGCCGCCAGCTAGCGGCAACCTCAGGCGGCTAAGCCGCTGGATCGGGTCGGAATCTCGGAGGAAACCGCCGTCCATGGGCCCTGGCGGTGGCGCCCTGGCCGCGGCGGCGCCACCGTCGGGGCATCCGCGCCGCCGGTCACTGCCCGTACCGCCGGTGCCCGCCAAGGAATGAGCAGCAGCTGTGCCGTAGGCTTGACCGTAGGAAGCGGCCATAGCGGGCGGGCAGGTGGCGGCGGCGGCGGCGGCGGTGGTAGCGCTGTCTCGCGGGCTGGTAGTAGCGGCCCAGCGCCGGGCGCTTCCAGGAACTGCGAGAGGGTGACGGTACGGACGAAGCGCGGGAGGAGATGCCGCCATGTCGCCACCATCTCTGCCTCTGACGCTTCGAGAACCAATCCAGGCTTTCATTGCCTTGGGGCTTTGCATTTGCACATTAACATGAGTCGCCGCATAGGTGACCCTTGGTTGCCGAGGTGTGCAATTTTGCGGGTGCATTAGCGACCTGCTTGGCTAATCGGCCTCCCGTAAAGGGCTACCTAGGGCAGGAGAATAAGAGGGATTCAGAGATGCAGGTTCGCACCTGTCTTGGCCAGTCCAGGGGAGCTGTTGCCCCTCCCCAAGGGGCTTTCCACGGCTGTAATGGAGGCAGCAGCGGTCGCGGCCAACGCCCTGACTGCCTGCGGTCCGCTTCCAATGCCGTCGGCAGCAGCTAGCCCTGCATCTGCAGCAGCTCCAAGCAGGAGACTCCTGAGCTTTGCCTGAGCGGAGGTTACACGGGGCACAAAGGGACATTGTGGTTAGGGACAGGTTTGCCAACTGTTCGTGGAAGCATGATTACTGACCAAAGGAGGGGCGACGGAGGGTCCGCGTTGAGTGTTGCAGCTCGTCACATGTCCGCGAGAATGCACGGCCGGATGCGGTGTTTCCAAAAAGGGTAATGAATCATCACGACGCGGGATGCCTATGATAACGCCCAATCGCTGGTTTGGGTCCAGAGCTGTCCAGTTGCTTTCATCAAACGACCTCCGCGCACCTGTCGGTCGTCAATGCCCTTGTCGACAGGTCTCAGGTCTGAGTAAGCCTCCTGGAGGCGCCTCCGTTTGGCCCGCTCTAACTCTCCAAGACCTGCCATAATTACGGATCAGCTTCCTGATCTCCTTTTAACACATCGCGTGAGTCGGTGGCAGGAGGTGACTCCACAGTTGTCACCGTGTGTGCATCTTAAACAATAATAATCATCTCGTGCATTCAATTATCGTAGCTTATTCTTGGGTAAAACGGTCACGGTGATATGTTGCACGCTGCATGTTGTATTATATCTGTGGACGCTACTCTTTACACTTGCCGATAGTGGCGATCGCTGAGGTGTGATAGCAAGGGAAGGGCAATATTGGGTTTCCCATTGTGCCTGGTCTCGGAACGTCTAGCCCGACAACGGAAAACGGCTGAACCTGTCAGTTGACATTCCTCGTAATGTCACAGGTTATAAACAGGACCGTCATTAAGGACCGCCACTGCAACTCTGATTTAGGCGCCATGTGCACCAACATGCAAAGAGCGCAGAAGTCCCAACCAAACCTCCTATCCTGTCAAGTCCTCCTCCACCTGCGCCCGTTACATTTCACACTGCAAGCGGGAAAAACGCCTCCTCCTTCCTCGTTTTCCTTCCCCTTTCCCGGTCCTCGTCCTTCCTGGCGCTGTCTCCAACTCCAACCCCAGCGTGTCATGACCGCAAAACGCCCCATCGCATGCAGCTCGCTTCCAACCAACCTGCATCAGCGCCCGGGGAAAGTCCATCCATCCGGAAACAGTCGAACTATGGAACTGGAAAACTTAAGACTCTTGTAACACAAGACACCGCGTGACTCGCACCCTGCTGCACACCCCTGCATACGCTCGGACCCCAGACGCCTGCCGCTCAGCCTCCGTCAGATTTTTGCTAACACATTTTTTAAGCACCCCTAGCATACTAAACTATTAGTATCCATCAGCCAATATTGACGATGAGCGACATGCTTCACCACCTGCCCACGCGGCCGCGCTGCGGCCGGCGGATCCAAATCCCCCAACTGTACTCCTGCTGCAGTACGACCCTAACCTGAAGGCTACAGCAAACGTATTTCACTTTTCAGACCCTGTAAACGGAGCTCTCGTAGCCACTTGATCCACCTCGAGAAGAGTCGAACACTAAGCGGAAAAATAAGCACTGACTGCCCGGCAATGGGCCGGACGGCTTGTAAGAATTTGGCAGCAGATGCGAAAGAGCGAGCGCTTTGCGCCCCCTCCAAGAAAGAACGTTGCCAGGTGGATATCGGGCTGTTCGCGTTTCTATCTACGTGTCGTGCGGTGCGGCGGAATGCATCCTCCGCTCCGCCCGTTCTACCCTCTGGCCAATCCCTGGCAACCTGCAATCCACGTAGTTGCCTGTCCTGGCCCCCTAACGGACGCCTAGCAGCGCCGCCTCACGGCTTCTCAAGCCGCAAAACCTGATCTCTTCTCCTCACCTTACCTCACCGACCTCGGTCCATCATGCAGCAGGAAAATGTCCCCGCCGTGCAAGTTCCCGCTTCCCGACCCCTAAAGCTCCCCAGCCCAGTATCACTAGCATCGGTCCCACGTTGCCGCCTCTACCCTTACAAGGGCTTCGAGCACTCCTACTCCAGTGGCTACCCCCGGGCCTTCGCCTGCAAATCAACCAGCCTCACGCCGGCCCATCCCCCTGGTCAGTCGTTGATTCCCATTCTCCCAAGGACAGACGGGCACAGTGTTCGAGGCGGCCACGTGAGCTGTAGCGTCAGTAAGGTCACGGCCTCACGATACTCACTGCCTCGCTCGCAGCCCCGTCACCAGCCAACACACGAAGCGCTGGCGGAATTCCAGCCCGTGACCGCTCGCAGCGTCGGTGGACTGGCTGCCGCTGGTACTGTGGACGGTGGCGTCGTTGCTGCAGCTGCCAGTGCGGTCCGCGGCGCCCGCAGCAATGGTGCGGTCCACGGCGCCGTTGCCGTTGACGGCAGTTGACCCCGGGGTGGCCTTGTCGGCCTCCACCAGGCTCTGTAGCCGCTTCACCATGGACTCGAATGCTGCCGCCTCGGCCATCTTGAACATGCCAGACTGCCGACGGTCGGGAAATCCAAGGTTACGACGGGATAAGATGTGAGAGAACATGGCAGGGTATAGCGGGCCAGGCAAAGCGCGGCGCCTGGGCCGGGGTGAAGCACACGGACCGTCTTCACTCACCCAGATCCCTATCTGGAAAAGCTATACATGGGTGCTTGTCATCCCCCAGTCGCTCACCTGCTTGCCGGCCCCGGCTAACAAGATGCATGCGCACTGCAGGCATAGCACGGATCCGCCCGCCGCACCGTCCACCAGCGCCGCCGCGCAATGCAGCACGATCCGCGGTGTGAGGATGCCGTGGCGCAGCAGCCCCAACAACAGGTGGCAGATGCCGCGAGCGCGCGGCAGCGCCGCCGCGGCGTCGGGTGCCACTGCCGGCATGTCGCCCCAGGCACGGCGCGGCGGGGCCACGGCGGCAACATCCGGAGCACCCGCTGGAACCGGATCCGATGACTGCGTTGTTGCCGTGCTCATCGCTGCCTGGCTGGACGACCGCGACAGCGCGTTCGGCGCGGGTGATGGTGGCACCGGCAGCAACGCCGCAAGGCAGCGCTCAAAATGGGTCTGCGCGGCGGAGAGAAGCGCACGACGGAATGCGCGCCCAGTATCGCCAGCCACAGCGGTAGAAGCTGAAGATGCGGTGATGCTGCCGGCAGCCTCTGTTGCTGCGCCTCCGACTTGGGAGGCAGTCGTCCGCGGGCCGGCGCCGCTCGTTCCGCCGCTTGAGCCAGTGTCACCCGCAGGCGGCGCAATCTCCGGACTGCGGGTCGACGGCGTGACCGCGCACATCTGTTGAAGAGCGTCAACGCAGAGCCGCACGTAAATGTCGCACGCCGCGAATTGCGCGGCCCACTGCTGCTGCATCAGCTCCGTCCACTCCGCATCCGTCAACGGCGGCGGCTTTGTTGCTGCGACCGCAGCCTCTCCCACCTCGCTGTCAGAAACCGCGCCGCCTCCTGTCGGCGCTTCCTGCTGCGGTGGTGTCCGTAGGCCCCAGCAGGGGCACCTGGGGTCTCCACCCGAGGCCGCCACCGCGCTCTCCACGAGCTCGTCTGCCATGGCCTAGGGGCGTGGAGAACAGATGTCGTCAGGATTCGCGCCGTGAAGGTTTTAGGATCACGGCGCTTTAGATGCTTGAGACGTAAAAGGTCCCCTTTTGCAGCTGAAAAATATGCAGCCTGAGCGGTCCTCACCCAAGTCCCATGGCCACGAACATAAGCTCAACGGCCGCACCCAGACAACCCAAAGCACAGCGATGGCCGGGTCTCGCCCACTACTCCCATGGGGATCACGTGCTGGCATGAACCTCGCAAGGTTATCGCAAATTGCCAGTAAATGACAATCTCTACGTCCAGCTTCGCGCAACGAGTCCTTTCCGGTGAGACACACCTCAAGCGTCGCCGGCGAATTCGCCACCGGTTGCAGCAGCAGCTGGCCCCGCACGTCGCTGTACGTGTCCGGAGTCAGCTCCCACAGCCCTTCCAGGTTCTGGCTTTGACTGGCGGCCCTAGAATGCAGGCTGTTACTGCTACTGCCACCCAGAAGCTGCTGCTGCCGCAGCAACACCTCCATTGCCGGGCTCCCTCCGGACACCTCGACCAGGCCACTGTCGCACGGGGACGACAGGGGAGGTGGTGGGCTACTGTTCTGCGATGAGGAGGACGAGGAGGTTGAGGCTGTGGTCGCGGTGGCGGTGGCGGCAGCTGCAGCCGCCGACCCTGGTGCAGCCATGACCAGCCGGCCCGAGGATCTGTGCACCACCACAACACCAGAGGTGCTACCTTTTCCCCATTTCGATGCTGTGGACGCCGCCGTCGCTGTTGCCGCCTCTGCTGCTGCTGTTAACGGCACCCTAGACGGCGGGCAACCGTTCTTACTGCTGCCCGGCATGCCGTTGGTCCGTGTCAATCCCGATCCCGAGGTGGCCGTGCCCATGGCCATGCTATTGCTGACAGCCCAGCCTCCACTCCGCAGCTCGAACAGCTGTGACAGCAGCGCTTGGACATCCGGTGAAAGATCCGATGGGACTAGGGACTTGTGCACGGCAAGCTGGTCATACAAGCCGTCCAATACCGGGCGGTACTGCTCTGCCAAGCCTTCACCGAGCTGGGTTGGGAATTGGGCCGAAAGGGTTGCGAGAGAGCGGTTGCCGCAAGTTGTGCTGCACTGTTCTAGTCCAGTTACGCCAATGACCTTTCTGTGCAATGTAGAAGATTGTCATGCATGATGAAATTTGCCCCACCATACATGGCTTGACACACCGTCAGTGCTAGACAGAGCACCATCCCAAAGCACCACCGCACGGTCCCACCGACCGCCCGGGAGGCAGGTAGAGCGCGGTCCCTATGTTCCAGACGTTCACCTGACACCCACCTGGCGCCCGGCTATGAGGAGCGCCCTGACGAGGCACTCCACACGGTGGGGAATATTGGGACCGCTCAGAGGTGCGCTGCCGCTGTCCGAGCTGCTACCGCCGCTGCTGCCAAGCTTTCCGGAAGCCACCGCAGCCAAGCAGGATAGCATGATCCTAGGGTTCCAGGGCATTGATTTCAATATGACAGGTTGAGCGTTCTAGTGCCGAATGGGTTAGTACGAAAGGCCAGCCAGGGTGGTAGTGTCCCCCACCCTTTTGGCTCTGACCGCTCTTTAAGTGCACGTAGTGGGCTAGAAGTTGATATGCCATGGCGAACGGAATCCGTACATACCTGTCTGTGAGCAAGTGATGGAGATAAAGGTATGCGAGGAACTGCAGGCTGCCAGTGAGGCTGGGGACTGGCTGGCCTTCGTTGCTTTGCGCTGGATGTTCGGCGACTGTTGCACTGCATGCTGCCTCGAATTCACGTTGGCATACGTTCAGAAGGGTTTGCCGGAAGTCTATTCGCTTCGCCTTGGCAGTCGCAGTGACGGCGCCGGGGGGCTTAAAGGTCGGCAGGATGGGTGTTAAGCAGAAGCACAGCGCTGCGCATGGGGCCGCATAGCGCTCCGGATCCATAATGGCCCTCTCAAAAATCCAGCGGACGAGAAGCTGGAGCGTGGAAAGACTCCCTGTAGGAGTAAATCCTGAAGCAGTAGCAGCACAGCGGATGGCTGACGGCCAAAACTCCTCGACCGGGGGCCACGTAGCCAATGAAAGGCAGGTAGCATACACGTTTCAATGTACAAACATACTTACCAACATCACGGATTTCGAATGCAAGTCGCTTGGCTTGGAAATGGCCAGCGGCTCGACGGAGCCGCTCCAAGCATTGGGCTACTGCTTCCTGCTGGCTTGCTTCCGTTACAGATGATGTCGAAGGCATGGCGCTCGGCGCCATGGCCTAAAAACACCACCCTCCTGGGAAATTGACGCACTGCAGCTGCGCAGGGCTGCTCACCGGGCAGCCCCGCGTATCAAGAGCCAGTTCCCTTGGTGCACACGTCGCAGCCTGTGTGGTTGCGTGCCTTGATCAGCCTGTCGCTGGTGTATTGGAAGGAAGAAACTCCGCGCTACTTAGGGGCCTGCACACAGCGAGAAGACACGGCGCAAGCTATTTGGAAAGTATACCGTGTTGAAGAGCCGTAATTTTTTGGCAAGTTTTTCACCTATCGTATACCCTCGAAATCCTTGTTGATGGTGGTCAAATTGACACAAGGTCCTTTCTAGAACAAGGTTTCCTTCGGGACAGATGGATCAGACTTCACAAATACCTTTTGCAGCTAGCCTTCTTTCTGCAGCTAGCCTTCTACCGACTTCGGGAGCTCCCGTACGGCGTTGGTTCCAGCTGCGCTGTTAGGGATGGACAAGGGGAAAGTTATTTCGCAGCATCAAAGTTCTACACAATAACAGTATGCTGTTGCCTTACTACGCAGGCTGTTCATGTTGACATCGGATACCTGTAGACACACGGCGAAGCATAACTGAGGGAGTGGCTTGGTTGCCCGCGTACATCAAGCTAATCACAATAACTAAACTAGAATTTCACACTATCTGCGCCCTTGCTGGGCGACTGCACATCCGTCGTGGAAATTCCACCCAACTGCCTCTGCAGCTCATTTTTCGGCTGCACCTTCTTCCACGCTGCTGTCCTAATCATCCGTCCAGACCCAGATCCTCTCCACTCTTGTGAGCGCACGACTCCGCGCTCTGGCAGTCATTCCGGACCGCAGGCAACTGGCCGGTACGGCCGCACCGTATCTGGTGGCCGCAAACCATCAATAGAGGCCGGAACCACACCCATCCCTCTCCCCAGCCCTGTGACGGCGGACCGCTGACAGCCGCATGGCGGACGCGGCGGAGCGGGAGGTCCGGACATGGGTGCAGGACCAGCTCCACCGCTTACTGGGCTTCGCCGACGCCAACGTAGCCGCTTTCCTTATCTCCATCGCCCGCAAACACACCAGCGCCGACTCCCTCTTCACCGACCTCAAGCGCTCATGCAACCTCCCTAACACTTCCGATGTCCAGTCCTTTGCTGCGGAGCTGCTCCGCCGGGCGCCACGCCGCGGTGGCGGCAGTGCCGCTGCCATCGCTGCCCATCAGCAGCAGCAGCGCCAGGCTCGGGAACTTGCCCGTAAAAGCGCAACTTACGGTCTTTTAGAAGGGGACGACGAGGGGGAAGAGCAGGCGAACGAGGTGAAGGGCGCTCCCGCAGTGAAGGGTCCTGCGGGGCGGGGTGGGGGGGCCGCTGGCCCGGGCCCGGGCTCTGCTGGCGGCAGTGGCGGCGGCGGCAGTGGTGCCGGTAGACAGGCACCGAGCAGTCAGCAGCAGCCGGAGCCGCAGCGGAGAGAGGATACCGAGTCCGGGAGGAAGAGCGGTGCAGGGCCCGTGGATGGAGGTGGAGGTGCAGGTGGAGGTGGGAAGCACTTGAGGTCCCGCCGTGTGCAGTTCGCAGACGGGCGAGGTGGTGGAGGTGACGAGGAGGAGGAAGACGACACGCAGGTGCGTACGGCAAAGCGGGCGAAACGCAAGTGGGAGCTGGAGGAGGAGGAGGACGAGCGTCAGGAGGACGAGGAGCAGCGCCAGGAGCGGCTAAAGTGCGTCAGGGGTTTCGGCACGGCAATGGGGAGAAGGAGGGGGCATAGTGGGCGGTAATAATGGCTGTGTTGAATGATGGGGTGGGGACGGGGACAGGAGGTTATGGAGGGAGCCGGAAGGCGCTGGAAAGATGCCAGCGGTCGCGGTGGGGTGTCAGGGCTCAGAGCTGGGTAGCGGAATGTGGGGCCCCCAATCCAAAATCCCCAGAGCAATCCTCCCTCTCTAGCCATACGCGGGGACGGCGTTGTCAATTGTATGCAAGAAGAAGGGAAAGCAACGGAGTACCTGCTGGCGGCTGGAGAAGTGACAACGGGTGTTAGGGCGGTGTTGGGAAGGACATATTCGGGCGGGAAGGGTAGAAAGGCGCCAGCACCGGGCCTATGAGGGGGCAGAGGGGGCAAAGGAAAAGGATTAGGACCACTCTGCGTGCCGTCCTTGACGCTGGGGTCCTGGTCTATAGTTACCAAAGTAGCGCTAATCGTGCGCCCAACCCTACTGGCGCGCTGTGTCCGTGTCAGGGAGGCGGCGCGGCTCCGAGACCAGGCTGAGAAGGCGGAGTTCGAGGAGCGCCTGCGCGCCAAGGATGATGCCAAGACGAAGAAGCTGGCGGAGCGGGAGCCCAAGATGACTAGGGAGGAGGCGAGGAGGGATGACATGAGGAAGAGGTGGGTGGGTGGGGTTTATGTGGGTGGGTGGGGGGTGGGGATAAACCGGTGGGGCGCCCTGTGACCCGGCTACCCTGCCCCACTGCCTTCCAGATGGACGCCCCGCACCCCGCAACCCGCACCGCTTCGTTCTAACACCCGTCTGCGCTTTCGTCATCCTACGTGCTTCATTCTGTTAGTGCTCATGCCCCCCTCCCTCGCCCTCGGTTTCATTCCTCGGTCCCGTCGCGTGATGCTTCCGTCCTTAGCACAGCTGCCCTATGGCCACCATTGCCGCCGCCTGCAGCCAGCTAGCCAGCTAGCAAATGTCGGGCTATGCACGGCTTGAGTGTCTGCTTTCTGGCTCAACCTCCGGTCCCCTGCCCCTCCTCACCTGCCCCTCCTCACCTATCCCGCTGCACGTTTCAGGCCTCGTGGCGGTCAGAAATCCGGTCCGGTCTCATGTCCCTCGTCCGGCCCGGCTGCCTCTCTCCCGCCCCACCCGTACCCATCTCTTCACCCAACGGCCCCCCCCCAACACACCCCTTAGTCATTTCATCATGATTCACGGCAATCGAGAGCTCCTTTGCGGTTGTTCTTTCCTTTATTACCTCTCGCTCCTTATCGGAGCCCGGTAGCTGTGCATATCTATCTCCCACCACCACCCCGGCCCGTAATGTGGTGCTTGTGGTCGGTTTCCAGATACGAGGCGGCTCAGGAGGACGACCGCGACGCGCTGATCCCCACCCTGCGTGAGGTTTCCCGTCAGGAGTACCTGAGGAAACGCGAGGACAAGAAGATACAGGTGGGGTAGGCGGTGGAGGTGGGAGTGCATCGTATGGTGGCAGGGGAAGCAAAGGACCACCTGCCGACACGTCCAAAAGGGGCTTGGGTAGGTGGGGTGGGGCGGGAGACGTCCACCGGCGGGGGAAAGGGTTGTCTGGGGAAGAGGATTTGCATTCCACAAGCTGTTACCTTTTGCTTCCAAAACTTCCAACGGTTTTAACGGCCCCGTCAACGTTTTTCCAACGGCTTTCCTAACGGCCCACAGGAGCTTGAGGACGAGCTGGAGGATGCCAAGTACTTGTTTGCGGGTGTGCCGCTGACTCAGCGGGAGTTGGACGATCTGAAGTACAAGGAGGAGGTGTTGCGACTGGCCAAGGAAAAGCAGCGACTCATGAACCAGGTGGGGGTGGGTCGGTGGGCGGCTGCCGGAGGTATCCCTCCTTACCCCTCCCTGTAAAAATGTGACGCTCCGTCGGAGGCCCCCTCACCCAAAAAAAGGGGCCCCCCGTGGGAGCGTCACATCTTTACAGGGAGGGGGGGTATAAGGAGGCGATCAACATGTTTTGGCGGAAATAATGTGTGTACTGGTGTAGGTGTGATGAAGTGCCGTGAAACGTGGTAGTACCAACAGCCAGTGTATCCACCATGGGTTGCTGGGGGTAGGGTTGGGCCTGGGGTTGGGTGAGGAGGGGATGCGGAGGGCGGCGGTGTAGGCACTCCCTTACCAGCCACGGATGCCTACTGCAACCGCAACTGCAACTGCAACTGCACGGTACCTCCTCGCCAAGAAACTGACAGGCACTGGCGCTCCGCAGGCGGCGGAGGACGGCTACCGGATGCCCGACTCGTTCGACGCCCCGGAGCGGTACGCGTCGAGGTATGACGTGGCCAAAATGCGGTACTCCGAGCCGGAGGGGGCGGCGGCCCGTGCTAACCCACACGCGGAACAGGAAGCCTGGGAGGCGGAGCAGATCAAGAAAACACACGTCAGCAAGGTAGGAGAGTGTGTCTGTATGTATTACATATGTATGTATGTATGTGTCTTTAAAAGTGTTGGCTAGGGTGTCTGGGTGTGTATGTGCTATTGAAGCCGGGTGAAGAAAAAGGGCAGGCGGGCGATGATCTGTATGTACACGTGCCGACGAGGGGATGGCGTGTACATTCTCTCTCACTCTCTCACTCTCACGCTTTCTCTCTTTCACACCCTTTCCACGCCCAGTTTTGCGCACTAGGCCCGCTCACATCTCCGCTCACTCACCGACCCGCCTCGCTCGTGAGCAGGTCGGCGCTCAAGACGCGGGCGCTGCTGTACAACAGTACGACTATGTGTTTGAGGACACGATGGCGTTTGTGAAGGCCGATATGCTGGCGGGTGGGTGGGTGGGGCAGTGGGAGTGACAAGGGGTACAAGACAAGGGGAAAAAGACAGCGGGTGAGCGAATCCGGACGCTTAAGGACTTCACCACCAGAACGGGATTATGGCCAGCAGTAGGCGAGCGGGTGGGGGCACCCCCCACCGGGGCTCCAGGGGGCCTCCAGGGCCGAGGCGAAGATTAGCTGGTGCATTATTATGGCTGATGAAGACAAGTTACAATGATCTCTCTCAAGGGATTGTCGGTGCATGCCGCCTTAGCTCACCCCCCCTACTTGCTACTGCTATTGTTGTTCCTACTACTGCTGCTGCGCCTACTGCTGTTGCTGTTGCGAATGGCTGCTCTGGTCTCGCTGGCTCTTCACTTGAACACGATCGGACTTTGCCTGATCAGGCAACATCGAGGAGCTGTTCGAGACACCGGAGCAGCGGAAGAAGAAAGAGGCGGAGGCGAGAGCCGCGGCGTGAGTGCAGCAGCAACGGCAGCAGTAGCGCTGTCCCGGCAGGGCCGGGGGGGTTAGGATAGGATAGAGGTGGGATTGGTGTTTGGGGTGTGTGTGGGGGGGCCCAGGTTGATAGGGGCCTGGGGTGTCTTTCGCCTGTGTGCATGCCTATCTGTACGTGTGGTTACGTGTCGTACGTGCCCAACTAAGCGGAGTAAGGCCGGGAGCGGAAGGGTGGATGAGGGGGAAGTGAGTCCTGGATGGGTGAAAAGGGGGAGAAGGGGAAAACGAGAGCATCCACCACCAGCGTACCTGCCAATATCTCCACTCGGCCGTTCGCGCACTGCTCTCAACGTACGTGTAGCTTGCATGTTCAGGTGATGGTCTTGTCGTCCCAACAGGGGGTGTGCATCGCACACACACACACCCACACACTCTGCGTAACATCCCTCCCTTTTTTCAACAACATACCCCCCCCACACACACACAATCCTCCCATAAAACTCCTTTCCCCCTTCAGTGCCCGTTCGGAGCGTGAGAAGATCGCCGCGGGTCGGGCCCAGCTGCCCGTGTACCCCTACCGGGATCAGCTGCTCAAGGCGGTGGAGGAGCACCAGGCAGGACGGCAGGGGGGATTCGAAAGTGTGATAGTGGAGTTAGGGACCGCACAATGGGGGGAGGGGAAATAGGAAACGACACGGGAGGAGATGGGAGGATAACATGGGAGCGGTCTCCTTGGATATGTAAATTACCCTTTCGGGGATAAGGCTGTCTGTTGGGGCTGAGAGACCCAATGGTGGTTGTTGTTCGGTTGGTATGGCGGTTACCTGTATTTGCATCGGTTATGTCAATATTATAGACAGACAGGCAGACGGACGGACGGACGGACATACGTCCTGCGCATGTCGCCCCGCAGATCCTGATCATCGTGGCGGAGACGGGTGCGGGTAAGACCACCCAGGTGCCCCAGTACTTGCACGAGGCAGGCTACTCGGCGGCTGGCAAGATTGGGTGCACGCAGCCCCGGAGGGTGGCGGCGATGAGCGTGGCGGCCCGAGTGGCGCACGAGATGGGGGTCAAGCTGGGCAATGAGGTGGGGGCGCGGGGGCGAGGTGGTGGCAACATTAAGATGAGGCAAAAAGGCAAGATGGGACTCAATGGCCGACACGTCCCAAGCGCCGCAACTGGGTGGAGTGGGCGGGGGCCGGGAGAGGAGGAGTGTTTACGGGCGCCGCGTGTGTGTGCTTGTGTGTGTGTGTGTGTATGTGTATGTGTGTATATATGGTTCTTGAGGTGATCCCCCCCTGTGCGGTTGGGCCCCCTTTCCCCAAATGTGCATGTAATTTGCTTACAACCCCAAACCTCCACATACGCAGGTGGGTTACTCCATTCGCTTTGAGGACTGCACCAGTGATAAGACCATTCTCAAGTACATGACGGACGGCATGTTGCTGCGCGAGTTCCTGTCAGAACCCGACCTGGCGTCGTACAGGTATGTACGGAGATGCCGTATTTCAGGGGTGAAGACCAGCGGGAAAATTGGAGGTGGTCGCGAGCTGGGCGGTGGTGTGGTCCTCAGCAAAGTGGATAACGCGGCGATGAAGGGGAAGGGTAGCTGGGAGGATTGAGGAAGACGGGGGCCCCCCAGGATGGTGGGAGGCGGCGGAGTGGCGGCAGTGCTGACCGATTCCTCTTGCCTTATGGGTGCAGACGTCGGTAGCGGGACTTGAACATGGTGGGTAGATTACGGGAATGCTCCTGTTTTTCTAAACCTCCGTGTCCTGCGTGTGTGTGTATTTCCCTCCTCCCTCCCCCTTCCCCTCGCCTGGTGGGCTGGTGGGCCCCAGTGTGATGATGATCGACGAGGCCCACGAGCGCACCCTGCACACTGATGTGCTGTTCGGACTGGTCAAGGACATTGCCCGCTTCAGGTGCGTGCGACACAGAACACACCAATGAGACCTGATACCCGCGACCTGCCGTGACCTGCCCACCACCACATCCACCACCACCACATCCACCAGCTGCTGCTAAGCGCTCCGTGACCCGGCGGTATTTGCGCTATGTTCTCACACACACACACACACAAAACGTCAAACAGCCGGTAGCTAGCTTGGTAGGTAGGTAGGTGGATGAATAGCGCCCACTTGGTGTCATTCGTTGTAAATTGGGTGATGATGGTGGTGGTGATGGTGATGGTGATGGTGATGGTGATGGTGATGGTGATGGTGATGGTGATGGTGATGGTGATGGTGATGGTGATGGTGATGGTGATGGTGATGGTGATGGTGATGGTGATGGTGATGGTGATGGTGATGGTGATGGTGATGGTGATGGTGATGGTGATGGTGATGGTGATGGTGATGGTGATGGTGATGGTGATGGTGATGGTGATGGTGATGGTGATGGTGATGGTGATGGTGATGGTGATGGTGATGGTGATGGTGATGGTGATGGTGATGGTGATGGTGATGGTGATGGTGATGGTGATGATGGTGATGGTGATGGTGATGGTGATGGTGATGGTGATGGTGATGGTGATGGTGATGGTGATGGTGATGGTGATGATGGTGATGGTGATGGTGATGGTGATGGTGATGGTGGTGGTGGTGATGGTGATGGTGATGGTGATGGTGATGGTGATGGTGATGGTGATGGTGATGGTGATGGTGATGGTGCCCGTGATGGTGATGGTGATGGTGATGGTGATGGTGATGGTGATGGTGATGGTGATGGTGAT
>NW_003307568.1:1056856-1059174 GCF_000143455.1 Volvox carteri f. nagariensis | reverse complement strand
CTGTCTGTCTATAGTCTGTTTGTCTGTCTATCAGTCTGTTTGTCTGTCTATCAGTCTGTTTGTCTGTCTATCAGTCTGTTTGTCTGTCTATCAGTCTGTTTGTCTGTCTATCAGTCTGTTTGTCTGTCTATCAGTCTGTTTGTCTGTATATCTGCCTCCCCAATCCACCCCCAAAACCATCACACCAAGCCACACCGTGGCATGACTACCTGATTGTATTATGAACACACTCCTGCAGTCCTAAGGCATTACCACACACACCCCTAACCCCCCTCGGCCCCCCACTTCCATTTCCGTTCCTCCCCACCTATTCGGGCGTGTAAGTCTATCCTTGGCATCAGCTTCACTCGTTCGTGGTTCGTCTTTCCCCCCCCGGCCCCCAATTTCCTTCATCCTCCACCACCCCCGTCCTAACGTCCGCTATCCAACTTCCGCTATCCAACTTCCGCTCTCCAACTTCCGCACCCCCTCAGGTCCCCGGTCGCCGCTACCCCGTGGACATCTACTTCACGAAGGCCCCCGAGGCGGACTACATCGATGCGGCGGTGCAGGTGGGGGGATGGTGGTTTCGGAGTGGGAGAGAGGGCAGCCCGATGACGGGCGTTGCGACGGCTCCTTGACTTCGATTGGGCCCAGGAGCTCCCTGGAGCCGGGGTGGTGAGGAGGCAGGGGTGGTGAGGAGGCAGGGGTGGTGAGGAGGCAGGGGTGGTGAGGAGGCAGGGGTGGTGAGGAGGCAGGGGTGGTGAGGAGGCAGGGGTGGTGAGGAGGCAGGGGTGGTGAGGAGGCAGGGGTGGTGAGGAGGCAGGGGTGGTGAGGAGGCAGGGGTGGTGAGGAGGCAGGGGTGGTGAGGAGGCAGGGGTGGTGAGGAGGCAGGGGTGGTGAGGAGGCAGGGGTGGTGAGGAGGCAGGGGGGAGGACGAGCCTGAGAGGAGTGAGAGGAAGCTGATACCTGCCAGGGATAGAGGGATACTCCCGGAAGGCGGCAGTGGGAGGGAATGGTGCTCTACCGGGAGTGGTTCGGCGGGGAGAGAGAAGGCGGGTGGGGGCCTCGCTTGGGGTTGCGATCAAGGCGTCAGCAGTGTCAGCAGTGTCAGCAGCACACCGCCAGACCGTCTTTTTCTCCATTTTTTTCAGATGTTCCATGCCGTCTCTACCGCCCAGCCTCCTAACAGCTAGCTCAGCATCACTAGCTCACCACTACTAGCACCACCAGCACCATCATGCCACCTCCGTGCCCCCGGTTTAGCTCTGGAGACCGCCACTAGGTTTGTCCCACAAGCCCTGTCCCCCTCCTCCTCACCCGTGCCGGGCGAACTAGAATATGACCTTCCCCCGCTGTCGGGGTGACCCCCCTCTCCACACCTCTCCCTCCAACCCCCGCCCCACCGGACTCTATTATTTCAACGAAGAGCAAAAGGCAACTCGATAAACTACTACTCGATGGGCGGCGTTGTACCTTGACGGCTCGTACTTGTCCCACGTGTCACCCCCCCCTTGCCGGAGGCCGGGGTTAGGACAAACAAAGTAATATACTTGAGCGGCCTCCCCCCCCGGCTCCCTTGGAAGCTTGATACTCCTCCCTCCGACCCCGCTCCACCCCTCTCCACTTCTTATACACCGCGCCCCCGCCGTTCTCTCGCTGCAGGCGGTGATGCGCATTCACGTGCTGGAGCCGGAGGGGGACGTGCTGGTGTTCCTGACCGGGCAGGAGGAAATTGAGGCGATGGTGGGTCCAATAAGACCTCAGCTGCAATAAGACCAGGGGCACTGGGGCCGCAGTGTGGGTGGGGGGAGGGGGGGAACCAGGGACACCTGCACCTGCACCTGTATCAAAATTGGTACCTTGCGGGCCGGGAATGTGTAGGCACAAATACACACACTTTCTTTCTCTCTCTCTATGTACATATATATAACATACATATATAACACACGCACTTACGCACACGCACACGCACGCACACACATTGCCTCCTCCCTCCGCATACCCCTTAGGAGGAGCTTCTCCGCCAGCGCATGCGCGGCAAGGGCACCCAGTTGGCGGAGATGATCATCTGCCCCATATACGCCAACCTGCCCACGGAGCTCCAGGCCAAGATATTCGAACCCACCCCCCCTGGAGCCCGGAAGGTGGTGCTGGCCACTAACATCGCGGAAACATCCCTCACCATTGACGGCATTAAGTGAGCAGGAGGGAGGGAGGGAGGGAGGGCTGTTGTGGGTATGGGAGTGGGAGGAGGCTGCCCGGTAGGGCGACACAGACATATAGACATACGGACTTACGGACGCAAATGGACATACAGACAAACACCTTCCGGCTGG
>NW_003307568.1:1056375-1056502 GCF_000143455.1 Volvox carteri f. nagariensis | reverse complement strand
TTCGCTCATGGTTAGTCTTCCCCCCACTCCCCCCACTCCCCCCTCTCCCCCCACTCCCCCCACTCCCCCCTCTCCCCCCACTCCCCCCTCTCCCCCCACTCCCCCCTCTCCCCCCACTCCCCCCTCA
>NW_003307568.1:1042772-1056193 GCF_000143455.1 Volvox carteri f. nagariensis | reverse complement strand
TGTGTGTGTGTGCGTGTGTGTGCGTGTGTGTGCGTGTGTTGTGTGTGTGTGTGTGTGTGTGTGTGTGTGTGTGTGTGTGTGTGTGTGTGTGTGTGTGCGTGTGTTGTGTGTGTGTGTGTGCGTGTGTGTGTGTGAAAGAGAGAGGGGCTGATGAGCCTGCTGACGTACGTGCAGGTGGGCGGCCATTCCGCCCTCCACCTCCACCTCCACGCCGGCATATGGTATGAGGATCACTTTCCTTTACCACTACCACCACCACCACCACTAACCACTAACCACTAACCGCTACCACCATGCACCCACACAATCTTTCCCCACCAATCCACCTACCCCCCTGGCCCCCCAGGGGCGAGCTGACCAAGCTGGGTCGGCGCATGGCGGAGTTCCCGCTGGACCCCATGCTTGCCAAGACACTGCTGGCGAGTGAGACGTACAAGGTACGTGCGTATCCGTACAACGCGCACGCCTTGTACGGCATGACACAAAAAGGAGCTGCAGGGCCGGACTTCGTCGGAGCTTCTTGTTTCGTTTTAGGGTTTTAGGTTAGTTGTCAGGAGGATGTCATAATACACGTTTCACATCGGGCTTTTGCAGATCCCCGCGGCATGCGGGGCTTCTACGAGGGAAAATATCGCGAAGCTGGAAAAGTGCGTTTCGCGAGTGTTTGTACGAGTGTACTGCCCTCAATGTACGTAAACGTACCTGCGTATGTATGTATTGGCAACAGCCCCTGACATTGTGGTGTGTGCAGGTTTCGGAGCAGATTGCGACCGTCTGCGCCATGGTCTCAGTGGGCTCATCCATATTCTATCGACCCAAGGTAACCCCCCAAGGGCCCCACACGCCCCCAACCGGCGCCCACACGCCCCACCTAGCTGTTTGGGTTCGGCTTGCTTTGCCACCGGGGGTTTCCTTAGTTGTCCTCGTTGTCCCCGGGATTGCCCCCTCCACTCACGCACCTATCCGGTGTCACAGGACAAGGCGCTGTACGCGGATAACGCCCACCGCAACTTCGCACGGGGGGGTGTGGGCGACCACATGGCGCTGCTGGCGGTGTACGACGGGTGGGCGGAATCCGGATTCAGCACGCAGTGGTGCTATGAGAACTACATCCAGGTGTCGTACGTGTGTGTGCTTGTGTGTGCTCATGCTGGTGTGGGTGATGCACTCTACATCCCAGGGCCATGGACATGTCATGAGTGCCGGTTGTAATGATGCCATGGGCTTTAGCCAGGAGTAATCTGATTGGAGGTTGGAAGGGCTCTCGGGGATTGGGGTGATGGGCTTGATTTATAGGGGGACGTCAATCCAAAGGGGGGGGCGCCCGTGCGGCAGGCAGCACCGTTCCTTCCCGGTGCTGTCCCTTCCAGAGCTGGGGAAAGGGTGATGGGGCCGCCTGTGTTTGTCGGTAACAAGTGTTCATCCATCCGTTTGCCTGCCTGCCTGTCTACCTGATTTTTATATTGTCTTTTTTGTCTGTCCGTCTGTTGCCATGTCTGTCCATCTGCACCCTCCACCCCGTTGCTATGTTTAATGCTGTTTTAATGCTGTTTGCTTCCTTCCATTGCTCGACTGGTGGGACCCACTGCGATTCAACAACCGCCAGCATACGGCGACGTTCCCCTCCCGCCCTTTCTCCTCCCCTTTGACTACTTACTCCCCCCCGCCCCCACCCCCACCAACAATACGGGGATAGGTCCGGTCCATGAAGCGAGCTCGCGACATTCGGGACCAGCTCGTGGGTGAGTGTGTGTGTGTGAGGGGGGGGGAGAGGAGGCACATGCAGGGCAGTGGGGAGCCGGATGTGGAAACGTGGCAGGGACCACGTGGGGCGCCTCGGGGTGGTGTCGTGACAGCGCAGGCCGTGACAGGGCGGCGGGGAGGCCCGCAGGGGGCCGCTCCCGAATCGGACCTCAGCCCCGTCATGATAACGCAACGCGGCCGTCCGCACCCCTGCGATGACGTCATCCCACCTCGCAGGCCTTATGGAGCGTGTAGAGATTGAGATGGTGGGAGACCCGATGGACCTGGACGGCATCAAAAAGGTGAGGAGGAGCAGCAGGCGGGGTGAGGCGGCATCATGAGGCCGCTCCTAACCTTTCCCGCGCCCAGGCCCCCCAGCCGGCTCCGGGTTGGACGCACCATATCGGGCGTGTGAAAGTGAGCTTAGGGTTCGTCTACTGGTCGGGAGCCCCGTCGAGGCAACACCGGCAACACAGGTGGCCGGTTTCGGCAGGTGGTGCCGGCATCGGTGGCAGCGAGTGGCGCAGTGGGTTAGCAGCAGTAAGGCCCCCAGCCGTCGCGAGGTGTGGCGAAATCTGACCTTAACCCAGATAGTTGCCGACAGACAGACAGATGGACAGACAGATAGACGGACGGAAAGTTGCCCTGGCACGCACTGCGGCGCTCAGGCCGTCGTTGCTAACGCCCCGTTGCTAACCCTAACCATGGGGGAGCCGGTGGCTTCCGTTTCCTAACCTCCGCCCCCCCCTCGTGTCCTGTTTAGGCCGTTGCTTCGGGCTTCTTCTACCACACTGCGCAGCTGCGAAAGGACGGCAGCTACCGCACCGTCAAACACCCGATGGTGGGTTCAAAGCGATACAACCGCGGGCTGGGAATGTGCGCCCCCTGGCGTTGTGCCCACTTCCTGTGGGTCCAAGTCCAGCCCTTACTATCACTATATGCATGCAGAAGAAGGAAGAACCGCTAAAAGCGCTGCCCTGTCATGCTGATGTGTATATGTATGCCTCGACATGACCAGTGTTCTTGTCCCCGATGTCCTTGTCACACGTCCAAGCGCTCCGAACCCTCCTCCGAAAACGCACCAGGAGTTCGTCAGAAGCCTTTAAGTGCTGTGCTACCGCTGTCAGCCCCTCGGGGCGCGCCCGCCTCATTCGGTTGTTTGTTTAACGCCTCATGGTCCGCCGTCTTTCTTCCCTCCTTAAACCCCCTCCTTCACCCCCCTGCCTGCTTTCCTTCTTTTTCCCGTTGTTCTTGACCCCCATAATGTCCCCAGATGGTCAACCTGCACCCCAGCTGCAGCCTCAACCCGCCTCGTCGGGAGGGGCAGCCGCTCATCCAGTCGCTGCCGCGCTGGGTGGTGTACCACGAGCTGGTGCTCACCAGTAAGGCCTTCATGCGCACCGTGAGCGAGATTCAGCCGCAGTGGCTGGTGGAAATCGCGCCGCACTACTACGACCGCAAGGACATCCTTGAGGAGGGGGCCGGCAAGAAGGTGCCCAAGGCGGCCAAGGCCAGGGCGGCGCTGGATGCAACGGCGGAGTGATCTTGGGCGGGTGCTGGGTGGGGCCCTGGGGGCTGGGTGGATGGGGTGCCGGGAGAGAAGAAGAGGGGTGGGTGGGATGGGAACGAAGGAGGGGGAAGGGGGAGGGTTTGGGAGTCTGCATGCGGGAGGTGGGATCTGGGTGAGGGTCGTTGCGGAGTGCACGGAGGGTGCACGACATGTCTGGTGGAGCCGTGTAGAAGGGGGGTGCAGGGGAAGGGGGGGAACGAGGGCTGCAGTTGGCGGGTGGGCGTGCTGTGATGCGAAGCGGTCAATTGGCTGTGGGGCGTCCTGTCGTCTCGGCGAGCGCAACGGGCGGGTGTCATGGTTGAGGGTGTTTTGGTGGTGGGCCAGTAAGCAATAGTTCGGTAGATATAGACGCTGTGACCGCTGCGGTTGTTTAGTTAGGCACTTAATTTATTGATTAGCGGAGGCAGCAGCAGTTGCAGCAGAGACAGCAGCAGCAGTTGCACGTTTGCGCTTGCAAAACCATCTGACGTGGTGAAGCAACTATGATAGTGTTACGGCTACTCACCGAGAACGTTTTTATGACCAACCTAACCGAGTCTGTTTTTTCAGCTTTCCGACCTGTTCACAGCTTTTTGTTTCAAGATAACCAAAATCTTATATCTGTAATTTGCCGGTGGCTGACCTGGACGGCAACCAACTTTCCTCCTCATCTACCATGATCGATTTCCTAAGAACCTATTGAGGTCTTGCACATGTATGACAGAAAGGTTCCAGACTCGATAGGTGTGGACTGGCGTTGAATGCTATGAAAGGGAGTACGTGCCATGCACCCCAAAACGCGCCGCGTTCGGCGTTCGCTTTGCCCGGTTGCACGGCAGAGCTGCGCGGCACAGGGCACAGGCCAGAACGGCAGACGTGTCAAGCGGAAGCGCCCTGCCTGGGTACCCTTGAATTGTAACGAAAGGACGGGACAAGAACAGAAAAGGGCAAAGTAGGGAGGATTGAAGGGCCTGGGGAAAGGAGACTGAAGGAGCAGTCGAGTGCACGGCCGAACGCACCGGGTTGGCAGGCAGCGCCTCGATGGTGGGCTGCACTCCAGGCGGTTCTGTGCGTGTAGGCCGACCGGGTGGTGCAGCGTTGATGCTGTAATTGATCCGGTAAAAATATTCCTGGATGCTTAGTGGTGCTGGGCGCTGGACCAGCTTCATGGGAAGGTTGAGCGAAACAGAGGGTAAGGCGGGGACGTGCCGGGAATCAAAGTGGTTACGTTTGTGTACGGATATTCCCCTATCACACACACTGTGCTTGCACACCGGGCCCACTCGGAAATCGTGAATCTGACTATGGGCAATCAACACGGGCTGCAGGCGGGGCGCTGGGCAAGTTGCGTCGCTATTGCCTAGCTAGGGAAGCAGCGCAACGGGCCTCTGCCCTTGCGTGGCGGGTGTCGAAAGGCGGGCTGGCTTGCGAGCAAGCTCCGAGAGGGTCAAAGTTTACGCCACGGGAATTATCGTAAGATTACTTAGGGGAATATCTACCAAGGCACCGCGGATGTTAAGGGGCAGGTATTCGGTGCCCCTCCTTCGCACTTGATGGGGATGCATACCGGCCCAGGGGAACTACCCGACAGGCTGCGTCTTCGCTTAGTGGCTTTGGATCTTCTCGATGAACTGAATTTCATTTATTTCCAAAACTGCTACTGGCGTTTTGGATTTGGAAATGCTCCTGACAGGAAGCTAGAAGCTAGATTGCCGAATGTGTAAGCTAGCTTCCGGACGGAATGACGGAATGCAGTCAGTTTAACCACAGATATTTACATGATAATGAAAATAAGGATGAGATGTTGTTGCATTGGACGGTGCAATGTGATTCAATGGATATACGCGTGCGTCAGTTATCACAATCATTCCCGACGAACGGACGCAAAAGATGTTCTTGGAGTTTGCAGCAATAAATAACATTTTCGTGTACACTTATAACGCGCTTCACCTACTGAAATGCTGCTATCAAGACGGTATGTGTCACAATGCGTTAAGCAACAAAAGGCAGGCCGATTTATTCACATCGCATGCAAATCAAAGAGAATATAATGAATCAAGGATCTGAAGATAAATCGACCGACCGGACTCTCAGGACGCGCTTGTCCGCTGTGTACCTCGTGACTGTATGGGGGATACTCTACAACATCCCTGCGCCTTATGGTTTTATAATATATTTAGCACTGTACACATAAATTCTAGTAGGAAATAGGTCGGACGATACAGCGCTAGCAGTGTTGGTCTAAGGCCGGACGAGAGCCGCCGTAAAAACCGATTTTGGTGATTCATCAGTAGGCTCCTCTTAATGAGTATGCCAGGTCATAAGCTTACGACACTGCTTGCACTAAGCGTGCTGGCGTTTAGTTGCTTGGTCGAAGGCCACGGGTGAGACCGTAAGAAGTGATCATCCTTCCGAACACTCGAAACGAATCAGCTGAGCTATGACTAGAATCACTTAGCTGCATTGCTGCTGATTTGCAGAGGAGGCCTTCACGACTGGTCATTCCTTCCTGTGCCAACACCTGGTAGGTTAATCGAATTACGAAGACAGTCCTTGTTGACGCAGGGCTACTGCAACTGCTCTGCAAAACCTAGGGGGAAAACCAACTGAGGAAATCAAATCAGATCGGTGTCAAGGGACAGTAGCTGGTGTGCTTGCGGACAAGGAGGGTTGCCCGATGTTGTGCATCCCACTCAAAAGCCGGGAACTTTTCCAATCCTTGCCTCCGCAGGCAAGGAATTTATTCGTCACCATGTCGCTTCGTGCTCCTTATGGACCACTATCGACCCGTCTCTGGGCGTCCTGGGCCCGCTGCCCATGTTTCCGCCCAGCGGCTCCAAGCTCACGGCTACGGGCTCCGCCTCCATCTTCTACTTTCTGGATGGCAACTGCACGGACCGAGCTACCACCAGCATCGACATGAACGTCAACCTGACGCTGAATGGACAGCCCTACGCTTTTAAGCAGGTGAGCGCGAACCGCTTATTGCTTGGCCGTAGGCGCCCCTTAATGTAGTTATGCAAAGGCTGCGAAGACCAGCCAGCCACTGGCTACTTTAATGGATGGCTAGCTGGACCCTTAGCTGGATACCTTTCTGGTAGTTCTTTCCATTAGTCAGCGTTACTCATATTCAAGCCGCTTGCAGACCTATGCAATTTAAGTTGGATACTACTAGGCTAGGATTACAACGAGTTCCTAAGCTTCGATCCTAAGATCCGAAATGCGTTGATAATATGTTCATCGTGAATGCAAAAATTTCATCGTGGCTAATCTCTGTTAATTCTGAGATCCTATGATCTCAAGTTGCCCAGATGATTTTCCTTACAATGAATCTTAATGAAAATGGATGCAATTCGGTGGCTTTCATTCAGGCTTGCTAGCCCGCGACTTGCGACGTTGCTCGTACAGGTTAACGGTTACGGCTTCATCGGCAGCTGCAGCAATCCCAACGACCTGTACCGCCACAACGCCTCACTCGGCGACAACCGCTTCAACCTGATGTGGTTTCGGAGGGAGAACACCAACACCACGGAGGAAGGACATTTGTCGGGTGCCGCCCCCAACGTGATGATCTCCCGTGCACCGCCCGCCACTGACGCCCTGCGGTCGCTGGTGCTGTTCCCCTCGCCAGCAGACAGTAAGTATGTCGAACGCAAACCGCTTTATGCCCGTGCCTGACTTAAACCGTAACCTTAAACCCGACAGACAGGCACGCAGGTGCTGTCCTAGAGTTGGCTAGTTTGCCTTGTCTGGCAAACTCGTTAGTCGTTCTTTTCGATTGGCCTGTCCGCATGCTGATCATAATAATCATCATCATTATCTGATGTAGCCTGATGAGCTGATGAGCTCCCCCTGTCTAGGACGTTTCTTAGCACCGTGAGATACGTTGTCCGCCCAGTGGAGCGTCTCCGGTCGGGAAGGTGGTAGGCCGGTTGCTTGTGACAACAAGGCCGGGTCGGGAGCCAGCAGATTGGGGCCCGTGCATTCCTGCATCACGTCTATCTGAAGACCACATATAGAAGCAAAGGACAGCACATCACCGCAGAATACGGACGCATATAAGCCTGGAACGCATGCATGCATGCGGCTGCACTGGCTGGGAACCGTAGCCATGATGGCCATGGGGATTTAGGAACTGACTGCCGGGTGCGTCGTGCTGTCTGTCGCCCCTTTCATCAACCGTACACCCTTCCCGCCCTGGTGCCGTGTAGGCGACCCCCTCTGCTGCGACCTGGTATACAACCCGCCACCGCCCGTGGACTTCTTCACCCAGGGCTCCTTCTGCCGGGTCCCGGCCCCACCGCCGCCGGCGCCACCCAGCCCGCTAACCCCAAGCCCCAATCCGCCTAGCCCGCCGCCTCCAAGCCCCAAGCCGCCTAGCCCGCCGCCTCCAAGCCCCAAGCCGCCTAGCCCGCCGCCTCCAAGCCCCAAGCCTCATGGCGACAGCCCCAGGCCCCGCCCTAGCCCCCGGCCTAGCCCCCGTCCTAGCCCCCGCCCTAGCTCCCGGCCTAGCCCCCGGCCTAGCCCTCGGACTAGCCCCCGCCCCAGCCCCCGCTCCAGCCCCCGGCCTAGCCCTCGTTGAGGTAACTTCTGATTGCGACACATTGGGCTGTTGATCCAGTCGTGCAGCGTTGCCTGGATACGGTCAACTGCTTACAGTAAAGAGATATGTGTCTGCCACATGGCACCACTACCCGCCTGCTAGGCATTGCCGCTTTCAGACCCGCCTTCAGTTTAGCTGCAGTTGTTTTGCAGTTGCGCCCTCATGAACCTAATTGGGCTGGATGGACGGAGCCAGAATGCTGCCCACGCCCTTTGAAACCCCCGGGGGGGTACACGTGCTGCTGCTACCGTCCTGCTCACATGTATCCTTACATCCATACACTGGCACCAGCATATTGGAACCCCCATAATGCTGTAGCCCCTCTGCTCTCGCTTCGTGAACAAGAACACGCGGTGCGTGATTGTTCCACATTCTTGCGTATTGGGTTCTTGGGGGTTGAGCTGCTTGTCCGTACCTTCGTTTTGCTGGTCTTCAGTTTTTTTATGTGTTGCTGTTTGTTGCTTTCGCTTGTTTGCAGCAGTGTCAGGCAAGGTTCTGTAGCCCGCCATTATACATCCGGCCCCGCGGTTTCGAGTGATTCGGAGCGGTGCGAAATGTGTGTGTGTGTGAGTGTGTATAATTAAGTGCGCTTGTATTACTTGGTGCGCTTTGGCAGCTTATACAGATTAAGCTTGCGACAGGTGTGTGGTGCGCCGCCAGGTTGCTGAACTAAACTCCACTCCGTGTTGGTGTATGTGGCGCCTTCCAAGGTCAACAGCAGCTAAGCTGCCTAACTAACTTCCGTTTTGGATCGGGGAAGGAGCCAATTCGAGACCTGGAGGGATTGTGTAGCGTGGGGCATCGAAGTCGATAGTCAGCGTGAAGCGTGGGTTGTTGCAGTGCGGCGGTTTGTTCCCAGTGGCTTCCTGGACGCTTGGTACAGCTCATAGGATGGGTGAGGAACAGGCATGCATGTTGAGAACGTACATGCATATATGTATATATGTATGTATGTGGTATATGGCATGGTTCGACATATGTACGCATCCGCAAACATCTGTCTTTCCGTAATTCATGTTCGTTTTGCGCGAGTTTCATTTCTTAATTGTGACAGGCGCTTGTTAATTTATCGTTGTGCTGTGCTTTGAGAAGCAAGGCGAAGGGGGCCTTGCGGGGTTTCCTGCCCCTGAGTGCCCGCCGCGTGATGTGGTGCCAGGGGGACGGCTGGGCTGTTGGAGAGCTCACACACACACACCGGGCTCAAATCCGCCTGCCGACCCCTCGGTGTGTGAGGGGTGTTGAATTGGGAGGTGGCAGCCCATCTTGTGGACGGTGTAGGACGTGATTATATCAACTTGCGACCTGACCAGGAACTAAGGTGTGGCGCCGTTGATCTGCTAGATTTGGTTGGATGCTGGTGGTGAGTTGCTGAACCCAACGAATACATTCTGAAGTCGGACGGGGTGAATGGATTAGGGTGCCCCTCTTGCAGGGGAGAGCAGGGAACTGCCTCAGGCAAGGGGGCCGCTGGTGAAGCTATACCACCCTGTAACATCATACACACGTGCGTGCGTTCGTTCCTTTACGAGAAGGGAAGGTGTTGACACCATGACGGTGTTAACACCAGGGCACGGCCGGAGGATGCACCGAAGGTTGGAAATGAGCGAGTGTCCTCTCATCCTCCTTTATGCCGATGACATTAGTCTTCTGGCAACGACAGCGGGGCGCATGGCGGAGCTGCTCAACATTGTGGACATGTTCTGTGATGATTTTGGGATGCGGCCAAATGTGTCGAAATGTGAACACCTCGTTTTTGCAAGTGACAGCGAAACAAGGAGTGCTGTCCAAGCATCGTGTGATGAGCTCAGGCTGGCTGCCCAGGCCGTACTGCCTAAGGAGAGTGCACGATATCTGGAGTTAGTGTATGGCCCGAATGGCAATTGCGGGCCTGCCGCCAGCAGTTGTACGACACAGCTAGAGCAGCTATGTTCGCGTTGGGTACAAAATTGGATAAGCTAAAGTTGTTCGCCCCGGATGTGAAGATGAGGTGTTTTGACACGCAGGTACGAGCAATACTGTTGTATGGCTGTCAAGCGTGGGGGCCGTTTATGCTAGCTGAAGGCTCAGGAGGCGGAGTGATGCGAGTAACCTTGCAGAGGGGCCCTTCGAGGCATGCCTAATGGACGGGGCAGTGCAGCTTCAGGTATCTTTCATGCGACAAATTGTAGGAGCTGTCAAACCAACGCAGCGCAAACTTTATTTTACTATGCTTAACCTACGCCTCCTGTTCGCTGAATTGTCGCAGCTACCCCTACACTACCACGTTTTCAAATAGATTGTGAGGTTTTGGAGCCGTGTCCGTTTACAGCGTGGGTCTGTGGCACGCCAAGTTTTGCTACAGGAGGTCGAAGAGTCCCTCTTCAACCCCGAAGGGGCCGGATGGGGGCCACTACTACTCCGTTTTCTAAGTTATCTGGGGCACGACGTATGGAAAGAGCCCCGCAAGGGCTACACGAGTGGACGAACGAGTGGACTGGCTGATGAACAGGCCAAGGTGTGGTATTGGAGTTCAAGGACCGATTGGTGAGTGGTTGGAAGCATACGCGTCTATTAGATGTTCAGCCAGACATGTACCCGTCAGATGGCAAGCAACCAGGAATTCACATGGCGAAATATAGCTTATGCATTAAGGCGTTGCTGTTGGGCGTTGGCGGCTAACAGAGCGCGCAAGGGACGGCGTTATATACCTAGGGAGGAGCGAAACCCTGAGGGGATGACAAGGAAGGCCACAAGGTCTTGTGGAATACTATTAGCCGTAAGGCGAATGTAATTATATTACATTAAATAACAATGCCGTGTAATGAACGTCGTTTTCTAGGCCAACGGACTCTAGTACCTAGTTTGTTCGGTGCTAAGCCTAAAGGTTTCCAGGGCTGTCGGGGCTTTGCGCTGCGAGCTCTTCCTGAACGTCCATCACCCGGGTACCCGCAGTCTGCCATTTGAAGTCACTGAAATCGTTCAAGGTACCTTCGATAAGTACGACTAAGTACTGTGTTGTTGAAGGTTGTCCTGCATGTAAGATATACATCTGGAAGTTCGTTGCAGGTTACGGGTCAGCAACGCTGCCGGTGCAGCAATAAGCGTATAGCTGGTGCATTGACGGTGCGAAGAAATGATAGCGCAGCTGTAGTAGCAGTCCCTTACCTTACCTTATGCGTTACAGCGAAGACGTTTGGTCGCGAGGCCGGGGTAGGGGAACGTTTCGAGAGTTCGAAGACTTACGAAGAGAACGGTGACAGCAAGGTTTTAACCCTGAACACTAGCATAGTGATACAAAAGTGTCTGGCCGAAGCACTTCACCAGCTTCTCCACCTGCAGGGTGACTTATATGCGGCCCACTTGCCGCCATCTTCATTCCTGGAGTCTTGCAGTGTGAAGATCGTACGCTACGTTGTGATAGCGTAACAGAAAGTGAGTTCTACAGTTGAGGAGTACGGTTCATATTTTCAGTACCGTACCGCTGCTGTGGTTAAGCTTTAATAGCTTAATATATTCTCAAGGTAAATGTAGCCAACTACATCCCTTTCCTCAGAAGCGAACCGTCCGGGGAGTGCCACCTCTTGTTGTGAACAGGTGCTTTCCGTTTCGGTTGTTCTGGGGTAATGTTCCCGGGGTGCTACCGAAGGAGAGGTGGCCAGGACCACTTTCCTCTTCGGTGTAGGTTGCCCGGATTTGGCCGCCAACCGTCGCTCATAATCGTCAAAAGATTCGGCCGGGGGAACGGACTGACGCAGGGAGTCTTCCGGTTCATAGGTGTTATGACTGGAGTCATAGCCTTCCCATTTAACCAGATATTCCCGTCGTGTTTTGCCGGTTCCACCTCGGATCTTAACATCACGATGGTCAAGTGTTATGACTTGAGTTAGTGCCTCAACCATGTAATATGGCTCTTCATCAACTATGAACGGGGGCGGAGGTTGTCGTGTTCCATCATCCTTGAAAGGTTTGAGCAAGGATACATGGAAGACCGGATGGAATCGGGAGTTGGCGGGTAACTCTAGTTTTACGCATTTTCTCGCACACTTGCGACAACCTTATATGGCTCAATAAGTTTAGGCAGTAACTTCTTTTTCTCCAGGTTATTTCTCAACTGGATGTCGCGGGTGCTGAGCAGCACTGATTGCCCAACCAACCTCACAACGCACGGAACGCCGGCGCTTGTCGGTGTCATCACACCATCGGGATTACGCAGCCTTGAGACACTGTTTTGCTTGTTCAATAGGTTTGCACGTGACCTTGGGATAGAAGTGCGACAGGCTATTCAGTCGTCAGGTGCAAGCCAACCGGCTCAAGTGGTTAGTTTATACCGTTAAGGGTGGCAACCGTTGAGCGCTGCCTCGAGGTATTGATGGCAAGCTCGATGAGTGGCAGATGTTCTTCCCAATCATCCTGAGTTGGCGAAATATAGTGCCGAAGTGCCTCTTCCAGTACGCTGTTCATTCGCTCGGTTTGACCATCCGTCGGGGGTGGTAGGCTGTACTCGGAAAGTTTCCTTCCAAACGTTGCTTGTAAAGCGTGTGTCCTGGTCAGGAACACTATTCTGTAAAAGGCCCTATTGTTTGGAAATCGCAAAGCCACACAGAGGCGGGCTAGACCCTCCGCACCGACGGATGTAAGCAAAGTGCGTCATCTTGCTCAGGCGATCCACGAATACTACTATCGCGTCATGCCCATTGCGGGTTGTGGGTAGCTGTGTGACCAAATCCATTGACACACTATCCCAAACGTTATCTGGAATGGGAAGGGGTTGCAGCAGTCCGCCGCTTTCGATTTGAAGCCTTATTGCGCTGACAAGAACTTATGTCGACTTATGTCGACGACAGGACAGTCGTGTCTCCTGGCCTTTTTGGATATTGCTAAAGCTTACGATTCCTTAGATCGTAATTTTTTATTTGAAGCAATGGATGCTATGGGCGCAGGAGCAGGGTTCATTAGTTGGACTAAAATTCTGTTATCTGATACAGCGTCGAAAGCGGTAGTAAATGGTTTTTTTTCCCGTGAAGTTGCTCTTACAGCGGGTGTGCGACAGGGATGTCCGTTGGCACCGTTGCTATACTTGTTTGTCGCGCAGGCGTTACTGTGTTGGTTACAGTACAACCAAGTGGGGATTCATTTACCCCAAAATAATTCAGAAATGGTTACAGGTGTGCAATTTGCTGATGACACGGAAGTTGTTTTAGAAGGAATCCAAGCAATTCCGGCTTTCCTTGAATGTATGAGGGTGTACGCACAGGCTTCTGGACAGCAACTTAACCTGGATAAGGTTGAGCTGTTACCTCTCGGCACCCACCCACATATAACAATAAATCATGACATGAAGGTCGTACATATGGCTACGGCTCTCAATCTACCTTTTACGGATGTGGGAGAAACCACAGGCAGGGACTGGGATGTGCAACTAGACAAAGTCTGGACTAGGTTTCGACGCATTTCGGTGTTAAATCTTTCCATTTTTGGGCGTGCACATGCAGCGGCTGCATATGGGCTGCATCGTTTTACGTGGCATATGGAACACGGGGGGTTTCC
>NW_003307568.1:982835-1042704 GCF_000143455.1 Volvox carteri f. nagariensis | reverse complement strand
TTTCGTCCAGGTGGGAGTGCCTTGGTTTGGATTAATCGTTTTACCGCCAGATGTTCAGCGCATTGTGACAGCGTTGGCATACCTTCCCCCAGTGGAAGATGTTGATGACCACCCGTTAGTTCCTAATGCGTGGTGTTGGAATTTGCCATTGTGGGGAAACCCTGTTCTTCCAGAAAAAAAGTTGAATGTCCAGTTAGATAACATCCGCCCGGGACTAGAATTTCGTCATCAAGCCCTCCTGGGCTGTAAAGCATTGCATACGTTGGGAGATGTTCTTTGCGCGCGAGAGGCCTTGGATGGAGTTATGAATGCAACGGACCAAGCAGGCCTAGCAATACGCAAGGCTTGGCATCAAATAGTGGATCAATACCTCCAACCGCAAACCCCATTAGCTAAATCCCTGTGCACCTATCGTAAATGGCAGGAATGTATGGATGCTATTGCCGCTCTTCTAGATGATATTCCAGCGAATTGGAGACAGGCGGCTAGTCTTTTGTTGCCGCTGAGTGTAGAATCTAGGGAAGCGATGGTGCCCCCTATTGAGTCGGTTACTCAAACCCTAGTGTCGAGGCTTGGTTGGAGATGGGGTGTAGGGCCTCCAACCCGATTCCAACAATTATCCGTTAAAATAGCGACTAATATGCAACTTTCACCTTTTTCGATGGCTCGCCGTGTGGCCCATACCCTTTTCATCAAAGAGGCGACGGGTTCTTCTGAGATATTGGAAGAACCTATTCTTCTTTTGCAACGGACATTCCATCGTTTATGGTTTCATTTACGGTGGGAAAATGAACAAAAAGAGATTTGGTGGCGTCTCGCGGTTGATGGGGTGCCTATGTTAGGAAATTCCCATCTTAGGATGTCGCGCCCAACGATATGTGGTTGTGGAGGTTATCCAATAGGTTCAGTGGGAGGTGTATCCCCTCGCTATCATCATTTCTGGGCCTGTCCGGTGGCACAGGCAATAGCAGATCAACTTACTCTTTCAATAGGATTGCCAGTCTCAAGGGAGCAACTTTGGCTTATCCAAGCCCCACAATCAGTGCAACAATGTGTTTGGGATGTTGTGGCTCTTGCTGCGGTGTCAGCCATGGAGCATGGGAGACGTTATATGGCTGCAAACATGAAAACCAACCCGGCACTGTTACCTGGTCCTTCCCTTACGGAAGAAGCAATTTGTCGAGTTATTGTTGATTTTTGGGGCCGCATTCAGGGTTTCGCAGCTTTAGGAATTCCACGAAAAGGTTGGGATTCCGTTGGCGCACATCACCCCTTTTTGAGGATTATATCTGGCAAATTGCTTTGTTCGCGAGAGCGGTTACAGATGAGAGGTTAATTATCTGAGATGATAATCTTTTGGTATATTAGTCTCTACTGCAGTGCACGGCCAGCTGGCCCGATGGCTCTACTCTTCGGGAGTCTGGAGCCCACTGTAACAACCACAACCACAAGAAGGGCAGGTACTAACATAGGTCTTCACGTTAGTATTCAACCCGGGCCACCAATAATGTTTCGCGACCGCTTGTTTGGTGCGGTCCATGCCGCGGCGGCCAGCGTAAGGAGCATCGTGATCCTTTCGCAAGTCAAGCACATCCGGAACGTACAACTGGGAAGCGTAATACCAGAAGCCGTCTTTCCGTTTAAGCTGCAGTCTTGCTACCGAGCTCTTCTTGAGCATAGGGTCGCTGTCGTACCCGCTTAGGATTCGGCGCCCAAGATCTCTGACTTTCTCTGCGATAACAGGCAATTGTGTTTTAGAGTCAAGTTGACGCTTTTCTTTCTCATAAACATTCGTTTTCTTTTTGCGTAAAACTGTTCTGCTTACTTTTTCTCTTTTTTTTCCTTGTCGACGGCGCTGTCAAAGCGGTTCATGAGCCTCCGGCCGGATTCGTTTGAGCCCGCGGGTTCGTTTGAGAACCGTACGAGCTTGCTGAAGCTTGTAACATCCATCCATCCATCCAACCTCTGCCAATGAGCGATGCCGTGAGCACGTTTAGCACCACGTCGTGAACCCGACTGAGAGGGTCAGCAACGTTAATTCGTCCGGGTCGGTACTCCCATTTAAAGTCGAAACATGAGAGGCGTTCCAACCAACGAGCTTTTCGTCGACAGAGTTTATCGGCGCTTTGCTGTTCTTGCAGATAAACCAGCGGTTGACATCCGACGCACCTTCGAGGTAACAGCGCCACTCTTCAAGTGCAAGGACAGTTCCTAAATACTCTTGGTCCGTAGTCGTATAATTGTACTCGGCTCTTTTGAAATTTAGAAAGATAACAGGTGCGCCATAAGGCGACGAAGAAGGTTCAATGTAACCTTTTTGTAAAACCTCTGTAACTTGTTTATGCACCTCTTGTTGCTCAAGTTGAGTCAACCGGTACGATCGTTTTGCTGGCGGTACGGCTCCGTCAATGAGCGGAATTGTGTGACCAATGTCGCGATCAGGCAGAAGGCCATTAAGCTCTTCAAACTCATCTTTGTATTCGCCAAGCAGTTTTAAGGTATCGTTAGGAGTAAGTCCGGCCGTATCGGTGCGTGTGTGTGCTTTTAGCCTTTGTTTCCTGTACAAGCTCAGATTGTACTAACAAAAGATAGCTACGTTCTCCTTTTGTTATTTTACGTGCAGCTACTTTAGCCCGCATCGTTTCAACTGTCGTCGCCGCATAAAGTGTAGCCGTAACGTAGTTCATGATGGTAATACCACCATGATGAACCTCAGTATTATTCTCAGGAAACCAAAAGGAAGGCGTTGTTGAATTCCGGTCAGACTTCCCTTACTAAAGCGGGTGCTTACTAAAAGGTAATCGTCAGACTGAGTGTTTGACATCCCTGCTATGAGCCCCCACTGAAATACGGTGGCATTCATTTCAGAGTTTTGGTCTAGACGTTTACGGTGACCAGCCTTCGATATGGCGTCGTCCCATTCGTCTTTTCTGAGTAAGAAAACCTGTTAGGGGTGCTGGACGAGCAAGGTCCTTAACAATTTGGGAGCTGAGCCCCCAGCCGGTCTGCGTGGTGACGACCTCATAGCGCATGACGCCACCGTTAGGTTGCCAGTGGGAAGGAAGCATACTTAAAAGAGTTCGCTAGGCGGCTCGACGCCCGGTGGGAGTGCCCGGATACCCTAGGTAATCCACGCACCTTCCCAAGTGGAAGTACCGGCGTCAAGGCATGTCGCTATCTGAACTGGATGGGGGCACCCCCGCTTAGGGGCACGAGGCATAAGTGGCTGGCCCACGCTGAAATCGCCATGCCCCAACGTTTGCATCAAATGCTTATGCGTTTCCGGTTAGGCTGTTGGGAGTTAGAGATTAACCGATCTAACGGCCGTGAGCGCACAGCGCGCACCTGCAGGCTTTGTGACGGCGGGGCGGTTGAAGACGAAAGGAATGTCTTTGCGGAATGCCCGGCGTACACTAGTACACGGGCTAAGTACGAACGCGACCTCGCGTTTCAAGGGCACAACATGCGCACGATTATGACCGAGGCACCACCCCTGACACTAGCCGGGCTCCTCTCGGAAGTCTGGGAGACCCGGCACGTTGCTTCGTGCTGAAGCGGACTAAGGAGGACGATGATGGTCCACCACGTAACCGCACTAAAACGATTTACCGTCCATGGCCCCCCCGGCTTTTACGGACGCCCTCGCACTTGTGCGGAACTTTTGTAAGCTGATTTAGGCTGACTTAGGAAGCGTTACCTGCCGAGAAACTGGCGTAAGCCAAGAGAATCGGGAATTCCAAACTCAACTTAGGCTTACAACGTGAATAATTTGATTTGCTCAAGTAGTCAAGATAGCGATCATCAAACATTACACGCCGTACACCTGAGTCATAGCTCCGCTAGCTCCAAAGTTACGACAAGACCTAAAACGAGTCCCTATAAACTTACTTATTTGCGTGCCGAAGTGCTTTGGATTGCTGCTTTAGCAGCGCAGCTGCTTGTGTGTAACGCTGCACAACATGGACAAGCTGGGAATAATCACCTTGAAAACACCGGGGGTATGATTATTTGATGAATACCTGATAACAGTTGCTGCGGCTTTCGGTGCGGCTTCCAACATCGGTCTTAGTAATGTCGCAGGGCCAAACGGCGGAAGTTTCAAGTTACGGGGCACAGCTTTTAACTTGGCGCAACGAGGCGCACCAGGCAAGGAAATCTTTGATCCTACCGGATCCACACAAGCAATCTGTTGCGCAAGTCGCGAACTGGCGCAACGCCTTCCCGGCCTCCGAACTGGTCCGTTCGATTAACGGACGCCATCCCTATGTCACCCACAGGACTATCTTTTCCTCAGCAAAAACGCGGTCTTCCAGCCACGGAGGCCAACACGTGGCGGCGTGCCTATCTCCTTCTCTCAGGTCATTCACGCTGGAACCCCTGACCTGTCGTCACTGAAACATGGATTTGCACAGCACCGGCAATCATCCGTCGTGGAGAAGAGTGACAGTTCCGTCACCCTGGTGAGCCCAGGCAGACTTCACCGCGTTCCATCACCGCGACGCCGTTTCAATCCTTTTGCTATCCCAGCCCGCACACGTTTGAAGATCTAAATGGAGCTTCACCAATTTTCCAACGAGAATCCATGCCGCAGTAACTACACCTCACACGTATTTGTAGGAGTGGTGGCAAGAAAGTGCGGAGAAGTGGGTCTACCCGTTCGACTTAAGGATGTCCAGTCACATCGAGCTGCGTGATGACCACCTGGAGCAGCACTTTTCGGTTGCCCACTTTGGTAAGGCTGCTGGAGGGCCGTACGTCCTCACCCTTGCGCAACAAAAGCCAGGCCGGGCCAGATCGTGTAGGAGGAACCGCCCGTCCCGCTTTCTGGGCCCCCAATCCTTATCTCGAACATGCACCCGGACGCTAGGGGCTCCAACTCCAGCATCCGACCCCAGCCCTTTCCCGGTATCCGAGAGGTCGCACGTTCAAGTCTTGTCAGGTGCCGCGTTTCTCTTCCTCCTGAATCTTCACTCCTTATGCCCCTAAGGCATGGCCCGCTTGCGCACTCCTCAGAGTTTAGACCCATTCAGTTCACGGCCGCACTTCACACCTACTTCGCCGTCAGCGACATCAGCAACGTGAAGGTGGAGGGGCTGCAGGTGCGGTGGGGTAGTGCCATGGGGGGGAAGCCGTGGCGTTGGTGGTGTTGGTGGTGACAGCAGTGGCGATGGTGCTGGGATGTGAAGGTGCTCGAAGGTGTTCGACTGGTACAAGGCAGTCTGGTTTGCATTCGGTTTGCAGTTCGACAGCTCGACAGCTCGACTGCCACCTTGACGGCTTGACCGCTGTCAGAGCAGGTCTGTCCACCCTCGTGTTTCTTTGTCCATGCTAAGCAGGCCAGAGTAATAGCAAATTGAGGCTTGGCTAGGTTGTGGGCGCAAATCCAGGTGGAGCCAAAGGAAGACTGCACGGAAGGAAACCCCCTCCCCCCGTCCGTGGTTTGAATCGGCGGCTGCAAATGCTTGCTGCCCAGGACGTTCCAGTTACTGGGCAGTCCTATCGACCTGCCAGCCTGGCGGCGTGGCTATCCGTAGCAGCAGTTGTGCTAACAGTGCTACTCAAGAACTTGGTCTTTCCCCTCGTCAAGTGGTGCCGCTGCCTTACCCCTTACCCCCACCTGCCCGTCCTCCCTTTTGGTTCCTCTCCCGACCTGTGCGCATCCTTCGGTCTGCCTCCCAACTCCGCCTCTCAACGAAGGGCCTGACTTACCATGACGGCACTGATAAGTGGTGGAGCAAGAAGCGCGAGGAGGCGGTTGAGGTGGTGTTCGCGGGAGAGGTGGACCGCGCCTACATAAAGGCACCGGACGTGATCAAGGTGCGCTCCAGGGCGGGGTTGTGGGGGGGGCCGAATGTAATGCCCCGTCGTCGTCGCCGCAGACGCTGCTGATCAGCATCTGCGCACAGCTACCCCACCCCGCCGCCTCCATTCGGAGAGGGAACCCCGTGGAAAGAGCTGCAACGATGGGTGGAGGTGCAGCAGCACCATATGCATCGCAAGTCCTTCCCTTCCCTCCATTCTCCTCTTCCCACCCGGACCTCTCCTCACCATTTCCAAATTGATTACCATCAGGTCCACGACTCCGGGGCTCCGGGCGGAGGTCGAACCTACGAGGTACACAAACAGGGCTTCCCTGATGCCGTACTTTGGAACCCCGGTGCGGAGCGTGGGGCCTCCATCTCCGACCTGGGAGATCCCGAGTGGCGGCGCATGGTGTGCTTGGGGCCCGGAGTGGTGGTTCCGGATGTGAGCTTGGAACCTCGGTCCAAACTGAATAGTGGACCCACCTGGACCGCGTCGCAGTGCATCCGCATACATCGCGGCGGCGGACATCATGGCGACAGCCCCAGGCCCCGTCCCAGTTCCCGCCCTATTCCCCCCGCTAGCCCCCGGCCTAGCCCTCGCTCCAGCCCTCGGCCTAGCCCTCGGCCTAGCCCTATTTGACGTCACATTGGGCTGTTGATCCAGTCGTGCAGCGTTTCCTGAAGGATACGGTCAACTGCTTACAGTAAAGAGGTATATGTGTCTGCCACATGGCACCACTACCCGCCCGCCAGGCATTGCCGCTTTCAGACACCCCCGATTCAGTTTAGCTGCACTTGTTTTGCAGATACGGTTTTGCGTATTGGGCTCTTGGGAAGTACAGCTGTTTTTCCGTACCTTCGTTTTGCTGGTCTTCAGTGCCATTGTTTTTTTGTGTTGCTGTTTGTTGCTTTCACTTGTTGGCAGCGGTGTCAGGCAAGGTTCTGTAGCCGGGCACACATGTTCATGAGTGTGTGCCAATTAAGTGCGCTTGTAGTACTTGGTGCGCTTATACCAGGTGTGTGGTGCGCCGCCAGGTTGATGAACTGAACTAAACTCCGTGTTGGTGTCCTTCCAAGGTCGACAGCAGCTAAGCTGCCCGTTTTGGATCTGGAAAGGAGCCAATTCAGACCTGGAGGGATTGTGTAGTGTGGGGCATCGAAGTCGAAGTGTAGTTGCTGGCCGCTGAAAAGGCCTCTCGAGATGCTGGTGAAGCGCTTTCGCGCGTATTTATAGTTGTTCAAGCTGCCTTGTTGTGTACCAGCTACTATAGTCAGTGTACATTAAATTGTACATTACAACGCTACGTAAACGAGGCAATCACATGAGGGGTTTTCACCATTCGATGCTCGTGCATGTAACATGTGTAGATTGGAAGTGTCATATAACGAGCAATAGGCAATGCGCTTTGGCGCTCGTCAAGCCTGTCCAAATAAGTGGAACGCACGCTTATTTGTTACGGAGGGCTGTTGCAGCAGCGGCAGCAGCAGTAGCAGCAGCTACAAACATTTGGGAGTTGGGTAAGTAAGGTTTCCTCTATCGGATGAAGTGCGGTGTGTTTCCAATGGCGTTGGTTCTTAGGCGTATGAGCTGTACAAGCAGCATAAAGCAGCGAAACGAAGCGTGAGCGTCGCGTTCCCTGCAGTTTGTTTCCCCTCCCACAACTAATAGAAGTAGCGTTGTTTGAACTGTTGACAATCTTGAAAGATGCAATGCTTTTGCTTGCTTGGCCAGGCGCTGAGCACCACGGACTGCGGCAACTGCCGGGGCGCTGACCAGTCATATCTCATGTTGCTTGTAAGAGTAGGGGCATTGTCCCTTCTAGGACACAGCTGCGCTATCATTTCTTCGCACCGTCAATGCGCCAGCTATACGCTTCTTCGGATGGCAGACTGCCGGGTTGTTGATAGTTATTATAGAACTTGTGCGTATCGCAGCATGGCGGGATCTCATTGCTGGTTCCGGAGCGAACTACTATGGCCGTGACATCGTTTGTATAGATGGCAGGGTCTTGCCTTTGTTCTTCGCTCTAACCCCTTAACCTATGTAACGTACATCGAACAGATTTCCTGCCCAGTTCAACACGGGTGATGGACGTTCAGCAAAAGCTTGCAGCGCAAAGCCCCAACAGCCCTGGAAACTCAGCACCATAACAAACCAGGCACTACAGTCCGTTGGCCTGAAAACGGCATTCATTACACGGCATTGTAATTTATAACTTAGTGTACACTGACTAACGGCTACGATGCCCCACGATGCCCCATAATGCCTCCAGGTCTCAAATGGGCTCCTTCCCCGATCCAAAACGGAAGTTAGTTAGGCAGCTTAGCTGCTGTCGACCTTGGAAGGACACCAACACGGAGTTTAGCTATTGAGTTCAGCAACCTGGCGGCGCACCACACACCTGGTATGAGCGCACCAAGTAATGCAAGCGCACTTATTTGGCACACACTCATGAACATGTGTGCCCGGCTACAGAACCTTGCCTGACACTGCTGCCAACAAGTGAAAGCAACAAACAGCAACACATAAAACCAATGGCACTGAAGACCAGCAAAACAAAGGTACGGAAAAACAGCTGTACTTCCCAAGAGCCTAATACACAAAACCGTATCTGCAAAACAACTGCAGCTAAACTGAAGGCGGGTCTGAGAGCGGCAATGCCTAGCGGGCGGGTAGTGGTGCCATGTGGCACATATCTCTTAACTGTAAGCAGTTGGCCATATCCAGGATACGCTGCACGACTGGATCAACAGCCCAATGTGACGCCAACAAAAATCAATTCAAATCGGGCTAGGCCGAGGGCTAGGCTGAGGGCTGGGGCGGGGGCTGGAGTGGGGGCTAGGGGGGGGACTAGGGCGGGAACTGGGACGGGGCCTGGGGCTGTCGCCATGATGTCCGCCGCCACGATGTATGCGGATGCACTGCGACGCGGTCCAGGTGGGTCCACATTTCACTTGCCAGGTGGAACGAGGTTCCAACCTCACATCCGGGACCACCACTCCGGGCCCCAGGCACACCATGCGCCGCCACTCAGGATCTCCCAGGTCGGAGATGGAGGCCGCACGCTCCGCACCGGGGTTCCAAAGTACGGCATCAGGGAAGCCCTGTTTGTGTACCTCGTAGGTTCGACCTCCACCCGGAGCCCCGGAGTCGTGGATCTGATGGTAATTAGTTTTCAAACGGTGAAGAGAAGTCCGAGTGGGAAGAGGAGAATGGAGGGAAGGGAAGGGCTTGTGATGCATACGGTGCTGAACCTCCGCCCATCATTGCAGCTCTTTCCACGGGGTTCCCTCTCCGAATGGAGGCGGCGGGGTGGGGTAGCTGTGCGCAGATGCTGATCAGTACGACGACGGGGTGCAAGATGATGCGTACAGCATTACATCCCCCACCCTACGCACACTCCCACAACCCCACCCTGGAGCGCACCTTGATTACGTCCGGTGCCTTTATGTAGGCGCGGTCCACCTCTCCCGCGAACACCACCTCGGCCGCCTCCTCGCGCTTCTTGCTCCACCACTTATCAGTGCCGTCATAGTAAGTCAGGCCCTTCGTTGAGAGACGGAGTTGGGAGGCAGAGCGAAGTATGCACACAGGGGGTAAGGCAGCGGCGGCGGCGGCACCACTTGACGAGGGGAAAGACCAAGTTCTTGAGTAGCACTGTTAGCACAACTGCTGCTACGGATAGCCACGCCGCCAGGCTGGCAGGTCGATAGGACTGCCCAGTAACTGGAACGTCCTGGGCAGCAAGCATTTGCAGCCGCCGATTCAAACCACGGACGGGGGGAGGGGGTTTCCTTCCGTGCAGTCTTCCTTTGGCTCCACCTGGATTTGCGCCCACAACCTAGCCAAGCCTCAATTTGCTATTACTCTGGCCTGCTTAGCATGGACAAAGAAACACGAGGGTGGACAGACCTGCTCTGACAGCGGTCAAGCCGTCAAGGTGGCAGTCGAGCTGTCGAGCTGTCGAACTGCAAACCGAATGCAAACCAGACTGCCTTGTACCAGTCCAACACCTTCGAGCACCTTCACATCCCAGCACCATCGCCACTGCTGTCACCACCAACACCACCAACGCCACGGCTTCCCCCCCATGGCACTACCCCACCGCACCTGCAGCCCCTCCACCTTCACGTTGCTGATGTCACTGACGGCGAAGTAAGTGTGAAGTGCGGCCGTGAACCGCATGTATTTAAAACACTCTTAGGAGTGCGCAAGCGGGCCATTCCATAGGGGCATAAGGAGTGAAGACTCAGGAGGAAGAGAAACGCGGCACCTGACAAGACTTGAACGTGCGACCTCTCGGATACCGGGAAAGGGCCGGGGTCGGACGCTGGAGTTAGAGTCCGGGTGCATGTTCGAATTCGGGTGCATGTTCGAGTTTAGGATTGGGGGCCCAGAAAGTGGGAAGGGCGGTTCCTCCTACACGATCTGGCCCGGCCTGGCTTTTGTTGCGCAAGGGTGAGGACGTACGGCCCTCCGGCAGCCTTACCAAAGTGGGTGACCGAAAAGTGCTGCTCCAGGTGGTCATCACGCAGCTCGATGCGACAGGACATCTTTAAGTCCAACGGGTAGATTAACGGCTCCGTACTATCTTGCTCCCACTCCTACAAATACGTGTGAGGTGTAGTTACTGCGGCATGGATTCTCGTTGGAAAAATGGTGCTCCATTTAGAACTTCAGATGTGCTCCATTTAGAACTTGAGACGTGCTGACTGGGATAACAAAAGGTTTGAAACGGCATCGCGGTGATGGAACGCGGTGAAATCTGCCTGGGCTCACCAGAGTGACGGAGCAGTCGCTCTTCTCCACGACGGATGAGAGCCAGTGCCGTGCAAATCCATGTTTCAGTGACGACAGGTCAGGGAGTCCAATGTGGGTGACCTGAGAGAAGGAGATAGGCACGCCGCCACGTGTTGGCTTATGTCGATGGAAGACCGCGTTTTTGCTGAGGAAAAGGTAGTCCTGTGGGTGACATAGGGATGGCGTCCGCTAATCGAATGGACCAGTTCGCAGGCCGGGAAGGCGTTGCGCCAGTTCGCGACTTGCGCAACAGATTGCTTGTGTGGATCAGGTAGGATCAACGATTTCCTTACTTGGTTCTCCTCGTTGCGCCAAGTCAAAAGCTGTGCCCCGTAAGCTGAAACTTCCGCCGTTTGGCCCTGCGACAAGATTAAGACCGATTAAGATCGAAAGCCGCACCGAAAGCCGCATCAACAGTTATCAGGTATTCATCAAATAATCATACCCCCGGTGTTTTCAAGGTGATTGTTCTCAGCTCTTCCATGTTGTGCAGCGTTACACGCACGCAGCTGCACTGCCAAAACAGCAATCCCAAGTACTTCGGCACGCAAATAAGTAAGTTTATAGGGACTCGTGTTAGGTCTTGTCGTAACATTGAAGCTAGCAGAGCTATGACTCATGTGTACGGCGTGTAATGTTGATGATCGCTAGCTTGACTACATGAGCAAAGCAAATTATTTACGTTGTAAGCCTTAGTTGAGTTTGGAAATCCCGATTCTCTTGGCTTACGCCAGTTTCTCGGCAGGTAAAACGCTTCCCAAGCGGTCTGTGGCCGGTTTTATTCTTGTACAGTAAGGTCAAGCTAGTACGTATTCGTATCTGCTCCGAAAGAATTACATTTATATGGCGCGGGCATTATGGCTGGTTGCAAAACAAATTGCGGGTGCGAGGCGAAGTGCACTCTTGCGTACGGCTAGCAACTTGCAAGGTTGCAAGTCGCAAGTGGCAAGGAAATCGCAAAATCTCGCCCATCTGTAAATGTAGGGCGTAAACATTGCACATTTGTGACTTCCGTGTCTGCCGGCTATGGCCGATAGCAAGCTTGCGGCCTATGTGGCTTCGTCTGTCAGAGCAATGCAATGTAGCTGTTCATACGCACAAGCTGGGTTCTGAGCCGTCCATTTGGGTTTGCTTGTGGCTGTCTAGGTGACTTGCAATGTATGGTCTGGGTGGGAGTCTTGTTTGCCCTCATCGTATTAAGGTGGCCCGCTGGCTCTTTGTAAGTCTAAAGCCCACTGTAACACGGTGAGGGGCTAGGTGTGGAGCTTCAATCAAACCGTTTCAAACTTTGAGTTTAAAATTTGGAGACAACCCGCCAAAGCCACCCCCAAAAAATACCTCCTCCTCCTGACTAGCACACTACGAACATCTCTTTGGCTCATCTTTCACTGTGAGTAGGTCTGCAGGTTTACCTATCCTTTCCTGCAGGCCATTGAATGGAATCAGAGCAACAAGCCCAATCTTCAACATGCCATGTTTGTTTCTGCTGCTGCACTCAGGCACCCCTTGGACATGGTGAAGCAGGCATTCGAATTCCCAACACAGCTGCAGCAGGTCTGGGTGTCCCCGCTGATGCAACTACAGGCGCCACCACTGCAGGACATCAGGCCAGAGTGGATGTTGCAGCCCTGGGTCTCAGATGTGGGTGGTGGAGACTGCAACAGCCATGATGACAGCAAAGGCCGCCTCAAAGCGCAGACGTTCTCTGCCTGATGCTGTCTTGACTGAAGCGGATCTCCCCTTCATGGAAATAAAGGCGAAGGGGAAGGGGGGCAAGAAACGACGGCGGTAATGGATGCACGTTGATTTTGGGACGAATGCATATGTAATGTGATGGGCAGCTGCATGGTCTTCTTTTGTAGAGACGGCTTTGCTCAGGGCTGAAGGCACGTTCATATCACGTGGTGGACAGGGTCTTGAGACGGCTTGGTTTATAAGCAAATCCGTATCAAGACACTGTCCATCACGTGATAAGAACACGCCTTCCTAGTTAGGATTGGAGGCGCGTCCACATGACGCGATGGACAGGGGTTTATATTATGAAAAGGCTCAATTTTGGGCTGAAAGGGGCACTCATATCACGTGACATATATGTTTCATATTATGGAACCGGCTTCATTTTGGACTGAAGGGGCCTTCAGACCACGTGATGTACACGGTTCTTTTTATGGCCTTCATATCACGTGATGGACATGGGCTCGTTTTATGGAGACTGCTTCATTTTGGAATGAAGGGCATCCAAACCATAGGGAGCGTTCATTCTGAGTTCCCTTCATTCTGTAATGATGGGGTCTTCATTTCAAAATGATCCTTGGCCCTGGAATGAAGAGTCAAATGAAGGGATGAAATGAATGTGAATCGAATCAGGAATGAAGGCTCCTGGTTCCCAGAGTGTTGGAAGACTCCTGCAAATGTGTTTGCTTAGGCACTGCTGCCCCACCAACTACCACTACATGGCAAGGCACATAGATTGTGGAAGCACAACAGTGCCTCGTCCAGCAGTTATATGAGTATTTGGTGGAAGGTGGCTTTCATCACCATTACTGGCCTTGCCACTGCTGACTTTGCAGGTGCCTTTAGATGGCCTCACCCACTCACTCAGCCACTAGTGACTGAGTACTCACTCACTCACTCACTCTCTATCTATTTTTATCCAATTACTTTTGTTCTGCTCGTGCTCCTTAGAAGTAACTCTGCTAGCAGGACCCCAATCAACATAATATAACTTATTTTTTGAACAATTCCCGGATTTCCGGCAGTAGTTAAGCAGCCCCTCACTAAAACAAGTCAACGACGCGTCGTTGAGGAGGGCGTGCCCTGGATGCAAAAGACTGGGACTTGAATCCAGGACCGAGATCTTGGGCCAGCCTATTGTGTCTGTTGGTGTGTACGGATATTCAAGGCATCGCCGGAGGAATGCAACTGTCAACATAGCTTCCAAAGAGCCCAGCAAAAGGAGCATGTTATCGCTCTGTACGTTTGTGAAGAAGGTGTGCTGCACGCTGGACTGTAGCCAAGGTAGCCGTCTGGATGTATGGCAATTGATGCCACGTATAATCCTGTTCAGGCTATTGTATCGCAGAAGTGTTACGAGAAGTGATGTATCCATATGATGACAACGGCACTAAGGGAGCGTCTGACTGTCTTGCCAGAGGAGTACCCATCAGATGGGAAGGATGGCTGTGGGATCGTCAAGTTGGGATGATACATCACGAACTCAATGGTGATGGCATACTGTGGCGGCAGGCTGTGCAGAATGGCGTGGTGCATTGCACTCGTCCCCCTGGCCACTGGCCGTGATTATATTGCTGCGAAGCTGCTCTGCCCATCACGCATGCTCAGCTGCTTCTGCGGCTCCAAAAGGCTCAGCTGGGCCTGTGATGCAGAACAGAACCGCATGGCGGCGAGAGTAGTCTGACAATTCCTGAGCAACTGCTTTACAGGGGGGGGTAAGGCAGCGGCGGCGGCAGCAACACTTTAGGAGGGGAAAGACCAAGTTGTTGAGTAGCACTGTTAGCACAACTGCTGCTACGGATAGCCAAGCCGCCAGGCTGGCAGGTCGATAGGACTGCCCAGTAACTGGAACATCCTGGGCAGCAAGCATTTGCAGCCGCCGATTCAAACCACGGACGGGGGGGAGGGGTTTCTTTCCGTGCATACTTCCTTTGGCTCCACCTGGATTTGCGCCCACAACCTAGCCAAGCCTCAATTTGCTATTACTCTGGCCTGCTTAGCATGGACAAAGAAACAGAGGCTGGACAGAACTGTTCTGACAGCCGTCAAGCCATCAAGGTGGCAGTCGAGCTGTCGAACTGTCCTGCAAACCGAATGCAAACCAGACTGCCTTGTACCAGTCCAACACCTTCGAGCACCTTCACATCCCAGCACCATCGCCACTGCTGTCACCACCAACACCACCAACGCCACGGCTCCCCCCCATGGCACGACCCCACCGCACCCGCAGCCCCTCCACCTTCACGTTGCTGATGTCGCTGACGGCGAAGTAGGTGTGAAGTGCGGCCGTGAACCGAATGGATCTATGCTCTGAGGAGTGCGCAAGCGGGCCATGCCGCAGGGGCATAAGGAGTGAAGATTCAGGAGGAAGAAAAAAGCGGCATCTGATAAGACTTGAACGTGCGACCTCTCGGATACCGGGAAAGGGCTGGGGTCGGACGCTGGAGTCGGAGCCCCTAGCGTCCGGGTTCAAGTTCGGGATTAGGATTGGGGGCCCAGAAAGCGGGACGGGCGGTTCCTCCTACACGATCTGGCCCGGCCTGGCTTTTGTTGCGCAAGGGTGAGGACGTACGGCCCTCCAGCAGCCTTACCAAAGTGGGTGACCGAAAAGTGCTGCTCCAGGTGGTCATCACGCAGCTCGATGTGATTGGACATCTTGAAAGTCAAACGGGTAGAAGTACTTCTCCGTACTTTCTTGCCACCACTCCTTCAAATACATGTGAGTTGTAATTACTGCGGCATGGATTCTCGTTGGAAAATTGGTGCAGCTCCATTTAGAACTTCAAACGTGGGATAATAAAAGGTTTGAAACGGCATCGCGGTGATGGAACGCGGTGAAATCTGGTGACGGAACTGTCACTCTTCTCCGCGACGGATGAGAGCCAGTGCTGTGCAAATCCATGTTTCAGTGACGACAGGTCAGGGGTTCCAGCGTGAATGACCTGAGAGAAGGAGATAGGCACGCCGCCACGTGTTGGCCTCCGTGGCTGGAAGACCGCGTTTTTGCTGAGGAAAAGATAGTCCTGTGGGTGACATAGGGATGGCGTCCGTTAATCGAACGGACCAGTTCGGAGGCTGGGAAGGCGTTGCGCCAGTTCGCGACTTGCACAACAGCTTGCTTTTGGGATCACGTAGGATTCCTTGCCTGTTTTTCCTCGTTGCGCCAAGTCAAAAGCTGTCCCCATAAGTTGAAACTTCCGCCGTTTGGCCCTGCGACATTACTAAGAACGATGTCGATGCCCTTGGGCCTTCGGCTCGTATGGGTAGTCTTACAGGTATGGGGTCACGCACCCCCAACCATGTAACACACAAGTAATCATACCCCCGGTGTTTTCAGGGTGATTATTCCCAGCTTTTCCATGTTGTGCAGTGTTACACACACGCAGCTGCACTGCTAAAACAGCAGTCCAAAGCACTCCAGCACACAAAGGAAGCGGTTAGCATCGCTCCAGGGCGGCGTCTTGTCTGGGCCAGGTGTCCGACGCGGGCGTGCATATTGTAATGTTAAGAAGTCGACAAACTTTCGCGACACATCCCAGGTTTTGTCGTAACTTTGGAACGACGAAGTGGATCCAGGTCATCGGCCCGGCGGGCTAGCGGCGCTATGACTCAGGTGTACGGCGTGTAATGTTGATGATCGCTATCTTGACGACATGGGCAAAGCAAGTTATTGAGATTGTAAGCTTAAGTTGAGTTTAAAAATTCCGATTCTCTTGGCTTACACCAGTTTCCCGGCAGGTAAAGTCAGCTTACGCTTCCCGATTGTTTGATTGTTTAGGAGTTACTGTTCACGGATGACCGGCCCTATTTGCCTTTTACTAGCAGGAGGCGATTTCCTTGATGTTGTAGTATTTTTGGAAATCTGTTAGCATGGTTTTGAAAGGCTTATATTCTGTAATATTCGGGAAGCGTTAGCAATCTTTACTTGCCGAGTAATTGGCGTAAGCCAAGAGAGTCGGGATTTCCAAACTCAACTTAGGCTTACAATGTCGATAATTCGGTTCGCTCGGCAATCATCAACATCACACGTCGTACACCTGAGTCCTAGCTCCGCTAGCTTGAAAGTTACGACAAGACTTGACACGAGTCCCGAGTGTTTGTCAACTTACTTTTTAACATTTACAGTACCGCGTCGCTGGAGTGCTTTGGATTGCTGCTTTACGAGTGCAGCTTGTGTGCAACGCTGCACATCATGGAAGAGCTGGGAATAATCACCTTGAAAACACAAGGGGTATAGTTATTCGATGAAAACCTGACAACTGTTGCTGCGGCTTTCGGTGCGGCTTTCGACATCGGTCTTGGTCGTGTCGCAGGGCCAAACGGCGGAAGTTTCAACTTACGCGGGACAGCTTTTGACTTGGCGCAACGAGCAGAAGCAGGTAAGGAAATCTTTAATCCCTACGTGATCAACAAAAGCAAGCTGTTGCGCAAGTCGCAAACAGGCGCAATGCCTTCCCTATGCCACCCGCAGGACTACCTTTTCCTCAGCAAAAACGCGGTCTTCCAGAAACCCACGCCAATACGTGGCGGCGTGCCTATCTGCTTCCCTCAGTTCTCCAACTTTGGGTCCCTTGGCCAGCAGCACGGATTTGTACGGAACAAGTTCTGGAAGGTCGTGGAGAAAAGCGACTGGTCCGTCACCCTGGTGAGCCCAGGCAGATTTCACCGCGTTCCATCACCGCGATGCCGTTTCAAACCTTTTGTTATCCCAGCCAGCACGTCTGGAGCTGACACCAGTTTTCGAACGAGAATCCATGTCCACGCGCTCGCTCTCTTCATGTTCGCCCCTGCAAAGGAAAGGTCAAGTGGAGTTTCTCCCACGCCGCAGGCAGACAGACAGACACCCACGGCGTCCGGCCGCCTGCACAACTGCAACCGCAACTGCAACCATGACTGCGTGTCCAAAGCCCAGTAACTACTGCCACATGCATTTGTAGGAGCTGTCGTACGACGGTACGGAGAATCCCGACTATCAGTTTCCCTTTGAGATATCTAATCGCATCGAGCTGTGTGATGACAATCTGGAGCAGCACCTTACGGTCGCCAACAAGGGTAAGGCTGCCGGAGGGCCGTACGTCCTCACCCTTGCGCAACAAAAGCCAGGCCGGGCCAGATCGTGTAGGAGGAACCGCCCTCCCCAGTTCCTGGGCCCCCAATCCTTATTTCGAACATGCACCCGGACGCTAGGGGCTCCGACTCCAGCATCCGACCCCAGCCCATTCCCGGTATCCGAGAGGTCGCACGTTCAAGTCTTGTCAGGTGCCGCGTTTCTCTTCCTCCTGAATCTTCACTCCTTATGCCCCTGCGGCATGGCCCGCTTGCGCACTCCGCAGACTCGAAATCCATGCCGTTCACGGCCGCACTTCACACCTACTTCGCCGTCAGTGACATCAGCAACGTGAAGGTGGAGGGGCTGCAGGTGCGGTGCGGTCGTGCCATGGGGGGAAAGCCGTGGCGTTGGTGGTGTTGGTGGTGACAGCAGTGGTGATGTTGCTGGGATGTGAAGGTGCTCGAAGGTGTTGGACTAGTACAAGGCAGTCTGGTTTGCATTCGGTTTGCAGGACAGTTCGACAGCTCGACTGCCACCTTGATGGCTTGACGGCTGTCAGAACAGTTCTGTCCAGCCTCTGTTTCTTTGTCCATGCTAAGCAGGCCAGAGTAATAGCAAATTGAGGCTTGGCTAGGTTGTGGGCGCAAATCCAGGTGGAGCCAAAGGAAGACTGCACGGAAGGAAACCCCCTCCCCCCCGTCCGTGGTTTGAATCGGCGGCTGCAAATGCTTGCTGCCCAGGACGTTCCAGTTACTGGGCAGTCCTATCGACCTGCCAGCCTGGCGGCGTGGCTATCCGTAGCAGCAGTTGTGCTAACAGTGCTACTCAAGAACTTGGTCTTTCCCCTCGTCAAGTGGTGCCGCTGCCTTACCCCTTACCCCTTACCCCGACCTGCCCGTCCTTCCTTTTTGTTCCTCTCCCGACCTGTGCGCATCCTTCGCTCTGCCTCCCAACTCCGCCTCTCAACGAAGGGCCTGACTTACATGGACAGCACTGATAGTCGGATCAAGAAGCGCGAGGAGGCGGTTGAGGTGGTGTTCCCGGGAGAGGTGGACCGCATTTACATAAAGGCACCGGACGTGATCAAGGTGTGCTCCAGGGTGGGGTTGTGGGAGTGTGGTGGCGTAGGGCGGCGAGATGTAATGCCGGAGGGTGTGCTGGTGGCCGATTTAGTGAGCAGCCGTACGCATCATCTTGCGCCCCGTCGTCGTCACCGCAGACGCTGCTGATCAGCAGCTGTGCACAGCTACCCCACCCCATTCGGAGAGTGGAACGGGTGGGACCCGTGGAAAGAGCTGCAACGATGGGCGGAGGTTCAGCACCGTATGCATCACAAGCCCTTCCCTTCCCTCCATTCTCCTCTTCCCACCCGGACTTCTCTTCACCGTTTGAAAACTAATTACCATCAGATCCACGACTCCGGGGCTCCGGGTGGAGGTCGAACCTACGAGGTACACAAACAGGGCTTCCCTGATGCCGTACTTTGGAACCCCGGTGCGAAGCGTGGGGCCTCCATCTCCGACCTGGGAGATCCCGAGTGGCGGCGCATGGTGTGCCTGGAGCCTGGCCTGGTGGATCCGATAACGAGCTTGGAACCTGGATCCACCTGGACCGCGTCGCAGTGCATCCGCATACATCGCGGCGCCGGTGCGGCTGCAGCGGCGTTCTAATCGTATGCTACATTGCTTGTTCGACAATTCCGCTTTCAATATCGATCTCGTTTATGTGTGTGTTGATGAGTCGATCCATTCCGAGCTGAGCCGTGTTGTGGATTAGCTGGGTGTGGTAGTTGTCGGTTGCGCCGCATGGGTGCACACGGGGAAGGGTTTCATGGGGGGAGTCCGTGGGAGCCGCGCCGGTGACCTTTTTTGTGTGTGTCTGTGTGTGTGTCTGTCTGTGTGTAGAGTTTAGTGTTTGGGGTTTAAGGTTCCTAGGCACCATCTGGTGAGGGCTGTATTTCGATTGTCTCACCAAGTCTGTTTGGCGGTTGTGTGTTGCTTCTTGAGAGTGGCGCACACTCTTGCAGGCCTGGGTAAGAAGCGAAGGGGTCACTCATCACAGGCCATGACAGGTCACGCGTTCGTTGCGTCGAGTTGAAGACTTTGTTGCATCTCGTGTGGATCGATGGTTGGATCCGCACATTCCTAATAGAGATTGTCGGAAGGGTGTAGGATGTCCGATTGCCTGGTTTGGAGCTGTAACGTTTCCGCTTAGGGGCATCATGCGTAAACGGCCGCTTGAGGTATGCAGGACTATCTGGTGTTTCTTTGTACGAGGCATTTGTAAATTGGGACTGTGACAGGACTTGCATGGAATGGCCTGCTCACTTCAGGGCCTGCCGTCCTGGTCCTGCGATATGTGCTTGGTAAAGTACCAACTGATACTCTCGCCCTCGTCGTCGTCAATAATTGCATGGGATACGCCCGCAAACTATCGAATGCAAGACGCCAAAGGCTTTTCTGAGGGTCATTATTACACGGGATTTCCCATCGTGCGTGTAAGATGGAGCGAAATTCAACCCAGCAAGCTTTGCGCCATGTTTTGAAAGGTCGTTATCCCAAGCTTCCACAATAATTTTCCAATGCTTAGTTTCCATATTGCCATTGGTTGGTATCAGCCATCATCATCGCAGTAGCGGATTGAACCGTAAGTAGGCAGTAAGTGTGTGACCGCACTAAACTGCACTTGCGACTTGCCCACGTGCTGTGCAGATGACGGAAGTATACCATCGGCACCATTTCTGGGACTGTACGGTGATGGTGGCCCTGAAGGAGTCCACGGTAGAGCTAAGGTGTATTTCCATACCAAATCCCGCCACTGTACGACCGCTGTATATCAAACCCCGGTGTACGTGCAGGATTGAGAACGCGCCGGCGTCTCGTCCCATTGTGCATCTGCATCTGTGTTTGATGCCCACCGTGGTAATGCCGACCGGTAGACGCAATCTCTTATTGAGGGGCTCTACCGGAACATCGCCTCGTTGAAGCTCGTGTAAAGACACCGGGTTGTATGAAGCCAAGGGGAAACTGTAAAGCCCTTTCAGTGGTGTACGTACCTGAGGAGCTGATGCACCGCACGCACAATGCTCTGTTGGGCCCGTGCGGGTCCAGATCGGTCTATCCTGGCCGACACGAGCCAGACCTCTGATAGTGATGATGACTGTTGTGTGGGCAGCCGGGGGAGCCCTGAGCGAGTGTGTGCTGCGCACGGGTGATTGTTGGAATATAATCGACGCTCATATGCAAGTGAGCATGGGAGAGCAGTAATAGGACTCGAGGGGGTCCGGCGTTTTGCTATTATTACCACATGTTACCACATGTGGTATCGTGCGTGCTTGCTTCTGAAAAAAGGTGAGGGGGGCGATGTCAAACCCCGCCTCTCCGCTATCGTCTACGACCTCTAAAACCGTTAATTCTGACTACGCCTGCCAGTGTTTGTTCTGGTTGTCGGTCCTCCATTGTATTCAGGAATTCGGCGCGCCAAATGGGTCCTCTAGTGCAGCTCCCCCAATGCAAAGCTTCCAACCTCGGTGCTGATCGGGACGGCTACTTTGTCAAACCGGAGCGACACACCAAGTTGCGGCACGTGGTGTGGTTGACGTTGAGCCTCGTTGTTTTGGAACCCGTAGAATTCGCAGCTTGGGACCTCCAGGAAGGCGGTGCAGTGCATTCACGTGCGTCATGGGGGCGTCGCGGCGCTTTAACCATAGCTCGTCATGTGGCATGGCCGATACGAATTTGCATGTGCGTGCGGATTCAGGAGCACGAAGGGTCGGGAAAAAACAGCTCCATTATCAATCTGACGGGTCCGGTTTCACATCATCCCATCAAATTGACGAGGCGTACATTGAGGATGGCGAGCAGGACTGGAGCGCGAGGGCATTTCTTGCAGCTTATCTGCCTTTGAACCATTAAAGTTTAGGAAAAAAATTGTGATTTGGGTTCGCACGCCGCCTTTGTTGAGAAGAAGACACGTGGAGAGCTGGCAAGCGTGTGCAACAGTTTTATTGGCACAGCCTACTATTTAGGCTTTACCAATATTCTAGTAAGATTGCATAACTTATTCGCTTATGCATTAGATATAAAAATTGGCGACGGTTGATGTCCGTACCAATGACCCGTTAGACGGTAAGGCGACTCAAGAGCTGCTCCTTAGACTAAAGGATTAGCTTGGAGGAATTGCGAATTCTGCACACCTGCTTAGCTGTGTGGCAACCCGCTACTTTGGGTGTTACTACTCGAGATCACCACTGTTGCAACCTTCGACATGGGCCAGCAGGTGCTGTGTGATGCCTATGGAACCCTGAAGCCTCAACAGACGGAAATTGCGGTGCTCTTAAGCACAAACTCTCCGAGTGTCTTGCCCGGCGAAGACGTCGTCAGCAGCTGTCTTGAGACCATTCCTTCGCCAGAGGGCCTGGCGCGCTTGGCCCTGAATCGCTGGTCGCGGAGCACTGGTCTTGCTGGACATCAGGAGATCCTGGATGCCTTCATTAAACTCCATGGTATGGGCTACGGGCGCGACCTGTTTGCTGGTTGTTGGTCAGAACCCGGGTTGGAAGCTTGGAACCCGCGCTGGCAACACGCTCGGGGACGATCCCGACAGACGTCCTTGCGATCGCCACGTCTTTGCTTGCAGTGAGCGAGTCTAGCGCGGAGCTGAAGCCGGCTGCCAAGGCTTTCCTGTCGGATGTCCGGAGCCGTTTGGTACAGCTAGTCCAGGATAGCTTGGCGCGCTTTGGTGACGTCGAGGGCCCTGTCTACGACGAGGTCTACGGAGAGAACGCGGACAAGACCAAGATCCCGGCATACCTACCTGTCGTGTCGCACTTCCAGGTAAGTCGCGACACTACACCCATATGGAGCGAAACCCCCCGCAAGGGCGGCACACCTGCACCTGCTGGAGGCCTATTAAGCACCTGACAGACGCCGCCATCCATGTGGACTGTGTAGTACGGTCGCAAGGGCCCAGGGCCCAACCAGCTTCCGTTGTTTCAAAATCTGTACCTTGAGATGGAGGGGAGTCTACTTGAGTTGTGGCCCCCAAACTACCGTGCCTACTTTGGCGTGCGTTCGGGCGGGCATTGCCCTTGAAAAACGGGCGCCCGAGCTGCCGGGCGCCAGTCCGAGCGGATCGCCAAGGGCGTAGCATTTAGAGTGGCCACCTGTCACGGGCCATCGGCGTGCGTCTTGCCAGGCAGGTGGTTACTTATGCCTAGCCTAACAAACTTTGATACAAATATACTTTCTTGTTTTGTTGTAATCTCTCCTCCACAATTCGCCCATTGGCAACCATTCCTTTCCCCCCCCGCTGATTCCAACGCTTGTCTGCCGCTGCTGGGCGTGCACCAGCCCGCCTTTCTGTTTCCGCAACATACCGTCCCTTTGCAACCTGCCCCTTGGACAGCTGCACTTCCACGACATCGCCAATGACAAGTCGCTCCACGCGGCGTGGGACAGCGCCCTGGCGGCCTGCAGTGCTGAGCTGGCGGACGCAGACGTTGGCCTGGGGAACAGCCCCAAGCGCCGGGCGCTGGTGTACCTGCTATCCATGGGGGAGGACATTGCGTTCCTGCGCCTGGCGGAGGTGCTGTTGAAGGGCTCGTGTGAGTTCGTGTACGAGTGAGGCCGCCGGGTGGGTGAGGCGGAGCTGGTCGGGGAGCAGGTAGACGCTTGTTAATACGTCTCCATGCGGAGAGCTGTGGGCCCCTGTGGCTGGTTTTGCAGGCTGGGGGAGGGGGAATACTGAGAGTAGGAAGGAAGGAGGGAGGCGGGGAGTGGATGTGCGACAGGGCGGCGGTCTGCGGTGGGGTGGTGGTAGTGCTGTCGAGCGGGCGGGGCCTGCGGGCGTGGATTTGTGATTCTGCAGGGAAGCCTTTGCTGGATGGAGGTGTGTGCCAGTGAATCGGAAGAGCAGGTTGGGGCTCTGGATTGCAGAGCCGGCATGTATCAGTTCTTGCCCGCGTAGCGTTAGGCGTTTCGGGTGTGCAAGCACGGCGACGTGCTAGCTCGTAAGGTGTTTCAGTCGCTGCAAGCAGAAGCGAAGAGAGAAAGCTTTTACCCGAGCGGCCTGCACGTGACCGATGTGTATATGGAGAGAGGTCAGAGGACACGGTGACTGGGCGAGGCCACGTGCCAGTGCGCGGCTCTGTCGGCACCGCGGGATCTGCGGGCCTCGCCTGGGTGCCTGTTCAGCGCGCATGGGTGACCAGCAGGACTTTGGCGCAGGCAATTAGTGGTGATGCTTTTCCTACCGAAGCCGTTGGCCATCCTGCATGTGTAAGACAAGCTTCGATCGGGCTCACCAAGTCATCCTTTCGCGGCACGACAACGGTTGGCGGGTAGGGTACTCTTCAGAAGACCACTGATTGATGTGTTGGATAATACTAGCTTGTTCATAACAATGTCTGGTTTATGGGGTTTAGTACGATGACAGAACACGAAGACATTCCAGCCTTGCCCGTCACAGCAACCGCTGAAGCAAAAGACCAGCACTATAACCGTGTAATCGACGTCATTATTCAAATTCTTCAAGGTGCCATTAGAACATATGATGCATAAATCTGTGTTGCCTTTGATTGCTTGCTGGAGCTCGTTGCAGTGCCAAGTGCGAGCTTGAAATTTTATGGTTGGCAAACGTGGCAATTGTTGCAACTTGAAGTCTATGTATCCATGTTACCATGGCGCATATCGTGAAAACTAGCAAACGTTTCACGGCTTGTGGTCTGCAGTCTGCGGACATTCATCTCGCAAACAGGACGCCCTCACTCCTGGCACACGCAAACCCTTCCCCACGTTCAAACCCCGATAGGCGAGGATGACTGGGTGGCTGCCATGGCAAGTGTGGCTGCACTCCTCCACTCCGCCTTCGATTACTTCCACTGGACTGTAGGTACCACCGCTCTCCCACCCCAACCGTATCATCCAAAGAGACAAATACAGAGTTGTGGCACGACATGTCCCCGCTCCAACATTCCCTTACTCACGACGCCAGACCTCGATAGTGCCGCTGGCTGGCTGGCAGGCATGGGCTCCGTAATTAGAAAGGACCATTCCCCCTGCGCTACCTGATCACAGCTCAGTTGCATTCCTGCCAGACTCCTTTTCCCCAAATTTCATGAAGCACAATCCGCGTGCGTAAAAGCCTCAGATTGCGTGCTCAGTTCCCGTTCCGAACCTACCCCAGGGTTTTTACCAGGCGGGTCCCCCTGGTGCCGAGACGCTAATCATAGGGCCCTACCAGGGCCACCTGGGCTGTCTACGCATCCCCTACAGCCGGGGCGTGTGCGGCGCTGCGGCACGCAGCAAAGCCACTCAACTGGTTACCGATGTGTCGAAATTCCCGGGCTACATCGCATGCGCTTCCAGGTGCGGCTTCTGGAAGGAATGGGGGGGTTCCGAATTGGTGATCGATGTAGATCTGAGGCCGAGAAATATCAGATGCGGTATCGAGGCTTTTCCTGGGGTCACATGGACGGGCATAACTCCGCAGTGTACGGGGAGCGTCTATGGAGTGCCGTTCTAGGGTAGTCGTTGAATCCACTTTGCGGCGCAGTTCCGTTGCGCGTCCTGTCCACCGCCCACTCACAGCACGCACCGTTCATGGACCAATGGCGTAGCAATGTTATGCATAAAGCGTCTCTTCAGGATTGTTACCTGCTAACAGTAAAAAAACTGAAGGGATTACTTGTTGTGCGTAGGTCTGTGTTACACAATTACACAGTTGTCGCCGTGTGTAACCAATATGCCGTACAGCACAAAGTCCGAGATTGTCGTGCCGGTGGTAGAGGCCAGCAGTGGGTGCCTACGCGCCGTCCTAGATGTGGATTCGGACCTTCCGGCCGCATTCACTCAGGTAATGAGAGAAGAATCACGGATTGGATGAAAAAGTGTACCAGCTAATGAGACGCAGGGGACACACCCTGCGGGGCATGATACGGCCAACCTCTGCCTATCGCCTCCTGCGTGCTCAAGTCAGAAGATCTATTGTTACCCAGCTATGCGCCTCCTGCTCCGGGGCCGTGCTTCCTCTCCTGAATCCCTTTGTTTGTCAGGATCCACCCGACGAAGCACCCGTCCCCTTCCCTTGCCTTCCTAGGTGGACCAGGACCAGCTGGAACGCTTGTGCGCCTGGCTGGGAAAGCAGGCCGCCTTCTGGAAGGAAGACGGCTAACACAGAGCAGAACCCAGCGCTCACTTGGGCGTTGAGTGGCTGCGGTCTTGTGTGGGGCTAGGCATGTAGCAGAGGCCGTGTAGTAGCAGCAGCAACAGTACATGCAGCAGAACATATTGCCAGAGCCCCCCAATATCTGTATTGCTGTGCGCTCCTTACGTTGTGTACGCAAAGGAGCGTACATCACCGTGTGCATATCTTAGAATCGTAGAAAAATATATGTAACCAGGGCATGCCTCAAGCCCTTGAGCCACGGATCGATCAAGCACCACAAGCCAAGCACTGCTGACGCATTTCAGTACTTCCGTTACAACTCCTCCTTTACAACCCTCCCTCCAGACACACGCCATAAGCATACGCTATGCACACGCTACGTGGAAGCGCACCGCTCCAACAGCACACGTTGGACAAACCGCCGCCCTGTGACCCCGGGGAGCAGCAGCTGAGCGTATATACGCACTCCCTACTTCTCCCTACTTCAGCACGCTCCGATGGGCATGCCGCATCACATGCGCGGCTGCAAACTGCAATACTCTTCGAACGGAGGAAGCAACAGGACGTAGACATGCAGCAGCGCTGCCGCATGCCCGGTCCGCTCCGAAACACGGGGTAAAGCCAGCACATCGCTCTAGAAACGAGGAACAGACTCCCAGCACCGCTGTGGATGGGCGTAAAACGCCACACGCAAGCGAGGCCGTTCCACGACCTCAATACACCAGCTCAGAGCGCGCGAGGAGATGCACAGAAGACCTATGCAATCTCTCGCAGCTCGCACGCGTCGCAGCAAAGCAGCAGCGGCACCGCTGCATCAGCATTCTTACCGTATCCGCTTCATGGGTCCCATGAAACCGCCGCGCCCTGGCCCCATGCCGCCCCCCATGCCACCACCACCACCCCCTTCTCGGTCCCCAAATGGTCGCTTAAACCCAGCCCCCATGGCCCCGCTGCCAACACCGGGCGGCGGCCCACGGCCACCCCGACCCCGAAACCCACCCGGCCCCATGTCAAATGCCCGCCGTCCACCAAAGCCCCCTGGACCCATGGGCCCCATGCCACCCAGGCCCGGCCCCATGCCAAGGCCACCCGCGCCCCCCGGTATGCTGAGAGGCAGTCCTGCATCGCGCTCAAGCTCCATGACCCGGGCTCGCAGCGCGAAGATCTCTCGCTGCAGTTCTTCCGCCTCGTCCTCCATTACCTTGAGAAAGCGGTATGCGAAATTTGGGTGCGGCGCGCAGAAATGGGGCCAAAAGCTGTAACAGAAGTGCATACTCCGTTATGGGAACAGTCGCCTACGGATAGCCCAGGACAGGCGTTGAGGCTATAACGGTCTAGGATATGCAGAACGGGTACAATGCGACATGGGAGGTGCCGTACAGTGCACTGGCCAACAGAGTCAACAAGGGAGCGGACACTGGCAAACGCCCGACAATAGTCGCCAATGTGTTTGGTAAAGTCATCGGCAGTCGCGATGTACGAAATACAGGTGATCCTCCTCCTCGCCGCCGTTGTTTCTGCGCACGCACACCCCGCGCAGGCTGAAAACGACTTGCCTGATCAGCCCCTTCCCTCCTATCCCACGGTCCAAACAGAGCTCCCTTGTGTGTTGTCGAATCCTCACACCACATCGCTAGCAAAGTCTTCCGGATGGCGAAAGGGATGAGCCACACGAGTGACAAGTGACCTCTGCCCTCCCCGCGCGCGCACTTACCAGGCAGTGGTCCTCCAGCTCCTGATACGCCGATCGCAAGTCGTCCGCCTGGCTTCTGGCCAGCGCTGCAGCTGCCTCAGCCAGATGGGCCTTACCCTCCGCCAGCTCGCGCCCCATCTCCTCGTTCTCCTCCTGTGGGATTAGCAGCACGTGATTAGGGCCATAGCATGATGTGACACGGCATGGCATGACGTGCGGAATTGGAAAACAAAAAGGACTGGATTTGCCGCAGCAAAATCCTTTGTACTCGCGCGATTCTCCCCAAAACGTTCCAGCCCATACGTACACAGGCCACACGCGAAAACCGAGGAAAACGATAGCAAATACCCAGTAGCAAACACTCATACCTGCAAGCTGCGGCACTTTGCCATGAGTTGCCGTCCGACCTTGCTCTCCTGCGTGAAGGTAACTGCCGCAAGCTCCTCACGTGCCGTCGCCAGCTCTGCCTGCGCACCCTCCAGCTCCGACCGCAGCCGCGCGAATTCACGCGCCACCGCTGGGTCTAACATCAGCTGCTTGAGCTGCACTACGGAAGGGTCGGCGGCGGAAGCGGCAGCCGCCAGCTCCCGCCGCAGCTCCAGCGCCTCTAAATTTCGGTCGGCCAGCTGCATCTGCAGGGCAGCATCGCGGCGGCGGAGCTGCCGGAGCTCCTCCTGAGGGGCGGTTCATGGATGCGGGAGGTGGGCCGCTTATCGAGAGGGAAGATAGGGGATAACGGGCCGTGGTGGCGGATGGTGGTGGCGGTGGCAACTGTCAAGTAGTCCCCGCGCGTGGCAGCTCAATGCGAGGAAGAGAGAAATGGACACCGGGCAATGAAAAATGCGGAAGCTGGAGGTTGCAGGGTATGTGGTTGGGGTTATGCCATTGAAGCAGCATCACAGTAGGCGGGAGCCCGAGTCCTTGTAGGCGTCAAGGGAAGGGGCGGATATGCAACAGATTGGTCCAAAGCTTACGGGATGGCAGCAGCAATGTGCGGGCAGAGCCGGGGCCTGCTCATTGCATCACCGCAAGGGCTATCGGAGGGTTCAGTCGAAACAGGAATGAGGATGCCAAGGAAACATCAGTTGGCAAGCAGCGCTACAACCCTGCGTTAGAGAGGAACACTGCCTACGTCAACACGCAGCACAAGCAACAACTCTATGCATCTGCTTGGTGCATTATATCACTACTGGTTCGCATCGCTGGCATGCGGAGCGGCCCTTGTGGATTAGTCAGCGGCAAGCCCTGATGTCTCTTCGACACACGGCAAGTGGCAGCTGCTGACACCCACCACTCAGGGTCCATCCGTCCGCTGCGTCGCCAGCTACCAAGCGGGCTACGAGGCGGCGTGGCGCCATGGCAGACGAGCGGCAGAGGAACGTCTGGGTACAGGCGACAAGCCTCCTAAGGCAGCTGCCAGGACCCACAAGCCGTCTTTGTACACCGTATACCACAGCACATCCTTTAAAGCCGCAACACGCGCAACACATAGCAGCACTGGACGGCACTCTCAAGCAAAGCTCCAGCACACCAGCCGCAGGACGAACAGCCAGCCATGTCGGACGGGAAGTTGGAAACGTGCCGGGGGACAGACCACGGGTCGCAAACGGCAGATCACAGGGAGAACACCGCGAGCCGCAAGCACATTTCCACGCACACATGCGTCCCATAGGCTAAGGTCCTAAGGTCCAACAGGGACACGAGTTGCACACCACGCCCTCTTGGCAGAAATAAAATCAAGATAACATACACTTCCCGACACAGACACTACCACAAACATAGCTTTCTTAGTTTTCGCACAACCCGTGCTGCCTTAGCGAAAGAATCGACGCAGGCTGTAACAGCGCATAGGGTTTTCCAGAGAGGCGGTTATCTCGCGTCGCGCGCATTGCACACGCCTTTCCGGCGCGCTTGTGTACGAGCAGCGCAGTGGAGAAGAATAGAAGGTATAGGTAGAGCGCACCATGCCGTGTGAACCGGGATTGCCTGGTGAGTTTGGTGTCCCTATTGTGAAAGCTAACTTTATCAATGGTTCAAAGAGCTGCACAAGCTCTCGAGCTCTCCTGAAGGTATCCTCCTCACGCAAGCAGGCCGCACTTTCACTACACGTACACGTACAACGATTTCAGCCTTAGCTGGAAAGCGACATTTCTTTAGCCATCCAAACCACAAACAGGCATCCGTTTTCCGTTGCGCCATGTGGAAATTCGTCGCCTCCGGCAAACAGGCATCCATCAAAGCAAGCAATCCACAATTGCCATTTCGGGTCCCAGAGACCCCGGCAAGCCTTGGCAACCTCTTATCACGCATGTACCATAGGCCCGGCTCGCTTGCCGTCTTGGCATGGGCGCCGCTACTGGACAAAGCTATCACCTAAGCAACCCAGCCGAGCTTCCACCCCTAGCATACCCCAACCCTATTCGCCACAAATAGTAAGCCAAACAGTTAACTACCATGTAGAAATGCTGTCCAAGGGATCAGTGGACGTCGTTCATCCAGGGCCTGCACCTTGTTCGGCTTGCCACCCAACTCGCTTCCGTAACGGCACGAAGTAACGAGGCAGGGGAGAGGTTGACAACTCGGCCGCACATGTAAGGCATCCGAGGCCACCCCGCTTGCGCACGTGAATCACGTCCATTGCCGAACACAGGTGAGTACCACAGCGCACATTGTCTCGCCGCGCCGCCCTCCTCCCGCACCTGGGCGCTTGATTCCGACGCCTTGATTCGCCGCACAGTCTCCAGAACAGTATGCACATCAGGATCACGATTTGCGGTGTGCACCCCGCATATGCTGGCTACCTCCTTAAATGCGTTGCGCCATCGATCTGCTGCTGCCTGCTGGACTTCTCGGGCTCTACTGTCCTGTGGGACTCGGCAAGGGATGGCACGGACGGTAGGGACGGAATGGCAGGGTTCAATAGAGGCGGCAGGGAGAGGGGAAAGACATGCCACGGTTGTATTGCAACCAAGCAGACCCTTAAGGGTACTCATAACCTCGAGGACCACGCAGGGCTTTAGGGTCATAGGCTGGAGTACGCACCCATCGTAACCCAAGTCCCAACCCCGGTGTCCTGGTCTTACCCGAGTGTCCTGTTCACGGCTGCCTGGTGGGTCTGAGAAAAGGTCCCTGCGGATGCACCAAAAGGCAAAGTGCATCCATGCAAGTGAGGTTGCGCTCTGAAGCTGCGCAAGTCGTCGAGACAAGCTTACGTTCAAGCCTACCTGGCGGACGGGATCGCAGGTGGAACCGTCGTGTTGACTCCTTTCCCTCTCAGCGCATCCACAGCTGCCAAACCCTAAAAAAGGAGGTTTACAGTTCAGGGATTGCCAAGGTAATGTTCCGTTGTAAAGGCGCTCAGCAAGCACCTGTCCAGATGAGCCCGGTAGGTAACTATCGTCAACATCGCCAAAGCCTCCATCGTAGTCTCCACCAGAATCACCATAAAGATCCCCTCCATACAGATCATCCTGCGCCAAGGGAGCCTCGTAAGTTTGCCTGCAACGCCTATTTGGGTGCAACCGGAGACAGCTAACCTCCATGATAGGTACGTGCTATTATTTTTATCTTTGATAAGGACAGGAGTTTGCAGTGGTCCGCAAGACCAAGTAAGAAAAGAGCGCTGAAAGTCAAAAAACGTAATTATGTCGCGTGATGTAAGTTATTCGTTCCCATTCACGAGAGGAAAACCCAGGGTGCACGGTATATTGTTACAGAGTTCATCCAAGTTGCTAGGTTTGCACATGGGATTCCGCTCGTTACGTACGGCAGCCGCCGCTACGCGTACAGTTTTTCCTTAGCATAGCTATGAATATGTAGTGCGACCGATCGACTATCATCCCCTTGTCCTGTCTAATGACAGCAATGGCGAGCCCACTTGTGTCCGCCCCCTTGTTCCAAGGGGTGGACAAGAATTCGGCGGGTTACAAGCTGCTTTCGTCAATGGGTTGGAGGGAAGGCGAAGGTTTGGTGAGCGCTGCTTGCTCACAATGCATTTGTCCTACAGCCATCTGAGGCAAGGCGGCCATTTCTGTCGGCGGCGTGCCCTTACCCGTTTGTGTACAGGGCGCCCAAAAGCAAGGAATCAAAGAGCACGTCAAGGTCAAGAAAAAACATGACGCTATGGGCGTCGGCGCGGTGGGTTTGCAATCCAGGGTTTGTTGCTTTCGGCGCCATCAATGGCTCAAACCCCATCGACCTTATGGGCCACGCAGGCCGAAAACGCTCAAACCCTGCGCGAGTGGACGACAGGCATGGTCAGCTTTGACCGCATCCTCTCGAATCTGAAGGAGGTCACAGCCCGCCGTCCAACCAATCACGATAAAAGTAGCAGCAGCGGCTCAAGCGATGATGAGCCTGCGGAAAAGCCAAAAGCGGAGCAAGGAAGGGCAACTGACAAGAAGAAGGTAATTCTCCCTTCGCATTTGCTGGTCCGTAATGTCATTCCAGAAGGGGGGACCCTAGGTAATGTTGTACGCATTTCCGTACATTGCGCGCACTAAAGGCACTGCTAGCGGCCGATTCCACACTCCCCTCGAACAACATTGCCGCACAAAGCAAGATGAATCGTCCATGACTTTATCCATACCCTTCCGATTGTAGGCGAAAGGCGCCAAGCGCAAGCGCGCCTCATCGTCTTCCGATTCAGATGCCGGCAGTAGCAGCTCCTCCGAATCAGACACGAGCGCCGACGAAGGCGATGCGAAGACGAAAGGCGGCAAGGCTGCGGCGGCGTCTATTGGTGCGACTGCTGCGGCCAGCGCTGCAGCCGTGAAGCGCCTCAAGCTTGCCTCCCACGTCGGCCGCTATTCTAAGCGAGAGCGTGCCAAGTTTGTAAAAAACTATAGCGCATCAGATTTGGATGCCATTCTGGGCGGAGCAGCTGCAAAGGCCGCCGCCCAGGGCAATGGCGACGGAGAGCAAGAGAATGGCGCCGGCCAACACGGTGGCGCTGTCGGTGTGGCGCTGGCTGATCCCTCGATGTTGGGGTTCATGCCAGTCATGGCAGAGGTCAGGGCCGTACGTGGCGCCCAGGACACCAGTAGCAGTGACGATGAGGAGGAGAATGCGAAGGCCCGGACAGCATGCGCGGGGCAGCGACGTGTGGTGGTCGAGGGTAACAGCACAAGGCAAGTATGTGTGCGTCATGTAGGGTAAGGGTGCGGGTTCGAAGGACCTCGGGGACACATCCCAACGATGTGATCTCTCCTTACATCCCTTTTGTGAATTTTGGGATGTCCTCCTGTCATCATAGCATCACGGGCATGTGTAATGAGAAAACAAATGGTGGAGGCCAGGACTGCGCAATAAGCCCGGCTAGCTGCGTTCTGGTCGTTTATATGGATGTATCCCTTGTAATGGTATAGCCTCCTTATGTGCAGGGTCTCTGCACCGGGGGTAGCGGCAGGCGAGACTGTCCAGGGGTCGTCCCGGCAGCGCAGGGCGAAGGCGGCCGCTGTGCAGCAAGCGGAAGAGCAATGGGAGCCTGGAAAGAAGCCCTGGTGGGCTGGAATGTTTGTGAGAGCAGGTCGCATGGGCTCCATTAAACAGGAGCTGCGAGCCGGTCGGGATGCTAATGGCAAGGCCAGGATTAACATCACCGGCTTCAAGGAACAAGACCAGGAGAATTTGTACGAACAGGTATGGCAGCACTGGAGTGTTTGTTGCGTGGACACGGACGGGGCTGGAATTTGCACGAGGTCTGCGTGGTTGTGTGTGTGCTGTGCGTCCATTATTTCTTGGGTTTTGCTTCTACAGATTGGCGGAGAGTTTTCATGTCGTTACCGTTCAGGCGGCGATCTGACAGCGGAAATCATGCATGGGGGCAAACCTGTTAATATGAAGCGGGCCAAGGGACCTTGCACACCTTGACCATGTGTGCTGGGTGGGATTTTGAGTGCACGCGAAATCACCAAAACCTTGGCAACCACCTTGCCCCGGCTTGAAAGTGCTGGTGCAATACTAAGACACGGTTACATTCTCACGCAGCGATACAGGACAAATAATGCTCGACTAGCAAAAGCTGAGAAGCGGGCCAAGGGACCTTGCACTCCTTCACCATGTGTGCTGGGTGGGATTTTGAGTGCACGCGAAATCACCAAAACCTTGGCAACCACCTTGCCCCGGCTTGAAAGTGCTGGTGCAATACTAAGACACGGTTACATTCTCACGCAGCGATACAGGACAAATAATGCTCGACTAGCAAAAGCTGAGAAGCGGGCCAAGGGACCTTGCACACCTTGACCATGTGTGCTGGGTGGGATTTTGAGTGCACGCGAAATCACCAAAACCTTGGCAACCACCTTGCCCCGGCTTGAAAGTGCTGGTGCAATACTAAGACACGGTTACATATTCTCACGCAGCGATGCAGGACAAATAATGCTCGACTAGCAAAAGCTGAGAAGCGGGCCAAGGGACCTTGCACACCTTCACCATGTGTGCTGGGTGGGATTTTGAGTGCACGCGAAATCACCAAAACCTTGGCAACCACCTTGCCCCGGCCTAAAAGTGTTGGTGCAATACTAAGACACGGTTACATATTCTCACGCAGCGATGCAGGACAAACAAGGTTCGACTAGCAAAAGCTGAGAAGCGGGCCAAGGGACCTTGCACACCTTCACCATGTGTGCTGGGTGGGATTTTCAGTGCACGCGAAATCACCAAAACCTTGGCAACCACCTTGCCCCGGCCTAAAAGTGTTGGTGCAATACTAAGACACGGTTACATATTCTCACGCAGCGATGCAGGACAAACAAGGTTCGACTAGCAAAAGCTGAGAAGCGGGCCAAGGGACCTTGCACACCTTCACCATGTGTGCTGGGTGGGATTTTCAGTGCACGCGAAATCACCAAAACCTTGGCAACCACCTTGCCCCGGCCTAAAAGTGCTGGTGCAATACTAAGACACGGTTACATATTCTCACGCAGCGATGCAGGACAAACAAGGTTCGACTAGCAAAAGCTGAGAAGCGGGCCAAGGGACCTTGCACGCCTTCACCATGTGTGCTGGGTGGGATTTTCAGTGCACGCGAAATCACCAAAACCTTGGCAACCACCTTGCCCCGGCCTAAAAGTGTTGGTGCAATACTAAGACACGGTTACATATTCTCACGCAGCGATGCAGGACAAACAAGGTTCGACTAGCAAAAGCTGAGAAGCGGGCCAAGGGACCTTGCACACCTTCACCATGTGTGCTGGGTGGGATTTTCAGTGCACGCGAAATCACCAAAACCTTGGCAACCACCTTGCCCCGGCCTAAAAGTGTTGGTGCAATACTAAGACACGGTTACATATTCTCACGCAGCGATGCAGGACAAACAAGGTTCGACTAGCAAAAGCTGAGAAGCGGGCCAAGGGACCTTGCACACCTTCACCATGTGTGCTGGGTGGGATTTTTAGTGCACGCGAAATCATCAAAACCTTGGCAACCACCTTGCCCCGGCCTAAAAGTGCTGGTGCAATACTAAGACACGGTTACATGCCCATCGTGCTTGAATCTGACCTTCAACATGCACCCGGTCTAATCTGTAATAGCATGGTTGCTGCAATAAGCCCTGTGTTGATGCTGCTTCCCTCTTCAATGCCAAGTATGATTCTTATAGTAACTTGGCGTTAGTCAGGTACCAAACAGGAAATCACGGAGTAAGAAAATGCTTCCGACCTAAATGTATTGCTCCTGACATCCTCAGCTACCTCTTATGTCCCGATGTCCCGAGTGTTTTCCTTAACCCCGATGGTGCAGTCCCCTCCAATTCACTGTCACTTGGTTGTCAGTTGGCGCCCACTCGCTTCCTCACTCCTTTCTTTTGATCCTTGATTGATTTTGCTCCTTGATTTTTAAACCACGATGCTCCCCTGGTTTACAGGCCCAGCACGGAGCAGCTCATGGTCGGCAAGGCCTCGGTCGCAGCGAGATGCCCAAGAAGGTCGCTGGGGCGCGCTGGTGTGGCACGAAAACCAAGCTGGATGAGGACGATGAGGACGAGCAGCAAGACGATGATGCTGACCGCGATGGGGACGTTTCAGCCAGGTAGGTGGTTCTGACATGATGCTATGTAGTGGCCGGCAGCAGTCTGGGGACGGCAGATGAAGTAGAAGAATGCGATGCCCGTCGTTTTTGGCTCTTTGTATCTGCCTATCATGCAGCTTCAGCACAACGTGGCATGCCTTGTTCAACTGTTTTTTTGGTCTTTGGTTTGCTTTCGGCTTATACCTAGCTTTGTCGTGAAGAAATCTTGGAGCTTCACGCACACGGTGTGCAAAGCGCAGTTGGGGTTGCTAAGGTTTGTGGGCACCGCGTAGTAGCAATGAAGTACTGTTCTCTGTATCCTCGCAGTGGCTCCGAGATGGAGAGCGAGGACGATGGTCGCATTGTGGTGGTGCAGTCTAAGAAGGAGCAGGCGGCAGCAGCCGCAGCGGCAGCAACGGCAGTGTCTGTTCCAGAAAAGGATATGAAAACATCCGCCGAAGCAGCAACAGGTGATCGGGAATTGCAACGGCAGCATATTGGTGCCAGCAGTGCAATACGTTCGTGTACAGGGAAGGCCGCCAAGGGCCGTGGAAGTCGTTCCGGTCCTTCAGAAGAAGAGGGTGCGGGAAAGGAGGAGCGGCGGGAGGGCAGGCGGAAGCGCGACGTGAATGGTGAGGGCGGCGACAAGGAAAAGGAGGACAAGGAGAAGAAGAAGCGGAAGAAGGAGAAGAAGGGTGGCGCTGAATCTCTTGAGGCCCAGGCGGTTGAAGGGGTTGGCGGTCCTGTGGCCGCGGAGGTAGCTAACGGCGGGGTTGTGGCAACAGAAGCTGACAAGGTTAGTGACGGCAGGGGCGTGGCTAAGGCTCCAAAATGGCGGAAGCTGGTGCGGCAGATTTTGGCGGATGCGCCCGAGCGGCGACTGAAGTTGAAGAAGCTCAAAAAGCAACTGGAAGCGGCGCATGGCCTGAATGGAAGTGGGAAAAAACGCAGTGCTGGTGGCGATGTGGAGGATGCGGTTGGGATGGCGGCGGTGTTGGAGCAGCTGCGGTGTAGCAAGCAGTTCGTGGTGTGTGATAAATTTGTGACTTTGACAAAATGAGCGCTTGGGCAGGGGTGTAGGATGTGGAAAAGAGACCATTGTTAAGTAGCGGGTAGGCTGGGCGGGAATTGAAATGCAGGGAAGTCATGTGTGTTTTTGTGGTGTGCACGACAGCATACGGCAGGACATGAGCGCATGGGTATGCAGGTACTTAGTATAGCTAGAAACATTTGAGTCTAGGTGAGCGCGATAGAAAAGAGAACGTACAGCTGCAAGCTATGCTGTGCGAGTGATGAGAGGTGTCGTGTGTCAAGGAATTAGGCCCTTACTAATCGTGGTTAGTGTACTGTTGGTTCGATTACGTGTAAGGAGCCGAGAGGAAGGAAAGTAAGTTATCATATGGCAGTTGACGTGTGTAGTAAACTAAATAGGGGGGTCCTTGTGAAGCAGCTGCCCGCGTTTCCAAAGCACGTATGGTGTTGGATTGTAAGGTGCCCAAGTACGTTTGCGAGGAAGAGAATGTGGCCAAGCTGGAGAGGAAAGTGCAGTGGCATATTGGAATGTGAGATTGGCGCACGGGCGAATTTACGTGCAAATTTTTCACCGTAGCATCAGTCCTCAGTTCACTTCTTGGAACGAACATCAGCATAGGTGCAAGCCCTCTCGCTTGGAGGGATATGCAAACAAACATCCTGATAGGGGTAAACTCGCACGCTACCGAGCATTCAACCGAGCACATGCATGCTTAGTTGAATGGTGAGATGCGACCCCCCCTTCATTTCGTGCTCGGCAAGCCTGCCACCGCGTACCGGATATGTTGGCGATGTTACAGAACGCTGCACCTTGGTTTCTGTGCGCATTGCGTACGTTGCTCGACCCCGCCGACCAAAACTACACGAGCCCAACTGAAGACATTCCCGGTGGTTGTGCAGCAGCTCTTGAGGCTGTTGTTGGCTGAAATCCATCCTGAGCTGTTGCAACACGGCTAACGCGGGCACGTCCCTATGCACAGCAAATAGCTGTTCCAAGCCATCAGCGGCGTCCATGTCACCGACAAGGCTCTAAACGTCTTATCTGTTCTTATGTTTAATTAAGTTTATGTATATTATACTTTGCGCAACTTTGTAATTTGACTTTACTCTGAACAAGGTGCTGCATACAACTGCCTCTTCGCCAGCGCTTCATCTTCCGCGGCAGTTTCACGAGCCCAGAGTTGCAGGCTACGACGTTGGCTTTCGGTGCTTTTAGTTACTGCAAAGCAGCCACGCAATAGTCCAGCCTGCATTCCGCGTGCGGCTGTTTCTAACATGCCCACCTGCGCAACGCGCTGGCGCACCTCGGCCTTTTCGCCAAAAAAATATATACACTTGTACACGCGCAATTTGTGAATCGCAAGCGCGCACCCGCGCGGTGAAATTCGCTCCTGGCTTTTGGGGCGTGATGTACGGACCTTTTATTCGCGAAGTACGACCGGACACATTTGTGCGAGGGGCTGCTTAACAATATTAACCCGACATAGAGTTGCAAAAGTTTATAGCCATTGTTGTGCAGCGATTCGTTAAGCAGCCCCTCGCACAAATGTGAGCGGTCGTACTCTGCCGAATAAACGGTTCGTACATCGTCCAAAAAAGCCAGGAGCGAATTTTGCCGCGCGGATGCGCGCGTGCGATTCGCAAAATGCGCCTGTATAAGTGTATATAAATTTTCGTGGAGAAAGGACGAGGTGCGCCAGCGCGTTGCGCAGGTGGGCATGTTGGCCACAGCCGCACGCGGCATGCAGGCTGGACTATTGCGTGGCTGCATTGCAGTAACTGAAAGCACCGAAAGCCTACGTCGTAGCTTGCAAGACTGGGCTCGTGAAACTGCCGCGGGAAGAGGAAGCGTCTGACGAAGAGGCAGTTGTGTGCAAGCAAACGGTCGCGTTTTTGGTAGTGCAACGTATACAGCACCTTGTTCAGAGTAAAGTCAAATTACAAAGTTGCGCAAAGTATAACATACATAAACTTAATTAAGCATAAGAACAGATAAGACGTTTAGAGCCTTGTCGGTGACATGGACGCCGCTGTTGGCTTGGAACAGCTATTTGCTGTGCATAGGGACGTGCCCGCGTTAGCCGTGTTGCAACAGCTCAGGATGGATTTCAGCCAGCAACAGCCTCAAGAGCTGCTGCACAACCACCGGGAATGTCTTCAGTTGGGCACGTGTAGTTTTGGTCGGCGGGGTCGAGCATCGTACGCATTGCGCACAGAAACCAAGGTGCAGCGTCTCTGTAACATCGCCAACATATCCGGTACGCGGTGGCAGGCTTGCCGAGCACGAAATGAAGGGGGGGTCGCATCTCACCACTCAACTAAGCATGCATGTGCTCGGTTGAATGCTCGGTAGCGTGCGAGTTTACCCCTATCAGGATGTTTGTTTGCATATCCCTCCAAGCGAGAGGGCTTGGTCCAAGCGAGAGGGCTTGGACCTATGCTGATGTTCGTTCCAAGAAGTGAACTGAGGACTGATGCTACGGTGAAAGGTATGCACGTAAATTCGCCCGTGCGCCAAACGCCCTGTAACTCGCTTACGCTAATCTCACATTCCAATATGCCACTGCACTTTCTTCTCCAGCCTGGCCACATTCTCTTCCTCGCAAACGTACTTGGGCACCTTACAATCCAACACCATACGTGCTTTGGAAACGCGGGCAGCTGCTTCACAAGGACCCCCCTATTTGCAGCATCGTCACACGCGTCATCGTTAAAGTATGCAGCAACCGTTAATAGATGTCCGTGATGAGTACGTGATTGGGTAAAAGAACTAGCGTATGGCCACAACAATACGTCACGCGCCATCATGGGTATCGAGTGTTACGGTTGATCTACCCTCCATGAGAATACCGCAAGTCTGGCCGAACCAGAAATCTCGTCTTTCCAATATTGGGCATCTTTCACAGCACGGTCTGATCAGCTGTAGGCAGCCGGTGAAAATCCCGCGACTATACTGAGTTATTGCATGTGGTAAATAGGTAAAACAGAAAGTCCAATTCTGCCGCCGAAAAGCCGCGACGATGCGGTGCGTTCAGCCGCGCTTTTACAGCCACAACTGTTCCATTTGAGTCCAATTATGCCATTGCTCACGCACAGCTACCTCTATGTCGGCTGATAGTCCCTATCGTGACAAGTTCAGCAAGGTAAAACAGTCTTAGAGGAATCCATCCACCCGTCACCTTCTTGTAATCAGCTATCGCGCCCGTAGTGATCAAGGACAAGATACTCACCCCAAGCCTTTCCGTTAGAAGCCGCACGAACCCCCTTCCTTTCCGGTTTTAGACCTGGGCCGGTCGCAAGTTCTCGACATGCGATCGTCAGTAGCCCCGCCGGCGGGGCCCCCGCCCGCTGAGCATGGGTTCTACGTTGCCTTCCCCGGGCCCTTGCGTCTCCTCGCCGCCCACCTGCATCATCGGACCAGACCCAAGCGCCGACGCGAGCTGCTGCAGCGCGACCAGGTACGCAGGGCCCACAGAGGACATCAAATAGTGGGTGAACGCGGGCAGCCGGCGAACCCACCTGGCCCGCTGGGCCTCCCGCCGCTGCCGTGCCGCCTCCATGCGGCAGATGGCCGTGAGCGCAGAAAGGCGGTCCATCGCTGCTGCGCGACTGCCGCCACTGGCGCAGTAGTACATTGGCGACGCAGTGGCCAACAGAGCCCCGTGCACTGCGCTCAGTTGCCAGGGCGAGGGCTGATCCGTGTGAGAGTTTAGCGGAGCTGCCTCCAACCCCAACTCCAATTCAAGCGAAGAAGAGGCCGCGGCTGTAGCAGCCGGAGCCAGCGCATAGGTAGGTTGGAGAGGATGCAGTGGCTGCAGGCGAAAGCGCTGCGTTGCCGTGGCAGCGGCAGCAGAAGCCAACCGTGCGGCACTGGCGGCGGCCTCCGCTGCACATTCTTGCCCCATGGTACCGGCTGGCTCCCCGGACCCCAGCCCCGCCGCCTCTGCCTCCACGGCCAGCACGGATAGCAGCCTGCCGGGCATGTCCTCCTGGTCTCGCACGGCATCTGCCATCACCCATGCCGCCCTCGTATTGCTGTACTTGTTGTAAAGCGCAAATGACGGCGGTGGCTGCAGCGCCATGTTTGTTCCCAATCTGAGGGGTTGTACTGAAGCATACATGGCTTGGTGGTGAGTCGGACAGGCCCCCGAGACGGGCACGAAGGAGTCATGGGGCATAGCGAGGATATCCAGGTCCGACAGCATGCCGTACATGTCTGCTAGGGCTGCCTGCATATGACAAGCACGAACTGCTGCCTGAAGCTGCGGTGGCAGATTAAGCGGCGCGCTGACATCACCAGTCCGCTGCCATGGCGCTGCAAAGGCCGCCAAGGCCGTTGGGTTGCATGGTATGGGCGGCGGGGCAGGAGGCGATAGCCACGCCGGCGCAGAGAGAGTGGAGACCAAGGGAGCGGCAGGGGTGTGATTGGCCTCGGGCCCCGTGTCACCTCCTGCACCCTCTGGGTGTGTTGCCGGTGTAGACGCAGCACCTACTTCGTCACCACCCTCAGCAACGTCGGCTGCATCAATAGCAGCAGACCGCAGCGGCGCCGCGCCAGCGGCATCCATGTCGCATGGCACAGTCTCCGCCTCCACTACTTTTGCTGCCTCACCGGACACAGACGGTGAGAGATCCGTGTTTTGCGTCGACGCAGGTGCTCCGCTGACTGCACGTGACGGTGCGCGCGATAGGCGGCTGCGTTTCGCGCCAGCACCACTGCCGCTCACCGGCGCCATCGCCCCCACCCACGTCCCTAACCTACATGCCTCTGAATGAGTCTCTGCCTCTGCATCTGCGCTCGCAGCCTCCGAAGCACGTCGCTTAAGCCTTAAGGACTGCTGCTTCTCCTGCTGGTGCACATGTCCATCGTACGAGGGTGGTGTTGTTATGTCGGCACCCGGTGATGTGAAGCATCTTGCTTCTTCTGCTGCTACAGCTACATCCACGGGAGCATGTAAGCTACCTAGGACGTAGCTATCCTCGCCTTGCTGCGGCTGTTGCTGGTCCCCCATATCCAACAGGAACTGCTGCTGCTGTTGCTGTTGCTCAGGCAGCTGGCCCTGCTTGGTGCAACCTTCCGTGCCGGCTAGTAGCCGCGACGCCTCCGCTATCTGGTCTGCCGGCCAGCGTTCGGCTTCGCAGGCGGCCCCCTCAGGCAGCTCGTCCACAGTGCCAGCCACAGCAACAGCTGCAGCATCATAGACCTCGTCAGCATCTTCGCCCGCGGGCTCGGTTACATCCTCGGCCGGCAACATGCGCCCAGCCGGGCCTCGCGGCCGTTGGTTGACGGTCCGAGCTGTGGACCGTGCGGCTTCAAGCTCCAACCACCTGCACAGGATCCGTCCAACACGGGGGGTTGGGCCAGAGCCGGGCGACGAGATGGATATAACTTCCCAGGGAGGGCGGACTGAACAGAATAGCTGCATAAAAGGATTGAGCAGTGCCAGGAAGCCCTCTGACCATTTGTAACGACAATCGTTTTTCAATCCCGTTGTAGCAGACAGGACTCAAAGCCTCTTTTAGGAGCTGACGGCCATATAGTCCGTACCTGCTGGGGGCATAAGAGGGGCTAGAATTACGAGATCGGCTGCGTTAGGGTTCTTCTTCATCCTCAAAGAGCTCCACCATTGCCACCTTTCCTGAGAGAAGGTATCAACCTTCCCAACCCCCCCCCGTCCCGCACCTGGCCGCTAGCTGCTGCTCCCTAGCCCGCTTGCATGAATCAGCATACAGCTGCCACTGCTGCTGTCTTCCCGCAGGCCCGGTAGGCGCTACACCTTGTTGGCGCAGCAGCTCCGGTTCCGGCTGCTGTGGTGGCATCACCGGGGTAGTAGGAGCCGTACCTTGCATATTTTGACTGGGTAACCACATTTGGACATGTGGAAGTACGGCCGTAAGGTAGTCTGACATATCCTCGGGCCCAGTCAATCCGGCTGCCATGGCTCCCGCCGCTGCGAGAGCAAAGCCCTCGACGGCGCGCCGCGTGCTTTCAAGTACGGCACTGCATCCTTCTCCACTGCCGTCACCGTCGCTGGCCACAGCAGCAACAGCATCCGGCAGGAGTGGGAGGCGCACCATGCGCTCATTGCAGGCTTGGCCTACACAGTGCTGCAGCGGTGAGGGGCTTGGTATGCTTCCGCTTCCGGCTGCTCCCCGCCAGAACTGAGCTTCCATCAGGGTGTGCCGCAGGTCGCCTCGACAACTCCGCACTAGGTGCAGCAGCGACGGGAGCAGCGGCAGCTGCTCATCTGGAGAGGCAGCTCGCGGCCCAGACTGCACATCGCCATTGCAGTCACCGCAACCGCTGTCGCCACCGTCATCATCGGCGCTCAAGTCCACTACCTCCGGGCCCCCCACGTTGGCGGCGTCGCGTCCATCAGCCAGACGCGTCTGGTCTGCGGCGACCGCTGCAGCAGGCGGCGGTAGCACCGGGGCCCGCCGGCCCTGGTGGTGCTGCTGCTGCTGCCGCCCTGGCCCGATGGCCGCAGCGCAAGCCATGACCACGGTGCGCAGGATCTGCTCCTCCGCTGCAGGCTGGAACTGCAGCTCCTGAAGCCCCAGGCTACACAGGGCAGGCGGTAGCTGCCCGCGACCCGCGGTCAGGATGATGGGCCTCTGTCGCGCAAATACGGGGAACGAGGCGGAGTGTGATAAGGGCGGGCAGGACGACGGGCAGGCAGAGGAAAGGATAGGAAGGGGAGTAGGGCATGCATGAACGCCAGGGACGGTAAGACAGATGAATCGCAATGCGCCAGGCCAGGCCAGGGAGGATCAGCCATAACTGTATTCGCAGCAGTAGCAGTAGCAGCAGCAGCAGCTTTATTGCCGCAGCTTGCAGTGCTTCTAAAGCGTGCACATCAGGCTTGCCCCATGGCGAATATTCATGATACATGACCAGTCGCGGCCATACAGCAAAGCGCAGGGTCCACGCACCCACAGCTCCCCCTGGCGGTTACCTTGGACTGTTGGATGATCGATAACAGGGCGCCCGCAAAGCCTTTGTCCTCATCAGGCAATATATCCACCTCATCAAACAGCATGAGTGTCACTGACCCAGCGCCGTCGGCAGGAGCTGCATTCGGGGCCGCGGTGGCGGTGGCGGCAGGGGCCGCCGCTGCGTCCGTGGTGCCAAAGAGCCTTGCAGCAGCGGCGGCAGCGCCGCCGCCGGCCCCGCCGGCGCGGCCGCCGCGCCGTCGTTTCACGGGTGACGGGGAAGAGAGCGAAGATGCAGGGGAGGCGGAGTCGCCATCCAGGGCTGCGGCAGCGTGGGACAAGCGTAACAGGTACAGTCAGTCATCAGAGTTTAAAACATGGAATACTCGCAACCGGAAGAGAGCGATGCTTTCCGTGGGCTGTCCAGCTTCCCCGCAGGCGAACTCGTATCGTCATACAGCATTCCTCTCCGGGGCCTTTTTCCAAGCCTAATCTTCCCAACTGCATTTTGATGGCGCAGTAGGAATTATGTCCTAAGCTAAGATGCCTGTGGCATTGGTATTCCACACTCAACATGTCTGTGGGAATCTTTCATCCCTTCATCCCCGCCGCCAACAGCCATTCCCGCCGGCCGTCGCGCGACTCCTCTCACCCACGGCCTTCCGTGACGCTCTACGGCCAGCGCCGGCGCCGCCTCGCCGACCCCGGCCAGGCGCCTCTCGCTGCCCTCGCCTGCCGCCCTTGGCTGCTGTTCCCCCTCCCCCTCCCGCTCCTGCTGCTGGTAGGACGCCCTTCCCTCCCATCTGCGCGCCCCCGCCGCCGCCTCCACCCACCGCCAGCCCATGGACCAGTCTCCTGTAACAGGGAAGGGGCTAAATCATAAACGCCAAAGCATAAGAGCGGAACAACAGGCGACGGGCATGGATGAAATTCGATCATGCAATCTGGGGATGGTTGATTTGGGGCGCTGCGGTGCAAAGAGCGCGTGCGATAATAAATATTATTACTGACCCATAGGACTGGCCCACCCTGACGGACCGAAACGTGCACCGTTGATTGCAGACGGCGGCGCCTGGCCGTTCCCCACACCAGGAGGCCGTTCCGCCACCGGCGTCTAGGCCAAAGCCATCGATTGTCAGCCATACTGCCACCACACGCATCCCTCCACCGCATTGCCTCATGCTGTGCTATATCACACTGTGCTGCTGCATCCGCAGTGCCACAACGCAGCACGGCCCTCCTCCCACGGCTCCTCCCACTCCTCCGAGCGTGGCGTAATTCACTGCATCTTTCCCACTCGCCATGCCCTGCGATTTTCCACCAAGCCTGATCGTCGTTGCGGCCCCCTTGCTTTACCACCTTTCCTCAACCGCCATTAAATCATCACCCCGTACCTGCTCTTGGTTGCCTCTCCCACCATGCGCAGGAGCTGCGGTCCGCTGCGATCCGCGGACGGGTTCACCTCTAGTACGCGAAAGCCCAGCTCCGAAGCCACTGCGTAGGCGGCAGCGGTCTTGCCGCAGCCGGAGGGGCCGCGGAGCACCAACGCGGTGGGAAGGCCTAACGACGTAGGGTAGGGCAGGGCAGGGGGAAGTTTCAACGATATGAGCTTCAAGTGGTACGTGCGGCATAAGCCGTGCAGGTGAGCCCGCCGATTAGGTCAGTGTGGAATGACAGATGAGCGTTTGGTGCGATGCGCTGTTTGGGCTACACAACACAACACCCCCCCCAATTGAGCGGCGGCTACTTGACTACGCAAACGTCGTATATTACTTGCGAAAAAGGCGTCGTGGCGTGTTTTGGCCACTTCTTAACCTGTTTATTATTTGTGTTTGGCGGACTGTAGGTCCCCTCCCCGCATACACAGACAGACAGCTGGGGACCCACCCTTGTACTCGGCACCACCGCCACCGCGAGCCTCCCCGTCACTGTCGGCGGTGCCCCCCGCCGAACGGGCGTCCCACTCGCTATCGTCATTGTCAGTGAAGAACGACCCGGAGGAAGCGTCGCTGAGCCGCCGGTCCCGCCGCGTGCGCGATGCAGCAACAACGGCACCTGCGGTCGAGCACCCATCCAACACATGGAAAACAGCGGGTAAAAGCAGTAGTAAGGGCAGTAGCCACAAAGGGACGGGAATCAAAAGATATAATACGGAGGTTTATGATTGGTTGCCCACAGGGCCAGTATAGCACGGCCTCGATCTACAGCAGCCGTTAATTGCTGCTCGGTTCATCCAGCCACGTTTTATTCCATGCTGTGTTTTATAATGTGTTTCAACCTCAGTGCCGAGATGAGGTTGTTCGTCTCTGTGGCTTGCCAAAGGCGAGCGACCCTCCCATCGCCCCATCCCGCCACGCCCTGTAGTCCGGTCTTTCTGCCCCTGTCCCAAATCCTGCCAATGGCAGTGTGTAGTGGGTCGGGGTCACAAACCATCCCAAGCCAGCCAGGCAACAAGTACACACCTTGGGACGAGCAGCAATTCCACCTCAGACCGCCTTCGTTCGTTGCTGCCTGGCCGCCCATATTGACACTACCAAAACCCGGTGGCGTTTCCCCGGCCTAAGCCTGCCAACGTGCCACACCTTAACTAACCTTACTTCAACGCACCGGTCATCATTCTTTGCGCCCCCTACCTTCCTCACGTCGCTGTCCCTCCAGCATGATGACTTCCCGCCACTGCTGCAGCCAGTCACGAAGCCGACTGACCTGGGAAGACGAAAGGGAAAGAGGTGCGGCAGCGGTGCCGAGGCACAACAGGGGCATGAGAACTCCAATCGACGCGATGGGTGTGAAGACACAAAGGGGCGTGAACTGCGGACGGCATCCTGTGTTGCTGTGCGCCGCAAGTTGCGTCCTTATTAGCAATCACCGGTTTGTCCTGCTCCGTGCCTTATTCGTACGGCCCATACATGAAGAACAACACGCGGCGTTCTACTTACAGACACAACGCATGGAACACACCTGTGCGGTGTTGCCGCATAGCTCCGCGGCGCAGACGGGTTGTTGTGCCGTGCACCACAGCTGGTCGCAGGAGATGGCTGCGGCCGGGGCTAATAGTGCTCCAGCAGCTGCCCTGCCACTCGCCCCATGGCCCGTCCCGGTCTCCGGAGTTGCGTTGCCGAATGCACTGCGAGGGGCTTCCGGCGGCTGCAACAGCTGTTGCTGCACAGCGACGCGCCTCCTCCGTAAAGTGAGCTCGTCCGTAAGCTGCCGCAGGATTTCCTCCCTTGTTGGTAAGTCCAGCAACTGCAAGACGCGTTGTGTTTTGATTTTTTGTGTGCATATTCTCATGGAAGATATTATGGAAAAGGATCGAGAGGCTGGAATGCTGGTACGTAGGTCACAGGTTTATGTGAGGCATTCGTGTAAAAACATCGAATTAGCACGGCAGATAGCGTATGCCGTAACTGCATAGCACCGCATGATACGTGTATGCAGGGTTGAGGTAACGCAGCTGTTTTTGGTCAGGAACGCTTGTTCGGTGTCCGCACGAAGATACACAAGAGCAGATCCAGGATTTCTAACGCGCCAGGCTACCACCCAGGAGGCCCGGGAGCTCGGTTAGCCGTATGCATCAGTCAGCGGACTAAGCCACCGGCACACGGCAAAATGGATTAGGTGTACAGTTGGAGGAACCCGGTGGAACCGGTGGGCCGGCGGGAATCCTCTACTGCTGGCTCCTATCGCAACGGCATGCACGCGCCCACTCGGACTCCGTACCTCAGCCGCCACATAGACCTCCTGCTGGCCGCCGCCGCCTTCCTCCCGTCGCTGCGCGTCCGCCAGGTACGCGGCAAGCTCCTCCAACAACGGAGCAGCCCTGTCGAAGAAGCCGCCGCCGCTACCTGTTCGGCCTTCCTGCTCTGCTGCCGCCGCCACCTGGGTCGTGTCGCCGTTGTGCGGGGCAGCTGCCGGTTGGCCATGGCGGTGCTGTTGCGGGACGGTCACCACCACTGGCGTGGGACGGAGGAAGGAGAACCGCAGCGGGACTGGGCCGCTGGCCTCGGCACCCTCAGCGCCAGCGGGACGCTGCGGGCCTTCAGAGGCCACGAGGCGAAACAGACCGCCATTGTCCCTGTGCAACCGGCAGCTAACTGCCGCAGTAATCGCCGCTGCCGCCGCTCCATCGCCACCTATCGTGCCGTCAGTTGCTTGCCGTACATGTACGGGCGCCAGCGCTGGCAGGAGCCGGTCTCCAGCGTCGCCGTTGGGGAGGCGCTTGATGTATGTACCTGCCTCGCCACCTGTGTCCATGATCCCAAGACAACCGTCCACACCAGTTATGATAAACCCACAGACATAAAAGGGTTGAAAGAAGAGAGGGATAGGGTGTAAGGATGGTGGTTCTTGGCAACTACTGGTGTAGGCCTCAGCGCCCGCGACCATTGCGGACCCGCAGGTTGGAAGGCAGAAAGACAGGGGGCCTTGGTCACGACCTTGGTCACTTCATCCAATGATCATGTGCCTTGTATTTGGCACCTTTCGGGCGGGCCCCATGGGACACCTTGTACCGCTTTAGGGCGGGCCGCGACTGCAATTCCCTTCCCTCGAAACGCCACTGGGTACATCCAGTAGCAACAATATGAAGGGAGGTTCCTCATAGGGCCCTGACAAGAGTCCTCCCTATAACTGAGGAGGCGTCCCATCCGTCCGTCGCACCTGCTGAAGGGTCCAGTCGTTTCCTAGCCCGGAAGAATGGGTTTACCGGCACCGGGGGCACCGGCTTGGTAGGAGACGCAGGCAGGTCTATGCCCTCCAACGCGCCAGCCGACGCCTCGGCACGCTGACGCTCCCGCTCCCGTGCCCGTGCGCGCTGCTGTAACTCCGCCGCCTCTCGTTGCTCGCGCTCCCGCTGCTCGCGTTCCTCAGCTGCCTGCCGCTGTGCCGCCGCCGCCGCCGCTGCCTCCTCTTCCTGCCGTTGCTTTTGCCTCCGCCGGCGCTCCGCTACTGACAAGAACATCTCATTGACAGGACCTGTTGGCTTTGCAGGCGCGGCCGCCTGTGCCGCGGCAGCGGCGGCGCCACAATCGCCGCCGCCAGAGGCCTTCACTGGCCCAGCGTCCGCAGTGGGGGCCCCATGGCCTGGCTGCAAGGGACGGTTTTCCTTCGCCTCATCGGACGCCATCGGACACGCGGTCTCAGCCATACCTACTGCTGCTGCGGCACCTGTGGCGGCGACACTAGTTGCCTTGCACGTCCCGGAAGGCAGTAGATGTAAGGCTGCGTAGCTCCCCTGTTCCCCCAGCTTGCCGCGCAGAGGCGCTACTGCGCCCGCTGGCTCGCCTAAGCCTGCTGCCGAGTCATCGGCTGGTGCAGCAGATGCACCAGCGGGGCCCGCCGCCGCCTCACCGCCTCGCCGCGGACGGCCTTCGCGCTGCGGGTCACCGGCAGCACAGCTTCCGCGTCGCCCATGCCCGCCACGGCCTCGCCCACGGCTCCCGCGGCCCCTGCCCCGGCCCCGCCGGCGGGCGAGCGCCGGTGGCTGATAGTCGTCCTCCCCCTCGTCGTCTCTTCCCTCGAAGCTGCTGGCCGCGCAATCGGACAGGGCCCCCGCTGTAAGCCCATCAGGACTCTGTGCCCCTGGCGTGACAGCCTCACCGCCACGGCCGTCGTGACCGCGTCGCCCCCGTGCAACTCTGCCTTCCACGTCGCCTCCACGGCTGCCGCGCCGTTTCCTCTTGGCTGGCGTCGGCATGCCCCCCCCGCCAACAATGCCGCGATTGCCGCCGTGCGGCTGCGCCGTGCCCAACCCTGCTGGATCAGGGCCGGCCGCCGCAGCAGCATCTGGGGCCAGCGCGCCAGGTAATAGCGCTTGGCGACGGGGGCGTGAGGCGTTGGGTGGCGCAGCTGCCGTAGGCCCAGGCTGATCTCCCCGTGCGGCGGGCACATTGGCTTGCTGCTGCTGCCGTAGCTCTGGGTCTAGCGAAGAGGCACTGGGTGGATCAGCACCGGCGGCAACGGGGGCCGTCGTACCCGTGAGGTCAATGCGCTCTGGATCAGGGGCACGCGGCTGGGTGAGGTCGGCCAAGGCTACATTTTCAGACGGTACCGGGTTCGGCTGAGGAGCCACTGCTAAGTTTACGTGCGTTCCGGGTCCGTTGTCTGGTTCCTGAAGCGGAGGCTGCGGAGGTGCAGGATGCGGCTGTACTGGCGGTTCCGCTCGGCTGCAGTGTGCCACGACTGGGAGAGCAGCTGGGATGGGAGGTGCAGCGCCTAGCTTGGTTTCCTTAGAACACCGACGCATTTGCGGTGCAAAGAAGGATATCTTCGACTGGACTGTTCGCTTTGGGCCGGCCCCAGCAGCGCCCACCGGTGCCGCCGGCACGGCCCAGCCTGCTGGGACCGCTGTGGCAGGTGGACGGGGTTCCTGCTCAGCTGCAGCTGTTGGCTCAGCAGTACGTGCGCCTGAAATTTCGACGCCATCCCCTGTATTGACCTCCACAAATGGAGTTACCTCATCGCTTACGCCTTGCTGTCCAGCCTTTGCTGCATGAAGTGGCGGAGCTGCTGTTGTGGCTCCCACAGCCGTCCCTGCCGCTTCCAGACCTTCGTTCTGCTGCTGCGGAACAAATGCGGAACCTTGCTTGCCGCCCAATGCGATATGGGGTTTTGAGGCGCGGGTAACCTTGGCACCAGCAACAGGAGCAATAGCCCCAGGGCTGCAATCCGTGGATTTGCGTCGGGATTTTGGCTGGGGTCGGAGCGTTTGAAGCGTGACTGGAGGCTCCTGTTGGACTGCCGTTACTTGGGGTACAGTCGCGACGCCACTGGGTGTCAGGGACAGCTGCGCTGCTGTGGGGTGGCTTGGCTCCGCCGCGGCGATGGCTGCGGGTGAGCACTTCGCTGCAAGGCGCAGCCGTGATCGCTTTACAGCTTTCGCAGCGAGCAAATGCTTTCCTGCATACGTTGTGATGGTACAATTCGATAGCTGGCAGGGCTGCTGTTCGGGGACGAATCGTGTTTAGTTAATTCGGTATTTGTGCAGCTGTCCGTGGCCCGCCTCACCTGGGCTGATTGCTTTTTCACGCAAAGCATCCTTACAAGCGTCCCTGAAGGTTGTTCGACATAAAGAATGAGTAATCGGAAACGTCAAGAATTTAACGTGTATGGCAATCAGGAAGCAAAACTAACCTGTCTTCTGAAACGCCCCGTCTGCGCGCAGGTTCGGAATGCTTACGACTCTCTTTAATTGGTGTGTCTTCCACATCCGAATCAAGAAGGATGCCGTGCATTGCTCTTGCCGACAACCCGCCTTCCCCCGCCACGCAGCTGCCGCTCCCCAGTCCCCACAAAAGCCAAACCAACAGTTTATGCCTCTGCCATAATGATTTACACTATTTCATTCTTTTCAAAAGCCAGGTGAATGTGTGCAGCACTGTCAGGTTGCAGTTGAGAGTACCGCCATTTAAAATTTCTATGCTGTTCCGCTAGAAATTGGCTTGGTACGAAGAAAAGTTCAACTGTTGTTGAGCTCCTGTATTCTAAACAAACGAAAGAACGATGTTCGTACCGTTTTTTGTTTGACAAGGCTTTCCCGATATGTATGTACATGATCTACTTACCTCTTGTTTATGCTGCAGTCCGTAAACTTTTTTTCAATTGCAGGAATTATAACATTTGAGGCTGGGCCGAGTGAACCGGACGTTATTACTAGGACTTCCTGCTTGATGCCTTGCATCCGGGATCTTTGGCACTTCGTGATTACTATTGAGCCTTTTTTCCATTTGACATTTCGTTTAGGGACTCGCTTCTAGGCTTCGCGGCAGACGGGGTAAGCGCCACGCAAAGGCGTTTGGTTTGCAAATGCCTGGCACAATATGCATAGTAGCAATCCTGTAAATCCATGCCAGGTTGGAGCCCCAGGCTGCCTGTGCCTAGAGACACATCTTCAGTCGCTATGCCGACCCAAGCAGGGTGCGTGCGCATTCCACACCGTGCAGCGCTCATGCGGCAGCACGCGTTGCTAAGTATCTTTTCGCATGCAGGCTGTGGCCGGCGCTGTTGCCTGGCCAAGCTTGGAGACTGTCCGCCAGGGATGCTCATAGGGTGGTGAGGATTAGAGTAGGTGCAATGACGTGGCGGGCAAGGGAACTGACTCCAGGGACGTCGGTGCTGCGGCCGCACTGCGCTGTGGGTTGGGGTGCTGGCTGGGCCCGGGGAGAGCGCGCCTTGGAAACCCTTCTTGCGGACCCTTCGTTTGGGGATTCTGTGTGTGGCAGGCGTCCCCAGCTCATACCACTGCGCACCGCAATGCCAAACTCTGCATGTGCCATTCGGGGTGCACGGAAGTTGCGCTAGGGGCGATGCATTTGCGCGGAAATTGCGCTTTCCGTGACCCTGGAGAGGAAAACCACATGGCAACCGTATGCGTGAGCTTCCCGAGACGCGCAGCCGATGCTTCCTACGTGCCCGAGGCACATTGCTTTGTTATCTTACGTGTCTCCTAACCGCTTCATGCAGCCGTTGCATACATTGCACAGAGCAGCTCTCCCTCCTGGTAATCCCTCGCCTTTGAGCTCTGGGCCTGCCAGCCACATAATGACGCATGACCACAGGCTTATGGCATGTGAATTTATCCATCCCCCATCCACATGCAGACGCTTGGCAGCGGAGGCAGCGTTGCTAGCCGCGGCGTGCATTGCCGGGCACGCCCTCAAACCCAAACTGCGATCCAGTCGCCCGTCGCCCCCGAACAAGAGAGGTTACTGCAGTATAGCCGACAGCACGATGCATCATCTTCTAATCCTGAAGATCCGCCGCACATGCGCGGCGGCAGCAGCGGCTTCCGCATGCGTTCCGCGTGGATTGGCAGCACAGATCGCAGGCGCGGACGCGGAGCCTCTGCTGCAAGGCCCCTCCCAGTAGCGCTGTCCGACGAACGCATTGTGCCGCTGATGCGCAAAGCTGAGCGCGACGTGCTGCCCGGCGATGACCCCAACACCCCATGGCGCCGCCTCGCCTACCAGCTCCGCCTCGCCCCCTCTTTGAGCGACCTGCTGGCCATCTACCGGGCCAACCGGGAGAGCCCAGTCTGGAGGCCGCACATGACGGCACTGGTATTAAACCGCATAGGCGCGCTGCTGTACCCTAAGGCCGTGGCCGCGGCTGCATCCACGGCACAGGGAGATGGCCGAACCGACGGCGTCGGACGCTTCCCGCCGCCTCAACTTAAACGTGACGCTGTGTCCCTGTTCGAGTCGTTATCGGGCAGGGTGACCAAACGGGCTGTGCGGCAGGTGCAAGGAATGCACCTGGCCCGGGTTTTGGTGGCAATGGCATGGTTGGAGGTAGCGGGGGAGGAGTGTGAGATGGTAGTGGCGGCTCTAGTGGGGGAGCTGCAGCGCCAGAGAGGCGGCAAGCTGGTGCAGGTGGCAATGGTGGACCCGGCACTCTTTGGCCGTCTGGTGCGTGCCCTGGCGCAGCTGGTACCACGGGAAAGGGAGTTATGGGTGGACTTACAGCGCGTGACGCTGGCAGCATTAATGGAAGCGCAGGCGGAGGCGCAGGCGCAGGCGCCTGTGGCGGCAGGGTCGAGCAGGTCCGCTGTCGCTGTACCTGCACCGAAGCGCGTATGGTCAGGTCCTAGCCGAGACGCGGTGAAGGCGGAGGCGGCAGCTTCACCCTTGCCGCCGCCAGAAAAGCCCGATTGCTCCACTGCGGACCTGGCGAACATGGCCTTTGGTTTCGCCGCGGCTGGTGCAGCATCGCCTCAGCTGTTTGCTGCACTGCGCTCGGCAGTGCTGTCTCGTGAGCTGCCAGATGATCCGGACACTTTGGCCCGGCTCATGTGCGCGTGGGGACGTGCGCACATCCCAGCGGGGCCGCTGCTGTATAGGGTTCTTGATGCGTTTGTGCCGCTAGTTGCAACCGCGTCGCCGCGGCCCATTGGGCGCATGATTTGGTCCTTGGCCATGATGCGCATGCGTGACGAGCGCTTCCTCCGTGCCGCTGCTAAGGCGATCGTGGACAGGCGGCTAGTGTTTTCGTCGCCGCAGGAGCTCGTGAACGTCGTCTGGGCATATTCGCATTTGGGTTGGCAAGTAGAGGAGGGAGCGGAGCCGCGGCGACCTTGGTCCGGCACTGCCACAGCGGAGGAATTGGCGGCGGAGGGCAGGGAAGGGTCGACACGAGGCAAGCCACGCGGAATGCTGCGGCAGCCACCTGCTCGCTTGAAGGAGGACGTCGAGGAGGCTGCTGAGGAAGGGGTCGACGGAACCTGGAGTGCGGGTCAGCGGCGTGAACAGAAGGATGCAGAGCAACGCAGCGTGGACGCTGCAAGGCTTGAAGGGGGAACAGCGGCATCGACATCGGCGGCGGCGAGGTACAATGCAGATGAGCCCGAGGGAAGGTCAGGGCGTCCTGGTGCACATGAACAGGAAGCAATGGACGAGCAAACGAAGGCTGGCACCGCCGGCAGGAATTTGGACAACAGCAGCAGCAGCAGCAGTAGTAGTGATAGTGGCGATGGCAGCAGCATGGGCATGGGAAGCTCCGGCGGGGTTGACGCTGCTGCCGCCAGTATTACGCCCAGGTCCGAAGCCCTGGAACGGTATCCTGGCATTCGAGCAGGGGATGAGGCGGCGGCGTCGGTGGAGGGTTCTGCAGCTCCTAAAGTGCCAGGTGCCCCCGCAGGCATGCCTGTGCTAAAGCCCTTGCCCTTGACGGCGCCACTGGCAGCACGCGAACAAGCCCGCCAGGCAATGCTGTTCCAACAGCCCCCCGAGTATCCGGAACATTTTGCATTATACCGCTACCTGGGCCACAGCTTTATTCACCGAAAGATTGGCAGCAACGCCCATCACGCCATCTCTAACTCTCAGTTGGCAGTCTTGGTGGGCAGCTTTGCGCGTGCAGGTTACCGGAGCAAGCAGCTGTTTTACACGGCAGCTCGCATCGCGCTGTTACGGCTGCAGTTCCTCTCCCCCGCTGACCTAACACTGCTGCTGTCGGCACACGCGAGGCTGCGCATCGCGCACTCGGGTCTATTTGAGGCGGCTTGCCCTATTGTAGCGGCACGGTGCTGCGAGTTCACACCCGCTCAGTTGGCAGATGTGCTGTGGGCGGTTCAAGTTCTCATGCCGGAAGGCTTTGTGCAGCTGTCAAATGCAGTCAGGACGCGACGCGGCTGGCTGCCACCGCCAGTGCCGCCGGCAGCTTCAGCTTTGGGAATGCAGCCGGGGCAGTTGGATGGCTTGGGTGAAGAAGCAGAAGAGGACGGAGAGGAGCGCGTGGAAGAGACGCGGGGAAGGCGAGGAGTGATGACGGGCGCCGGCGGAAGGGGAGAAAGGGAAGATGGGCCGATGCTGCCGGCGCTGATGCGGCTACGAGTCCCACGAGAGTTGCTGGAAGATGTGGATTGGATTGAGGCTGAGGATGGGGGCGAGGAAGTGGAGGAGGGGAGTTCTGCGGCAGAGTTCCGTGATCGCGACGATAGCCCGGCGGACTCCTTTTAAGGAGGGAAGAGAGAAGAGCGGTGCTGGCATTGAGGTACAAGGCTGTGTGGTTCTTTGGAAAAGTTTTCGGGGAAATTACTGAAATGGAAAGTGCCGATGCGTAATTGGATTTGCCCTTGCTTCCAGTGTGATTGTTGCGCGCGTTTGGACCGCAAGCTTACAACTCGAAACTGCACAAATACAGACCGATGCTGGTTGGAAATGGGACAACTACTGAATGTGGTGTTAAAAAACACCGGTGAATTTGAATTCGGCCAAATGGTCGTCCATTTACGACGAGGTAAACTTAGTGACGGCCTTGGTACCCTCCGAGACAGCGTGCTTGGCCAGCTCGCCAGGCAATACCAGTCGCACGGCGGTCTGGATTTCGCGTGACGTTACAGTCGGCTTCTTGTTGTAGCGGCTGAGCTTGGACGCCTCGGTAGCGACTTTCTCGAAGATGTCGTTGATGAAGCTGTTCATGATAGACATCGCCTTTGAGCTGATGCCAGTGTCCGGGTGGACCTGCTTGAGCACCTTGTAAATGTACAGCTTGTAAGTCTCACTCTTGGCCACCTTGGCCTTCTTCTTGGCCTTCTTGTCGCCCTCCTCGCCACCTGCAGCGGGTTCCTTTGCAACCTTCTTGGCCGGCGCCTTCTTCTCCTTCTTGGGGACCCTCGCCTTCTTGGGCTTGGCCTCAACCTTCACCTCGGGAGCATCAGCAGCTGGCGCGGCAGCCTTCTCATCTTTCTTGGGAGCCATTGGTCAAATAGAATGTATCAAGGAGTGACTTGGATGATAACAAAATATTATGTCACGTTTACGCAAATGGTAACATCAGTATGCTAGTGGATGGGCTTTATGGGAAGTCCGCTGCGGATCACCGGGACAACGGTCAACCAGTCAACGGTATCGGACTGGATCACTGGACCAACCGACAACCTTGAAAATATGTAAAGTGAACAATGCAATCATTTGCCATGAACTGAAATTACTGTCGTTTTCCCCATTTCGTGAGTTACATAATAATCAGTATGGCCGGCCGTGGTAAGGGAAAGAGCGCTGGCAAGAAGGCCGTGAGCCGCAGCTCTAAGGCGGGCCTGCAGTTCCCTGTCGGGCGCATTGCCCGTTACCTCAAGAAGGGCAAATACGCTGAACGGATCGGTGCTGGTGCGCCTGTGTACTTGGCTGCGGTGCTGGAATACCTTACTGCTGAGGTGCTGGAGCTGGCCGGCAACGCAGCTCGTGACAACAAGAAGAACCGCATTGTCCCTCGTCACATTCAGCTTGCGATCCGCAACGATGAGGAGCTTGGGAAGCTTCTTGGCGACGTGACCATTGCGTCGGGTGGCGTGCTGCCCAACATTCACGCTGTGCTGCTGCCCAAGAAATCCAAGGGGAAGGCTGAGGACGGTTCGGCAGCTGTTTAAATGACGTGGTTCACACCCGCCATCCCAAACACGGTGTTTCTCAACACCACCAAAATCGTGGCCCGGACGTGCCGACAAATCAGAAGATTTATATCAAAGTGATAAAAACAGAGTAACTTTCTTTCGCCATTCTTTGAGAACAGGCCAGATGAACTGACCTCACGGAATCAAAAGAACCCTACCCTAGACAGATGTAATTGGAAATAGTGCTGAGCACCCCAGCATTCTCGCCTCAAACGGTCCCCGCTCGTCTAGCTGGACTAACGGAAGCAGAGACCCGCACACCAAAGCTTCACCTGATCCCTCCTCGCGTTGGGCCACACCGGCGCCCCCTTGCGCGGCAGTTGTCATACTGTCAGGCCCGGCACTTGTACCCCTGCCAGCCAACACCTCAGCTTGCGGCGCAACCACCTTCCCGTCCCCAGAGCTTATCCAGCCCCCATCAGCACCTGCAGCAGTGCAGCCGTGGTCACCGCCACCTTCGCCAAACCCATACATCCCCCTGCCCCAACCCAGCCATTCCGCCGGCAGCCCATATAGAAACGGCAGTGAAATCACCACCAGGCTGTCCGGCGGCAGCGGCGCCGGTCGTGCCAGCGATACCTGTACCACAGTAGCTGCTGGACCCTGCCCCGAAACCATCTGCGCGGCTAAGAGGCCCTGATGTTGCTGCTCTAATTCCTTCTCATCCTTCCTTGTCCTCGTGCTGACTGTGTTCGCCATCCTGGCCCGCCGCCCCTCCGGGTCCATCAGCGTTTCTGCTCCGGGATGCTCCATGTCACAGGCCCTGCCGCTACCGCCCTTGCCACCGTCGCGACCCGTATCTGCTGCTGCGGCGGCGCTGCGAGGCGCCTCGCGCTGAAGCATCAGCAGGCCCGCCGCCGCTGCGGCGTCCCCTGGGAGCTGCGGCCGCTGCAGAACACGGAACTGAACCGTGGGTCGCGTCGCCAGCAGCGGTTCACCGCAGGCTGACGGCGGTGTCACCACGAAAATGCGCCGGAGCTGCGCCAAGCCGCTTGGCCGCCGAGGTGTTGGATCCCACGGCATCGCGCCGTCGTGCGCCACCGGGGCTGCCGGATCCAGTTGCAGGCCCGGCGGTGGCTGCAGGTACAACGGAGCGTCGTTCTGCAGCAGAAAACTGGCGGCGCCGCCGCCGCTGCCGCCGAGGGCTGCGGCTGCAGCTCCTGCTGCCGCATCGTTACCTGGCACTTGAGGCGGCCGTGGTCCCTTCCGACCAGGCTGGTGGGGACCTTGCAGCCCGGTTGGGGCGGGGGAAGCGGAGGTTGGCATGGATGGGGCGTCGCGCGGTGCGGCTCTGCCGGCCGCCGCCGCCGCAAGCTGCTGCGGAGTGGCTAAGAAGCGGCGGCCGTCCAGCGTCTGGTACTCGTACGACACGTAAACCTGCACAGGAATGCGGCACGTATGGACCATCATGACGATGGAACTTCGCGAAGGCGCACATATCCGATTATAGCCAGGGGTGTGGCTTTGCGGGAAGGGACCCGATGCGGCCACATGGGCTACAGAGTGCCGCGATGTGTGTTCCCGGTGCCTCCGCCGCCTCTGCCTCCCTGGCTTCCTTCCGCAACGGCCTTCATGGAAGTTAGTGAATGCGGTAATGCTCTCGGCGGATCAGCTCCCGACTATGCCAGTGTGACTTACATATATTTAGGTACATGAACGCAAACATACATACGTGAGGACATGAGAGCACAAAGACGCGACGGAAGACCTGGTTTCCCACCCACCCCCGGATATTCCCCTATATTACCAAGCAGCAGCAGCAGCAGCCGCACAGGGAGCCGTGCAGCAAGAACGTACCCTTCTGACGTCCTTGGCGCTGGACAGGCCCGGAAACGAGGTCGAGTCCGCGGCGCCTGAGGGACCTGCACCGCCGCGGCCGCCGCGTCGACCTCGCGCTGGCGGCCCTCCCGTGCCGCTGCCGCCACCGCCGCCACCGCCACCACCACCGCCGCCGCTATCTCCCAGGCCGCCAACTCCCCCGTTAGCAGCAACGCCGGCCCTTGCCTTGCTGGTAGCTGCACCGCTACCATGCGGATACGGCCACGCCTTTGCAAACCTCTCCCTCTCGCTGCTGACGGTAGTTGCCGCCGCGCCGGCGCCGCCTACCTTCCCGCCACCAGGTCGCTGCTTGCCGCCGCCGCCGCCGCCGCGCTTGGGACCCGTCTGTCTGGAACCCAAACCCAGCTGCGGCTGCTGCTGCTGCTGGCGGCCCCCCTGCATCGCTGCTGCAGCCTCCGCCAGCGATGGAAAGCTTTGCTCGTCCAGTACGACACCGGCTTCGCTGTCGCTACCTCCCGCAGACACCGCCGCCGATGCGTCAGGCACGTCAGCAGAGCCCGTCGATGCGACCCGCGGGACCCCGCCAGGTCCTCGAGGACCGCCGCCACCACCTCGCCCTGTGTCGCCGCCGGAGCGCTGCAGGCCCCCAGGTCCCGATCCCGATCCCGACTCCGCTTCCAGATGCAGCGTGAGGGGATACAGGTAACTGCCGTTCAGCCCTGGCTGGTTGGTCAGCCCGCGCCGGTCGTTGTACGATGACGCCGGGCCGAGACGAGTGACCGTGACCCACGGGCCCAACGCGCACTGGCGTGTGCTGCCGTCAACGGTTTGCCCAACAGCGACCAAGAGGTGACGACTGTGAGCCGGTAGTGGTTGCGGGTGCTGCTGATGGTGCTGCTGCGCGGGAGCTGCGGCCGCGCCTCTGGCGTGTTGGTCCACTGAGGTGCTTGCAGCGGCGGCGCCGCCGCGCTTGCCGCCCTTCGTGCGGGCGCCGCCACCGCCGCCGCCACCGCCGGCCGTGGGCGAGGCAGTCCCAGCGCTGCCTGCGGCAGCGACAGCCGCAATGGTGGCGGCGGGCGGCTGCGGCAGCAGCGCCATTGCCGTCGCCACTCGTGCCCCGTCGTCCAGTTCCGCAGAAGTGTTGGCCGCCTGAGGACGAGGGGTGGACCAGGAGCATCAAGTCCGGCCAGCGGCGCGGTGAGGAGCAAAATATGATCAGACCCACCATCGCAAAACGCGTCCCACGATACGCCTAGCCAAAACCAAGCTCCAACAACTCTTTAAGAAAAATTCCATCCGAAGGCCATCAAACCAGTTCTCAGGTGCACTCGCGTCCAAGAGGCTTCTGTGACGTGATGACAGTTCACTAAGCTGAGTTTAGTTTACCAAACTATAAAGTGCCTCAGTAACCTGGAGTAAAACTTCCGGACGACAGCCCTTCTGCCCTTACACCGTACCTGTACGTCAAAGGGTTCCGGTACGGCAACCAGGCTGGATCCGGTTGTGGTGGCGGTAACCCAGCTGGTGGTCTCGGAGCAATGGGGCTCCGCAGAGTCCTGATCGTGGTGATGGCGACGGGGCAGAACGCGCGTATCGGTTTGGGGCGGGGGGGGAAAGACGAACCACACACGATTGAAGCTGCTGCTAGGTCAAGAGAGTGACAAAAAGGGGCGGAGGGAGGGGGATGAGGGGCGGGGGGAGGCAAAGGAAAGGGGATAACGCGGGTTCCGGAGCGCGGGCGGCCATGTGGACCTTCTTCCCTTGGCTCACGAACACGCATCCCAGTCATCTTTCTGACCCATCTTGCGCTCAGGGCCCCTCTACTATCAGATACGTACAACTGTTGAAAAAGGAGGACCTCAGCAGCAGAGAAATACCCGGTATGGAATATGCACCCACATGAACGGGCAGCGTGCAGGGCCGCCCGGTGGCGCTCAGGGCGCTGCATTGCCGCCGCCGCCCCCCCTCCCGCCGCCACTCCCCC